>NC_134195.1:373133-698767 GCF_964188355.1 Buteo buteo | reverse complement strand
CATTTCAAGCCTTCACTCTGAAGTACAAGAAAAAGACTAGAGATTGACAGTAAAATGACTTTTAAATTATTTTCTAAATAGGGAAAAATGTGTATTTCCATGGCATTGTTCTTGGAAACTGTCAAACCCTTAGCAGAAATGTGCCCCAACACTTTAATGGGGCAAGTGCATAATGTGTATCTGAAAAATAAAAAACATAAAACTGTATAGCTGAATGGTTCATGTAGTAATTCACTGAAAACATTATCTTGTAATGGGTATTTGGGCAGCATTAAACATAATTTGTATTCAGTTTCCATCTATAATATTTATAGGACACTGTTATGGACGGGTACATTCGCACATGGCTACAGGAGCTGTATCGTCACACCTGTCAGATTTATTGTACACATGTTCAAGATGTTATCTGTTTAGCTTTCCCTGAACCTCTAAGACACACGTTTACTTGGTTTTGTACATTTCCGTCTTTATAGTTCACTGCACTTTCCCTCTATACTTTTCAAATCCTGCAATATCTTGTTTAATCTGAATTGACAAGAACAGAACACTGTGTTCTAAGTGGAACCCTACCAGGGAAATGTATTATTCTCATCGTTATCACTGTCTTAGACACAGAAAACCTGCTGTGAATGCTCTTCTAGGAGCTTATTTAACTTCTTAGAGTCAGGAACAGAGAGTCACTCCCTTCCCTGTTTATCAAACCAAATTCTGTCTCTGCTTCATCCAAACCCACATCTGGGTGCACACGTTTCTAAGCCTTTATTTTCAAAGGAATAATAGTTCAATTGTCTGTTGGTTTGAGTCAATCTTATTAGCTCCTATGAACAGTTTTGCAGTGCTATAGGTAGATTTCTCCTAGCATTTCTGAATTTCTTAAGCAAACCTGTGTCTGTTTTGACTAAAAGTGTGATCTAACTCCTAATTATTCATTGAATAATTTACATGGACCCTGAAACTCACTACCATTTACCCACCAGTATGGATATTTATTACTCCAAATAGCACCTAATTTATTCATAGTCATCGATGGCAAATAATTCCATTAACTTTCCTTATTTTACTGTGTTAACAGCATACCATATTGAAAGTATTTTAACTGCTGAAAGACCCCTGAACACAGGGGACTTTATGGAAAACAGTCAAAAGGCTATTCATGACAGTAAGTTAAGAATAACTGAGAAGTTCTGAGACTCTGTACTAATGATTTCAGGTCTTTAGCTAGATATCTTGGACTAAAACCTTTATTTCTTTGTACTTTGTTTTGGCACCAGTGCAAAAAGAGCATGAAATGCTGCCATTCCAATTTAGTTGCATTTTACCCTCCTTTTGCTGTGTTGTACATGATTCAGCAAAATGCAGATAATCTGGCCTCTGTACTTTTCCCATTGACCCTGATTTGCAGGTACTGTGGCAGAAGGACAGATACATGTTTCTTCCTCTGTGCGCAGTTAAAAACAAGTCTTTCTTTGAATGCTGAAAGCTGACTTTCTCACTTTCAGACTTCTGAGACCTACTGTGAACTTAGCAAGTCATCTGTGGTGGGGAACTGATCTGTCACAACACATGAGGATAAGCCCCATCTGTGCTCCCTGAAGCCATCAGTTTGGAGTTGTTCTAAGTTAGTACGTTTCTGCTTCCCTACTCTGGGAGTTGTCCAAGATATTGGATAAATAAGAATTGTGAGGCTGCACATTTCTAGGGGTCTCTCTTTGGTCCGTAACTACATTTATTAAGTTTTCATTTCGCATGTGCCCTGTGATGATGCTTCCTGTCCTGTCCTGCACGAATCTGATCTCCCCTGGAACAGGATGGATTTTCTGTACCTCACAAAGGAAGGCTTAGAAACGTTGTTCAAGTATTTGAAGATCTGTTCCCTACTAGCTCAAACCGTCATTATCAGAGATAAAATGTTGGCCCTCTCAGTGGTAAAACTTCCATTTCAGAACCATTTTCTCTCCCGATTTATGCTGCCTTCTTACTTGGGTCTCTTGTTCTCTGTAGATGTCTGCAAGGAAAAGTGACAGCAATATTTTTTGAAATTCAATTTAGTTTCAGATGGGATCTGCAAAATCTACTTTAGCTACTACAGTACCTGACTATTTGGTGCCCTGAAAGCAAAATTCTGATAACTCAAGAAAATGGATGAGATGCCATTGAAATGCACAACAGGGGATGAAATCCTGGGTGCAGGCCATGGAGTAGCTTTGGATTGGGTGCTGTGGTTAAAAAAGATGTTTACCTGTGGGTTATACAGAAGAATAGAAGGAAGAAAATGTATGTAAGCACACAAGAATTTTTATTAGTGTTTAGCTGAACTACACTTACTCTCCAAGATATCACAACACTTTCTAGAAACAAAACAATATTCCCTTCAGTGTTGAGCACTGATATGAGTGTATGATAAGGTGTTATGACTTTCTGGAATCACTGCAGTGAGTTGTGAATTATTTATGAAATTAAAAATCCCGACTAATTCACAGCATCAAACAGTTCTGGCAAGTGGCATATAATGCTGGAAGAAAAAACATAAACTACATATTAATCCAGAAAAACCTTTCTTATCCCTTAAATCACTGGACCCATACTGTTTTCCTCACCCTCAGGCATGCTGGTGCTTTAAGCCTTCAGAAGTGAATTTTTTTTCACATATCAGGATTTAGATATTATGATTCTGTGCTGTCAATAGGTCACACTATAACTGGATCAGAAACTAGCAACCAAAAAGTCTTGAGGGGGGGCTGGGGGAAGTAGTAGGTAGAAATTCACACCTGCTTTTATATTATTTATTTCTGTAAATAAAGCACAGATACAATGTTTTTTTCTTATTTTTTTAGTGAAAAAAAAAGTGTTAGTAGGTGCAAGGAAGGAGTAGGGAAATAATGTAAACAGTTTGATCAGTAAACATGCATATTTTGCTGAAAAGTCCTTGCTCAGATTTGGTTTCAAAACCCTCAAATGTAGGTAATACTGGCATTTGTTGCAAATTGCAAATGAATTCCACTTTTGCATAGTTTTCATCTTAAAAGTGGATCATTTCCAGCAGAGGTGTGTCAGCTCTCAAGTTAAATCATTATAACTGTTCTTTTTGACTTTGCAGGGATTTGCAGGCAGTTTACTGTTTTGTGAATGTTTGCTGAAATACAAAAATCCTGAAAGGTGAGAAACAAAACTGGGAAAATGTTATGAAAACTATTCAAATCTTTACAGAGACCCACTCTCTTAAAGGATATATATGCTGCCATTTACAGTCCCTTATGGATAATAAATAATACATAATCTGGTACTATTCCACAACCGTTTTACTCAAGGGTGTTACCAACTGCTTGAAAAATCAGTGGAGGTATATTATTGTAAAACCGGAGCTTTGCAGCGGGGAGTCAGGTTCATTTTCTATCTAACCCATGAAAGTAAGATAAACAGATGTGCTTCCATTATATCAGATCTTTTTATTCTTTATGGAAAAAATGAACCACCATTATTGAAAGTAAAAGAGCAGTTACATTTACTCAATTACTCCTTTCCCCAGTTTTCTGAGCTCCTTGAGAACATAAACACACATCCTGAAATCGCCCTTTTGCAACTCAGTGCACTCTCTTTCATGTTCATTTTTCTTCTTTCAGTCTTTTCCTCCAGAAAGAGGCACTTCTCTGGAGTAGCTCTTTTCAGCATTAGGACACTGGACAAATGATGAGTGGTACCTCTTTTGAGGACAATGTCCTTATCAAAAGTCAAACCTCTGGGAAGAGCTTCAGAAGGCTAATACCAGCTCTTGAACCTTCGAAGTTTGCTTTTTCAAGTGTGTTCTTACTTCAGGGTGCTCAGTTTTGAGTAAAGATAAGAAAAAAATGCACAATGTAGCAACTGGTGAAAACGAAAAGAACTCAGAAGGACTCACAGATAACAGTGTACAACTGCCAACTGCTTCCCAGAAACCCCTTTTTTGATATAGTGTGTTAATGAATTCCCATGTGCTTTGACCTAGGCTATTTTGGAAGTCCTGGGCTTCTGAGAATTGTTCATTCAGTCCTATCTAGGCCAGAGTCAGCAGGATGTGGATGCTGGTATATCAAAGCAAATCTAGATGCAGAAGCACCCCTGGAGCTAGGCACTGCTTGAAAGGAGAGCAAGGAAAGGCTAAAAGAGTGTTAGGAAAGAAGAGGGCAGAAAAGGAGCTCTGATAACATGCCTGTTACGAGGAACTGGAGACCTTTCTTTAGGAAACGCTGCCATCTGCAAAGCAGAGTGCTGTGACAGGGACACAGAGACTGTAGTCAGCACCCCATGCAAAATGCCTGCCTTCAACAAGCTGCCCAGAGCTTTCTCAGCGTTGTTTATTCCATATGGGGATCTAACAGGAGAGAATTTGTCAGGGCAATCAAAAACTACATCCCAAGCAACTCTGGATAGTACAGAAATGTTGCATACAGGCAACCGCACTCAACCCAGAGTAGAGTTCTCCTTCTCCTTGCAGCTCAGTTCCCACGGCTTCATATTTGTCTCGCTTCTTTCATTCTCTTCTTCTAGAAGACATTTATAACACAGCAGTTCTTGCCCTTCTCTTCAACAGTAGGCCACTGGAAAAATGCTACCTGGCCCCTGGTTTTCATATAATGTGAATATGAAAATTCAAAATTCTGTAGAAACTGCCGCAAAGGAAACATTATTTATGTGCTATTTCACAGTATAACTGCAAGAAAAACTACTTCTGTTAAGCATTCAGACTATTTTGGGGAGAGTTGAAAGCCTTGTTTGAATCTTTTTATGTTTTCTGGGTAATAAATATCTCCCTGCAGAAAGACGACTTACATGCTTATGTATGCAATTACTGTCTAGCTGCTTCCCGACTATCTCATCTACCTGAAATCAACAGAATTTCCCAAATGTTTAACCTATCCTGGGAGAATTAATATGGAAATTATCACATCTGGAGTCGTAGGAAATAGCATTCCAAATCTGTAGAAATGAAAACTGTCATCACAGCAAAAAGATGAAGGAGCTGTCTGCGCTGGAGCAGCTCGTGTAACCTAGCTAACGCAGGCACAGCTAGCAGTACGCTGTGCGGCAGGACACAGCTCAGCTGAAATTCTCATCTGCACCCTGGCTAAAAGTCAGTCTCCTTTCTACAGCGACTGCTGGGATGAACTGCTGGGATGAAGTGTTTCAATGAAATTGGTACCTGTGTTAACTACTTCCATGTGTATCTGTAAACGCATCTTTAAACTGTAAGGCAAATGTTCCCTAGGAACAGTAGTTAGAATGGGTACTTGGTTTTCCAATTTCCTTGCCATTTTACTTGCCATTCCTCAGCCAGTCATCATGTAGCAAGCACCTAAAACATCATGAACTGTAGGGGAGAGAAGGAGAGGTGGAAGAAAAGCAGCTGAAGAGCTGTTTTAGGAACTTAGGTGGCCATGTTGGCAGACAACTGTGGAAGCAGAATTGTGAAGGGGTACTTTTCCCGTGAATTTGGAAAAGGTGAAAAATGCCTGCATCGCTCTGGAGGCAGAAGAGACGTATGTAGACAGTTGGTTTGGAGCACCTTTTCTTGCATGGACAAAACCTGATGTTAATTTTCCCTTAACCTGCATGGTACAGAGATCACGCCTTATAGAATTGTCCTATAGGAAGTCTATTTTAATATGAACCCCAAACATTAACCCTGTGGATGATGGAAAAGATATAGGATATACAGGAGTTTGTAAGTCTTCCTTCTCCCTCCCCGCCCCCCCCCCCCCCCCCCCCCCCCCCCCCAGTCCTCCTATGCTTTAAACCTTGAATCCTGTTGTTGTTTAATTGTTTAGGTTAGCATTGGGAAAGCAATACTTTACCTCTGCTTTTTGTTAGCAAAAAAATCTGCTCTCAGCAGACCTAAATGCTTTATCCAGTTCTTAACAATGATTATGCTGATGATGACATTCAGCAGAATGTTGTTTTCCACTACTCTTTAGTAGTTCAGAAATGATACTGGCAAAAATAACGGCAATCAGGCAGTTTGTTAGCCTAACTTTCTCCCTCAGATTTTGCATATTTTTAGGTACCCATGCTATGGCTAATGGCAAGTAAAATCAGAACAGTGATTTTTGGCACAACCAAATAGTTTCACTGGTGTTTTTTTAGTAAAGGCCTTGTAATTAAGCAGCATAATCACAAAGCTTCATTGACACTGTGATTACCAAAGAAATTAGATTGCTAGGTAGCAAAGTGAAATGAACAGTTTATGAGAGAGTTGAGCTGCCACACCTAGGTTGAAATAAATAGATCAGCATGATATTCCTGTGTAGATATAGCCTAAAATGTCAGAGATGCCAGGCAAGATGCAGGGTTGGTAGCCTGAGAGGATGCACAGTAGTAGCCCTTCTCCGGTGGCTCTAGGCCTCGACAGTAGTTAATGGCAGCTTCTTCTCATCCTGGTCCTCACCTTCTTCTCTGATCCACAAATTTGATTTGACTTCAAAATAAATTCCAAAAATAATTTCATTTTCAAGTCCTGGAAGAAGAATATGCAAACTTTCTTAATATTTCTCTCCCCAAACAGCATCAGCTTTTACCTTCATAATACAATCCTTAGAACCGTACAACTTGTTTATTAGCAATGTCTTATATTTTCTGAAAATAAATGTTAAACCTGACCCAACTGAAATTATTCAATACATTCCTTTCTTTTCTTTCAGGCCTTTAATTCTACTATAGATCAGTATAAGAAATGAACAGAAAGTTGTAGAATATGCAATTTAGAATTACCCTTTTTGCACTAGTAATTTTAATTTTCCCAGTGCAAAGAGTGTTGTCAGTTATAGATGCACTAAACCTCCTTGGCATGAACATAGTATTATTCACCAGTGTATGCCAGTTTGAATTGACATGGTGTGTGACATACCCTGAACAGGACTGGGCTGTGTTTAACAGAAAGCAGACATGGGCCACCGTGATGTGTAATCTGCAGGTCTAATTTCTGCCGTCAGTCAGACTATTCACCAGAAAATTGAGCCATGCCACGGAAGCCTGTTTTTATTTACTTGGAGAGATTTCAGGTGCCTGATGTGTAGGGAGCTGTTAAAGGTGGGTATTTCATTAAATACTTCTCTTTCCTTCTATTCTTGGTTTGTTAGAGCCAGAATCTCACCACTGGAGAAAGTTTTGTCTCTTTTTTTTTTTTTTTAATAATTTTGAAAGTTAATACAGCTCTGAGAGGGAATAGTTAGCATATCCCCTTAACCATAGGCTCAGATGTTCTGCACTGACTGCTGTTTTGACATTCTTGGATGGAAATCCATTGCTTAATACTCAAACGTGATGCACATACTGGTTCTCTGGCATGCCTTCGCCTATGACCATCTGTTGGGGTGGCACTACGCCCACTCAAAAAACTCTCTGCCAGTTTCAAGAGGGCATAGGTATCAACCAAATATAGATTTAGAAAGATAGCTAGCAAAATGCTAGAGATGTCATATTAGCTGCAAGACTATTCCTCTTGCTATTAGGCAATCCCAGAGTGGGTTCATACATTTCGGAATGAGCCTTGCAGGCACACTGTAAGCTTATCCCAGACATGTCTGTTTGTACATATATATACAAAGGTAAACAAGTATTATTAACCAGAAGATGTCTACATATTCATTTTTCTCTGCCAGACTGGTGCAGACTTGGGGAAAACTCCTTTTCAAAAACCAGCCATTGTAAACAAACAAATTACTGTCTTTTTAAATAATGTAGCTGTTTCTCATACCTATCTCCCTTTTAAATCTAATCCATTGACATTAGACTAATACTGTAAAAAAGTATTTGAGAATTTTTACTCAAACAGCAATTAGGGATCACTTGGAAGATATCTGTCACTGGGTTGCTCTGAAAAGCCACGTTCTTTGGATGAATTTAGAACACAAGAATATTCATGACAAGTGAAACTTGAGTCAGGTTGTGTATGAATGCAGTTGTGGTTTGAACTTTGCAAGCTGGTATCAGAAGGTAAGGTGCCATTTCAGGATGAAATCAGAAATTAAAATTTTCAAGACTTGGAGAACAAAAGTTTTGATCATGAGCTAGTTTTATTTGCAGCTTGTAAGAGGAACAGGACCTACTGGTATTGCTAATGCAGAAGACTTCGGTCATGCAGGTGATGAATAAGTAACAGCTAGTATTAATAAATATTTACACTGCTTATATCTCCATCTGTAAAGAGCAGTTTACAATCACAGGAAGATAAAATTCCTGTCCAGCTGAATTTATTTTAAATTGTAACACATGAGAAAATAACATGGACAAGCTGAAAAGCAGATGGGAAGGAGACTAAGAAAGTGAAATAGTGGGAAAGGGAGAAAAAAAGTAAAACCAGGCTTGCCACAGGACAGAATGATATGACCTCAAAACAGAAGCAAGGAACCTGAATCTGATGTGGAAAGAAGGAAGGTTATAAAAAGATTGGGAAAGCAACCTGCACATTAGTATAGAAAATAGGCGAATAAGCTCCTCTATGACGCTAGCAACAGGACATAAATGGGAAGGTGAAGTGCAAGAGTCTGGGACAAAATGATTGCAGAAGCACAAAGTTGGGACAGACAAATGAAATTCCTTTCTTTTCCATTGGAGAGAAGATATGCTTTATAAAGAGCTGAAGGCAGAAGAATGGGAGAGAGATTATCACAAAGAGAAAAACTAGTAAAAATAATAGACATATCCCAACATAATGGGTCTGAAAGTTTCCTGCCCAACCAGGAAGTTCCCAAGAAGGTGGAAAAGTTTGCTCTTGTAAATCCAGATATTCACCAAAGAAATGGATATGAGAACATTTCCAGTCAGCTACAGCAACTGCAAAAGTGAAATTTAAAGATTAACTGAGGATTCCTTTAAGCAGCAGCCATTGCCAGGTCTGTGACCTCTTCTCTGGAAACATTTACACGTGTACCACTCTTTTATGGAACTGTGCTAACTCTGTGGTCATCATACCTGCTCTTACATATAGAATGGGCTTCTAAAAACCAAGGCCAAAATATGATCTTTACCTACTCTTTCAATTTGCCTGTGCATCTCCTTTTACACACTTCTTTTTCCTCTTGGACTAGTTTTCGACTTCCTTCTCAAGAGCTGACTACCCTGGACACCATCCCTTCTGAAATGCTGGAGCAGCATATTAGCTGCATATTTGCTCTGAGGAAGGTCAATGGGACAATTCAAGCACTTGTCGTTAAGACAATAATTACCTGTCTATTGCAACAGACTGTACATCTCCAGACTCCTGTTACGGGCCGGGACTTTGCGGTGCTGAGAGCCATACGAACACAGAACAAAGAGATGGTCCTTGTAGCACAGCAGTTATAATCTAAATGCCTCTTAAAAGCACGTATGCGTTCCAGCATTTCACCAATTGCTGAACTGGGCTGTAATTCTGAGTTTCAGTGTTTTGCTTTCCTTGACAAGAGACAGAAAGCTGTATTTGTTCTTTGGGATGTAGCTCCCTTCTGACAGAGGCTTGGAAAAGAGGGTCGGGATTTGCTGCAACCTGTGAAGCACCCCATGCCTTTGAGTCAAGAGCACGTACCCAACACCGGCACTTCTGACTGATCTCCTGAGTGCGGCGGCGTGTGGGAAAAGGTGCATTGCCTTACGAGAAGCTCATCCGGCTATGGAGAGGGGTGACAGGCAGAAGGCCCACAAGGGCACAGCGTCTGTTGTCCACGGGTCCAAGAATAAAGGTAGTAAAGGGTTTTGGTAAAGCAGCAGGTGCAAGTGCTTGTTGCTGTACTTACAACTGTCCTACTGTACAGCCTTCGCAGAGGGAAATATCCAGCACCAATGAAACAATTAGATATCGACAAATGTTGACTCTCGTCTTCCCTTGAAAAGAACAAGTAGAAATGTCTAGAATGTAAAAGAGGTGATTAATTTCTCTTGATCCCTGAGAGGCAAACATGGAATTCATCTATGAGAACAGGTGCCATTAATGCAATATTATTTCTTCTTATAATCTATTTGCCTTGACCTATCACATCCTCATAAACCTGTATTGAAATAAGTGTCTGTTTTAAATTCCCATTGGATATGTTTGACAAAAGGGTTTATCAACAAAGGGAATTAAAAGCTGCAGCTGAGCTGGAAAAACAAACAAAAAAAGAGTCTATCAAAGTTAGAATGCATAACTTTTTCCTTTGATGGTGTTTGAAAATGTTTACGAATAGATTTGCAGCTTTTGGGAAAATTATTTCTTTGTAAAGAGTATAGAGTCAATATGAATCCAGTGACATCTGCCTTAGAATGGTTATAAAGACAAAATTATTTCTTAAAAAATATGTATGTATATCAATACCCTTATCTATATCTTTTGCATATCTCTGCATAAAAGTACCTCTGATTTGCATAAGCATATTTGATTGATGTGTGTTTTTAATTTATAATTTAAAGTAAAAGAATTTTATATTTTCTTCAATCTTGCAAGGGAAAACATCCTTAAGGTGAAATTCTCTCCCTGTTTTTGAAAGATGAAACCACTTTCCCAGATAAAAAGGAAAGAAAAAGGAGAGTCAGTTTTGTCTCTAAATTACAGCTCTGTGCCTTCTAACAGCTGCATAAATTCAATTCCCATCTGTAACTTACAATTGTTTATTCTATGTAAAAAATAAAGTATTAGCTACAGCTCTAGAAACATGCACTGACAAAGTTAGCAAGCTATAATTAATTCAATTCATTATGGTATTCCCATCTATAACAATGTATGTAGCTGAACGTTTCATAGTGTTACAATAGTCAGTAGAGTTTTTCATGCCATGTGAGAGGGCCATAACCTTTTGCAATCTTGGTCCATCGAAGGTTGGGAAAAACAGGATATAAAGTTCTGTCTAAACGAGCACTCTATGTGTTACGCAATCATCCCTTAATGTTCAAAAACAACTCAGAAAGGCAGATCAAGAAAAAGTGGTTGCACTGCAAAGCAAATGCAATTATAAAGCCCAGAAGTATTTCACACGGGTATTTATGGCGGGCTCAGCACAGTGGTGAGCTATACCTTAGACCCTGGGAACATGAAGAAGGATATATATTCCTAAAATCATTATAAAATTTAAGAGCACTTGGACTCCTGTAGGAATGTTGTCAGGGAATGGTATGTTTCTTTACTAGAAGGTGGCTGCCAAGCAGGATCACTGAGCGCTTAATCACCCTTATATTAAAGCTGAGACACATGAACTGAAACAGTTATTATAGGGAATAATTAGAGATCAAATTAAAAGCATTAGAACTGGCAATAAGATCAAAGCAAAGCATTCCCTGTGAGAAATGGACACGATGTTGCTCAGAACAGGTAGAAGTGAAGATTGTATTCTTTAAAGCAAAACTGCTTAAGAACAGTTAAGGTGCAGCTAATGAAAACTACATGCACAGAGTCAGATAACAAGGGCAAATACTTGCTTGCAGCAAATGTGAGGGCAGGTGCACAACACCGTCAAGGGGAAGTGATTCCATTTTGAATAAAACCTGAAATTCTGCAAAGCAAAACCCAGCAAATCCCAAGCAAACCCTGCAGACTCTTAATTTAAAAAAGGAAAAGACATAGCAATTTACCAGAGAGCCATACACAGAATACCACAAAGATCATCAGTTCAGAGACTTGTCTGAGAAGAGAAAGTATCTGACAATTCCCCACCCTGTGAGGAAAGTGACTGCAAAAGCTGGTGATGTGAGGAAATCATAAGTTCAAGGAATATCTGGACAAGCTGGTTGTCCTTCATGCTAGAATTAATAGTTCTAGATCACCGAGAAACAATACTAGTTTTCAAAGACAGAGTAATTGGCAACCTATTAAGATAATTATTAAGATAATACCTCTCTCCGACGTACCAAAAATGCGTGTATAACTGCTGTGTATTCTCCTTTCATAGATAGCATAATAAGAAGACAATGAAAAGATATCAAAGTTGAGAGTTTGTTTCTTGGTACTGTCCAGAACGCTATGCAAGTGCCTGGGAAAGACACACACACACACTCCCCCTCCCAGTCCCCGAGAAGGCAAAGGGACACGAACAAACAACACGTGCAGGTCCCGGGGATGGATCCCCTGGCAGCAGTCAGGCTGGCGAGGGGGACATTTTTGGAAGAAGACCAGAGGAGACCTGGGATTTTGAAGTGTTAGTTACCTGATGTGTCCTACAAGAGAGAGAGAACGCTTTCCTTTTTGTCTTCCCTGCTCTATCAGGTTGTATTAACTGGCTGTATCAGGTGGTAATGAATGTGTGATTTCCATTTGATTTTTCAAAAATAAGAAGAAGTCAGTGTAGCAGTGGGTGCTGACTGCTGACTGCCATGATACAGAACAGTAAAAAGCACAGCATCTGGTAACCCTGATCCATGTCATATCACTACCTCAGGAAATAAAGATCAGTATATTGTGCTTGCACGTGTCATGCCAGTACCATAATAACTGGTACTATTAAAATAGTAAAAATTTAATCAATGTATATATATCAAAACAAATTATTTCAGGGAAACAATAACCGCAGTGGCACGTATCATGCTCAATATCTCAATCAATGCTATTGAGCTGAGCTAACAATAAATCAAATCTGCAGAATCAATTCCTCTACTGGAAATGAAATCATTAACATTCAAATACAGAAGCATGTGCCATTTATATGATTTCTTTTGGCAATTTCTGTTTACTTGACTCTAGAATGTTCACTATCTGGTATTTAAGGACACTGTCCCCTTATTTATGCTTAACGTGCTATGTGGAGCAAAGTATTGTGAATGAGGTGCATCCCATGGCACTTCTGGAACAGATTATGCTGCTATTGTGTGGATCTGGGTTTAAGAAAGATTAATAATGCTTCAGTATGTCTAGGGCTTCTGGGGTCAGAAGACATGAATGGTGGGGGAGGCAAGAATAGTCCAAGAATTAACCCTGAGCTAAGTATAAATAAATAGGCAGGTTTTTGGGTGCCGAGTTTTTCCTGAAGCATCGTTTGTCATTTCTGCTTCACAGCTCTCTGCACAATGAAAGATGCAGTGCAGACAGCACAGAGATGGGAACGGCTAGAAGGTGGCATGGAGGGAACTTCTCACCACGGTACTCAAGGGCCAGGCACAAATGTTTTACAGCCAGGGACCCAGTATCTATGGCAAGACTGGAGAGGGAAGGGCATGAAGGAAGGTAGGGTCAGAACCAGATGGAAAACAAGAAAGTAATAACAGTAAACAAACTCCTGCAATTGCTCCACAGCCTTTTGCTCTGCGAAAAGTCTCTCTCAGTCTGATTGTACTGCTCATGGGGGTAATGAACTGCCTCAGCAATTCTGAAATGTTTCTGGTAGGAACGCACACAGAAAACTGATCATCTAGCATGACCTCCAAACCCCAGGGTAACCGTTGGATGAAACATCCCGTGTCAGTCTTGCTACCTTCCAAGCTGCCATGATCCCCTTTAGGACTGCTATCTTGTACTGTGAGAGGAAATGGAAGATGAGGGACATGTTTCAGGAGAAACTACCCTGTGTGTAGTCAAATATCTCAGGAATACAAGAGAGCTTCATGGGACTTTTGCACATATCTCTTTCCTGAAACTCTCTCTTCCTACAAAATCACTTATTTCTAATGAAATGTATATGCATGAGTAGTAATACTGCAGTCAGATGCTGTGCAACTGTTTTAAATCAAAGCCTTTCTTCAGAAAACAACCTCCTTTTTCCTAATATTTGTTCTCAAAATGACTGCACTAGCTGATCTTTATAAAGTGATGGATCTCTTTTAGCCAGCTAAAAATTTGGTTTATAGTCTAGCGGAGGCTGTAATTTTTATTTTTATTTATTTATTTATTTATTTATTTATTTATTTATTTATTTTCATTGACTGTAAAGGAAGTTGATTCAAATAGCTTAGATTAAATGCCTAGTTTTTAGAGGGCTCAAATTAAGCTTTTTAAGCCATTTGACTATAAAGGTAGCAGGATTCACTGAAGAGACCTATGCTTTAGAGTGCCTAAAATAAACTACTGGTAGACATGGTCACACTTCTAAAACTGAACGAGAAAACCTTTTCAAGTAAAAAACAAGTGGTTTAATAAAAAAATTACTATTAAAAAAGGTAAAGAGGCACTTAATCTTAAACTTTAGCTAACAGAAAAAAAAAGAAAAAAGAAAACTTATTATCTCTTAGTTTTCTTTGCAACAAAGCAAGCTAAGGGGTGTTTTTCATTTCTTCACTGTCAGAAGAAATAAAGCAATAAAGTGAAAAGATAAACTGGAGCAAGCTGGAGGCTTAGTGTGTCTTACCTTGTATAGAATTGAAGACAAATTCAACACCAGTAAAAATTCAGAGGTCTGTATGAAACCTAGCTGTACTAAGCCTAGCCCAGAATTATATACAAGAGCGACCTACAGTAGGCAGCTCTGGATAGCAGGCTGTAGGAACTGCTCGCTGCTGTCTTGAATTTATATGCTGCAGCAGTCTTGACGCATAAGGTAGGTAGGTGGTCTGAGCACAACTCCTGCAGCTTTTCCGGATGCCACCCCTATCTGCACTGCTGTTTGCTCCCAACTGCGTTTGACCTAGTACACTTACTGCTTTCAATCTTCACTTTAGAAAAGAGCAAAGAAAACTAAATACATATATTGAGACAGAGTTGTAATACAATACAAGTGAAGAGGCAGGTATCAGGAAAAGAACATCACCTTTTCTCTTGTCTTTTGCTAAGGGACAGGAGAGATGAAGGGCAGATGCAGTTCTACCTGAGCAGGGGAATGAAGCTGGAAAAGCCTGCTACTGGGATACAAAATTAACTCTGTGGAGAACAGAACCAGTTGCACACAGATAGACATGCAGATCCTCTCTCTCCCCTTATCTCTGTCCCACCACGTCCCCCACCTGACTGCGTATTGCTCTGGCCTCTCTCCAGCTGCAGCAGAAGGGAGCAGAAACAAGGGACCCCCAAACTTGTCCGCACTGCTTGGTAAGTCCATATCTGCTGCAATTGCTCGGACAAATTCTCCTCGATTTCAAGTGCCTTTTGAGCTCTAAGGCTTCAGACACATGCAGGAAAAGCCAAGCTGATACGGGGATTGATGTTGCTGTTACCTAGCGTACAGCTTCTCTTCTGTAAATGTCCCTGTCACAGCTCAGCCATCCTGTTCTTTGTTGGACAGCTGTCTGTGAGGAATGCTCTTGTCACAGAAGCAATCCAGCTTGGATAGCCAAAGAGTTTGAGTTTAAGCAAAAAAACTGACATAGGAAGAGCAGAAAAATTTAAATAGAAACCCTCAAAATATTTCTGTTTCCATGTAAGTAACCTTTGGTAACAAAATAAAATAGGGGAGAAAATATGGAAAATATATAAAAAAATGAATTACAGAAGAATGCATTAACATAAGTGTTTCCAGAGACAGAATAAATCCCTGGTGAGCAAGCAACAGAAAAAAGGCTACCTCATTTAGCCATAACTTTCTGCCTGCATTCTTGGGACGTGGATTCCAAACGCTTCCACCTGCCTGCCACTGAAGAGCCCTTCTGACCTCCTCATTTAGCATTATAGTCATTAAATGATATTTGGTATATAGTTCCCTACTACCTATAGCTCTTTACTGAATAAAGTAAATTTACTGAATAAAAGCAGAGCTAAGCAGTGTGCCGGAGCACAGGGCTTCCGAGCATCCAGCTTAACGGTCAGCTCACCCTCTGGCTCTGGTTTGGACCACTCCAGCTGGCTCTCCCAAGACAGCAGTCATTCTGCGCTCCAAGGGTTGCTCAAAAAAAGCATTGTTGATCAGTCCGACCCTCAGCACCATCCCAGAATGGATCCTGCAACACCCGCCCTGAGCGTCACTCACCCTGGCGGGCTGCAACACAGCCCTAATGCCATTTTAGAAACCTTGGACTTAATAGACACATTCAGAATAATGTTCCTGCCTTCGGGTCCCAGGGACACCACTCGGGAGCCAGAAGGGATGCTGGGCCAATTACCGCGCTGTCTGGAGGCAGTCAGTCTGACACCCAGAGAGAGCCTTGCACAGCGAGGGCAGGAGTCAGCCCATGCCATTTGATTTTAGGGCTGTGGATTTCTCCCTCTTTCATTTGGCAGCATGGACATAGCCGCAGAAGATGACTGCCATTTCCTTTTTTCCAGCCTGAAGTCTATTACTGACTCTTCCACGTCCACATGGTTTGAAAGGATGATTTATCTGAGTCTTGTCAGTAGAGGGGAGAAGCAATCAGCAGGTTATATTAAGTGAAACGAGCACTGCAGCCACATAGCACAGCCCTAATTCATGCAAGTGGTTGAGGTGGTCAGGTGCTTAAAGCCGTTCTCTCCAGGCACACCCTTTAGGCTCTGCTGCAATGCTGATGTGCTCCCTCGGTTCAGGTCCAAGGGCACAAAAAGGTTCACCTGTTCGTAGGATATTCAGATATTTCACCTCCATCTCTGCTGAAATCAGTAGATATTGGGAGTGATCACCTTGACTGAAAAATCAAGCCTGCTTGCTGGTGAGCATATCTGCACTTCTTTCAGAGACACCAACCTCCTACATAATATCCTCCTCCATCTCAAATTGCAGAAAGTACTGGAAAATCAGTATTTGCCAGTTTTTTTCCTAGCTCAGAAATAAGAACATATGAAAAATACACTCTTTCAAGCAAAGATTTCACCATTTTTCTGGCTTTTTTTTTTTTATTTTTAATTTTAATGGTAGCAGAATGGTTTATAGCTTGACCTAGAATATTATTTTGTCCTTTATCATTGCTGGTTGTACAGTTAATTCCTGCATAATGCACCATGGTAAAATGAGGAATTCATCTCTTACATTCATGTTGCCCTGCTGCACTAGCAGATGTCCAGTTACAGCTGTGTATCCCCTCTGTATTCCCTCTTCAAAAACATCCCAAGCCTTTCTGTTGCTGTTACACTTCTTTCCAAACAGTGCAGCATCAAGAAACAAGCATCAGTAGAAGCTTTGACAAAGATTTCACTATAGTCAGCTGTGAAGGTTGTTACTGTGAGACAAGTTAGTGACAGCTCTCTAGCAAGTGTGCCTTCAGGTTTATTGATGCCAAAAGTGCTGGAAAGTGAGAAAACTGGTTAAATGCACTCATATATTCTGGCTATGCCAGGCTTTACATTCTGCTGCACTTTAGTAATCAACAGTATTTCCTGTAATATTTGAAATATTACTCATTTTGAGTATTTGAAAATGACTTTGCAACTTTGTGGCCAAATTGATAGGTTTCTGGAAGAACACAAATAGCTACAAAAAATATCAAAATAGGAATGTTAATTTATTTAGGTAGCTTAAATACCTTTTGATACCCAAGTTCCCTCAAAGTGATCTCTTTGTATCTTCCTGAAATATGTTTTTAAAATGGCAGTGAAACACAATAAAATAATTTTTGGTCTCTATTTATCCATTGGAATCAACAAAAATTTTCATAGTCTTTAGAAGTGAGGCTTGAATATATTTATTTTATTGGCATTAACATAAAAACCCACTCATACCTAGATGTGAACACTGTATTTCTTGTGCAAAAAAAGGGCTAGAATTCTGCAATCTAAATATCGATGCATGCACATATTCTGATACCAGTTCTGCTCATGTAAATCCAGAGTAATTCAATACATTAATGAGAGAGGCAAGAATTTGCTTTGTGCTGTGTTGATTCTTTGCCTACGTGTGTTTGAAGCCTCACATAAAAGGCTCAACATCAATTTTAGCACCAGCAGACCCCACCGAAATCAATGAATTGGTGTCTGTCCACATCAGGTCTGAATCTGGATATCACAATCAGCTTTTATTAGGCTCTTGACAGTGCATTAGGTGACCCTGTTGGTTAGTATGAGGACTAATGCATACAGTAGACACATTCCAAACCACATGTGCTCCTTTTACTGTACAGCACAAAATATGCAGTCCAGGATTGTACAATATAGATAATTTAAGCCACATGTAGCTCAGTGAATGTAAAGCTTGGCGTATTTGATCTCAAAACCCAATTAGAGCAGTTTGTCTGCTTTGATCTGTGTGGAATGCTGTAGTATACAGGTTATAAAACTGACTTCCAAAAGTTATTGGGGTACTAAACACTAATAATCTGGATATTTTGTATTCTTGAGTTCCAAAAAGAAATTGTGCAGAAGAGTTGCCATAGGTTATTGAGGGTGTGACTTTTAAAATTATCGTAATTCGCACAGAATCCCCTGAAGAGGGAAAATGATGGGAGGGAGGAAGACATGAATGGTCCCCACATTGTCACCTCTGGAGATGAGCCTGCTTCCCTTTCATTCCTCCACGACTGTCAGGGCATCCAGTCTGCAGTTTTACTTACTTATTAACACACTTCATAAGAAGCTGCGTTCTGAGCCTATATTGATGTAGAGCAATAAGGAGCTCGACTTCAAAGATATTTAAAAGGGGGGGAAACTGAGGCAGGCAGGTGGCTTAGGCTGACCTAGGAATTTACATCTACATCACTCAGAAGTCTAGTCCGGGGGCTTGGACCGTAAGACTACCTCTCCCTGAAAAGGAGGAAATCTTTTGGTTCTCAATGAACAAGTCTGAGTTGCCAAAGTATCTCACAGAAACCACTGAAAAAGGTAACCCTCAGCTCCTTCTGAATCAAGGCATCTTTCAGGGCTGCTGCTCATAATGCAGCAGCTCTAGCACTGAGAAAAGAAGACAACCTCCTGCCTCCTTGCTTGACCCCGGGAGATAGCACGTTGGCTGGGTGAGCTGGAGAAGATTGAGTGGAGCTGCTGTTAGTGGCCTAATAGGCACTATCAATCTCTCAATCTATGTAGACTCTTTCCTCAATCCCGCTTTTATAAAAAAAGTCAAATAAAAATGACAGTAACAAGCCAGTACTCTTAGGTGATCCCCTTTCTCGTGGCAGTTTTTCTTCACTAGGAATGGCTTCCCTCTGGAAAAAACCAAAAACCTAATGTACATAATTTTAGATTAAGCAGCTTGGGGAGCAACAGCTATAACTGAGATTCAGATCTCTATAAAGTACTGTCATGAAAATGATGACAGTTAAATGCGACAGCCTCCACAATTTTTGGAGGGGTGTCTTACGCAGAGAAAGATTTACAAATCTGTGTAGTAGCAAGCACTCTTTGTATTTTTTTTTTTTTATAGCTGATTCATATAGTACTTACATACCTGTGATATCTATATTATAAAAATGGTTCTGTGTATATGCTTGGCACTTACAAATTGTAATGGAGAAAAGATGATTAATTGCACAGCAGTACTCTTTGACAATTTGCTGAACCTGTGTATCACTGACATAAATCTTTCTCCCAAGTGCCTTGACTATCATTAACTTGAAAAATCAGCCAAGCAAAAACCTTTATGAGTGGGTTCATGGAAATAGAGACACATATTTTGTAGCTATGGTATGCAGCAGACATGTGGGAACAGGAGAATACCTGCAGCAGGACAATACATCTTGCATTTTTTTCAGTAATGCTCCATTTCTTAGGGCTGGTATTTATCTGGACCCTCGTACTATACTTAGTATGCCTTGTTTTGCTGGGCTGTGGTGGCCTGCTTTGTGGAATTTTTGTCTCTCATTTGCAAGTACCCTCAAATAAAGCAGATGAATTCATTTCCTTCTGTGGCCTCAAAGAGGCCTGTGCTCTCTCTGCTGCTCCTCAGGAATTCAGCATCCACAAGCTGCATTCACTTAACTACACTTCCATCTGAATAGCAAATGCTAATTGCATTTGTTTCTAGCCTTTTTCTCACTTGAGCTCCTCTGCTACACAAGAGGTTGGGAATCTGAAATATACATTGAAAAGTCTTGAAGGAAAGGTTCTTGTTTTATGTTTTAAACCTGTGTAAGTGCTGGAACAGAACTCATTCTCTAAAAAATAGCCAATTCAATAATGGATGGCTTAGTATTGAAAACCCGATTTTATATTTGGGCAGACTTGTCTGGACCAAACCTGACTGAAATGAAAAGGACATTCAACATTGATAATCTTTGCATGAAAATTGACTAATTCAAATAAGCTATATTATATTAATAATTCAGGTGAAAAAAATCTAGCTGTAATTGCAGTGTGTGCACCATTCAGAGAGACTCATAATATGGTTTATTCATTGCATTTCTCCATTTTTTATGTTCATGTGCAAGGACACTGGCATTCAATAGATTCATCTAAATCTTGATTCATTTCTGTTTTCACATCTCCTCCTGAACCACCTTACTTGAGAACAGAAAACAATTTTTGTAAAAAATGAAGTGTTTTGCTGAGGTGTAGGACGGAAATTATAGTACGTTTGAGATGTTTCAAGTATTTCAAGAAAATACTGACTTTTTTTGGAAAGACCTAAAATGAACTTTCATCCAATCAGCTTGAGCTGAAAACAAACTTAGGAGCCAAGTCTTCTTTTGGCATTGATCCATTCATGCTTACTTTCGATACAGCTCCATTAATGCTATTCTATAACACCGTATTTCCCTTTATTACACTCAGATCAGTTTCTTGAGCTAAGGTTTCTCAGTCTACAGCTGCTTGTGGAAGGCAAACATTTGCACAAAGATCAATGTGAGTCCACTAAAATATCTACATATGTAGATGGAAAAACTAAAAGCTAACGTGTTTTCCCTTTTCCATATAAATTCCCTGGATTCAAGACCACTTGCTTCCAGGGTGAGAGGAGACTGTCATTTATAACACCCAGCATGTGTAGCTCATACAGAACATCAATATGCTGTTGCCAAGGCTTAAGAATGTCATTGTTTTCAGACAGCATCCTTCCATCATGTACACAGCTCATTAAAAAGTGAGTGACTTCTAAGTCTGGGTATTATAGAGTTTACTCACTTCTCATATACACTGAACAGTTGAGGTTTACTTATTTTTATATTTACTTGCATATCACCAGCAGAAACCTGGTAAGGGGGGTGGATATCATTTTTGTAATACAGAGCATTAAGTAATTAGGGGTATCTGATGGAAAAAATAGCATTACTTCAATGAATTTCACTTTATAATAAGCAAGAGATTAATTACATGCTTTTCCATTTTATTAGGCATATTTCCTGCCACTATGAATTAGATTTAGATTTAAAAAATCAACTATAGTGGAAAAGTATTATGAACTTGAATACACTTCCATTATTTCCACTGAAATTAACTGTAAAACTAAAAAGTTCAGGCAACTGCACCAGTTTATCATCTGAGGCAGTCATGTACCACAACTATCTTCTTGTAGATGTTATTTGACTTTTTTATCAGGATTCAGGTAGTGATTTTGTACTCTTTTTTTTCATCTGATCACAAACTGCGAACACACATTTACTTCAGTGTTCAGCCAGTTCCACTTGTGAGTCCCGGGTTTGTAAGCCGTAAGAGTCTGATGTTACAGTGAGAGGGGCCCTTTGTGTGGGTGTGCAGGCATGCAAGGACTGAAAGCCTCCCATGGGAATCAGCCTCCTAACCTCCTTTCTACCAGCCAGCGCCTACCGTTTCCTAATGCACGGTATGAACTTTACTTCCATCTGAGGCTGGTCTGCTCTCGGCTCCAGCATCCCGCTGCAGGTTACAACATGCTGGTAGGTTGTAGTCACAAACTCACTGTTTACTCTGTGGGATAAAATAATGAGACCCGTCAGACAAGTACTGCTGCAGATAGGCCATTACTAAAGGTTAGGTACGACCTCGTGTGCATCTTCAAGGTCATAGCTGAGACATTGTAGAGACTGGGAGATGTTGGCTTTTCTTCCCACCCATTTTCTTACACCACACACCAGGACCTCTTCCCAGTGTGCAGCCGAGGACTCCTAGGTAACTTCATGGTCCAGGCACACAGAGCCTGGTGACTGACAGGAGGGTGGGATGGGACGCCAGCATCACCTTTTGATTTGGTTCCCTCTCCAGTGAGGGACCCTTTTCACCCCACCTGCCATCTGTCTTGAGCTTCTGTGCCTATACATTGTCTCTCAGCTTTGAGGCACCTTCTCTAAATAAGCACTAGGCAGTAAAAGGGCGTTTTGGGTGCAACTCATCTCCAGAGCTAGACATCAGTATCTGGTGAGAGGGACTGTGGCCTAGGGATGCCCACCCAATTCGCTGCATTTCATTGCACAGAAGGGGAGCCTACATTGTCTATCTCAGGTACAGACGTTGACAATGCAGATGTCTAAAGTTCCCCACCCAATGCAATCATTAGCAGAGGTGTTAAATCACAAGCCCAGATTTACTGAGGAAATCCAGTAAGCCGAGATGCCTTGCTTTCCTCTAACACCCTTAGTATCAGCACTGATGTGTCACATACTCCTCACATACCCATGTCTTAGCTGGTCACATCTGGGCTGTCCCTGTAAAAAGCAGCAGGTAATAAAAAAAATTCCTCACTCCCCATCTGCGCTTCTGCCAGAGGCGTACACTTGTTCAGGAAAGCAAATTCCAAGTGTGTTCAAGCCTGCCTACTCTGATGGAGACAAGAAACATTTGTTTTATCCTTAACTGCTCATCCCCCTCCTCTGCCCATCTGAGAGTCTTCTCCTTTTGCTGCTGCTGAGACTGCGAATAGGATGTGCAGCACAGTAGTTGCTGCTGTATGGGGTGGCTGTCAGCAGCATCACTAGCACTCCTTCCCTCTTCCCAACATGATTAGTGGAAAAAAGCCTTGCTTTTCAAGGATTTCCTCTGGCTCTTCATCCCTGTGACAGTAAGAAAAACCAAGCTTTCCCTCCAGTATACAGGCACATTGCAGCTGGCTGGCTGTGTGTGAAAAATAGACGTAGAAGAGAAAATGAAGTTATTTCCCTGAGGATAGCCAGAGTGCAGCACAGCTGCTCATTCCCAACTACAGTGTACCATGTACAGATAAGTGTAGAGATGTAAACCTAAAAAATAACTAAAGCATAAACTTAACTTCAGGCACAGCAGTAGTTCCACCGCTGTATACCTGGCCCTAAACAGGCCATAGTCTTAAGTCAGGTCTCTAAATCATGTGACTGGCTCATGCACTGGGTGACTAAGAAAGGAAAGAACTCAGAGATGCTATTTGATTTTGTTTTGTGTTCTCTTAAGGATTCTAAAAGTCATAGGAAATATTTTAGTCATGGCATCTACCTTTAGAGCTTTGTGTCAGAAATGAAAACTGAAATGCCTGTGTAGTCCTTTGATTCCAGGAACCGAGACTTTGAGAAGAACATATGCTGTCAAGAAGCTTTTTTATATATACATGTGTATAAATGTGTGTGTGTATACAAAACACAAGGTGGTGGTCAAGATGCCATGATTCATGTAGGGCTGCTCCTTCTTTACAGATTAAACATGGGTTTGTTTTCAGAAATTTCGTGACCTAAGTTGTACGGCTAAGGTCTATGATGTTAAAAAAGGTCCTTGGAATAGCATTTTGTGATGCATAAATAATGATGTGAATGATATTATTGATAAAATATCACCATCACACTATTGGACTCATCACAAAATAGATCCAGCAACCTGCCAGTGCTGGTTTACTAACAGCTAGAATAGAGGAGGTCAGCATTCATCTCTATCTTTCTAACTCTTAAAAAAAAAACAGAGAGAAAAAAAAAATTACATAGAGGATAGAGAAAGAGTGAGCCTGATGAAAATCCCCACATGCAATATAATAATAAATGTCTGTAGCACCTGTTCTTTGGTTTTTAGAGGTCAAGGAACATAGCCTAAAATATGCAAGAATGTCTATTAAAAGCTACTGATTTTGGAAAGCACCTAAGACTTAAGAGTGACTTCAAACAGACAGATTTGGAGCAGCTGAATTCAGGTGAAGTGGCAAATTCGAGGAATTTGGAGTAGGAAACTGGAATTTCTGAGGAGAAGCAGCTAAATATTTAGAGAAACCAGGCTTTTAATATGATGAGGAAAACAGATGATGGAGAAAATACTTGAGTTTTTCTTTCCATAATAAAAATGTTCTCTTTGGAATCACTTGTTAGACAGTAACCAAAAAAATATTATTTGGAATGTATATGCACACACAAATATATACACACGCATATAAAGTCCTTGTTTGACTAGAACATATTGGCATCTTGAAGAATGAATAATATACAAATCATTTACCCTACTGAAGTCCTTTAAGAGTTCAGGAAAGCAAACGCCTGAACAAATGAGATGAATTAGAAAACAGAAGGCAACCCTGTGCTTTTGATCTAAGCTACAATTTATTGACGGAAAAGCCTCTGGTAATGAAATACAGCAGTTTGTTTCAATATAGTTGATGCACAATGCAAGTACACTTTTAACACAGATAACTAGGAATAGATACTGTTACTGGTATCTGCATGTATTTCAGTAAAAAGACAGAAGAATAAAGCAGAAGGATGCTGCATGTTTAAACTCATAATCCTCTTTACCCACAAGACAGGCACAGCTAAAGCGCACACAGTACAGATCACCAAGTGACTTAGCATGCGATCACCGTTACTGCACGGGACAGGAAACACACTCCCACTGGAGTTTTCTGTCTGTCTTCAACGTCCCCCTGCAAGTACCCTCAACACGTACGTGCATTTACCAGTTGGAGGTCATGCATGACTCCGGCGTGGCCCGAGGCATCGCCTGCCAATTTAAACTTTGTCAGTTCTCTGTAAAAAGTTCAAACACTTAGAACGCATGCTACTGTACAGCAGGTACAAAGGGCCTAATGTCCCAGGTAAATTATTAATCCTCATCTTTCATAAACAAAAATGTTCCGTATTTTTAGTAAACAGATCTGTAAAACACAGAGGTAGTATGGTCAAAAGGCTTATGAACCCTTTGAACTTTGTCATCTTGGGTGTGGTATTTCCTCTCTCTGCCCAGTGTCCTCATGTGCAAAATGGAGATATTACCTCCATACTTAACATAATTAGTTAATGCTTCCAGAGTGTTTTGAGCATTGTAATCTCTGTGTAGGTGCTTATCTGTTACTGACATGTTGCAATTAAATAGCCCTTACTATGCAAAAGGTTTTTCTGTTTACTACAAAGTTGATATCTGGAGAATAAAAACCAGCCCTCTGAACGGATCAGCCTACAGTTCCAGGGAGCAATCTGGGAGGCAGAGCAAGAAACTTTGAATTATTTGAATCACCTAAATCTGATAGTGGACTTAAAATAATTCCTTGAAACTTGGCCATTCGCCTTTTTTTTTAACCTTTCCGAGTTTTAATTACTTAAATAAAAGCAGTCACCCTTATTCCCAGCTGCCTTCCATGCTCTCGTGGCCAGCTCATCTCCATAGTCCCCGATCTTTCTGCTTTTGTCTGTTGCATATTGTCTGTTCCTGCCGCTGCAGGTACCCTAAGCCCGGACACCCTCCAGTCCCTAACGTGGTATTTATAACCATTTCAGTGAAAGGGATTCTGCAGCTCAGCTGTGTGTTTCCTTGTTTTGACTGATGTGTTAAAGAGGTTCCCAGTGACGTACTCCTAGCCATAGCAAGGTCTCTTCCTAGAGCAGTTCTCATTAATTTAGGTTCAGGAGCAAGTATCTGAAGTTTGGGATTTTGCACATTCAGAATGTCAGCTTGTTTCTTTCCTGAGAAGCCGTTCACAGATGGGAGTTGTGAAATTAGTTTCTGCTGAATTATAACTTCTCAGAAGTATTTTTTTTAACCTGTTTGGTTTTCCATTTGCAAAGGCCTTGCAAAGCTAGGCCAAATAAACCATTAATTAAAAGATTACTGGAAGAGAGAGAAAACATGGAAAAGAATAAAAGCTGAGATCATTAGAACTGTTTCCTTGAAATACTGTAAAATATGACAGAGTTCAGAGTCTTGTTTTTCCTTAACAATGTTTCAAAACAATTAAATTTAGTGCCAATGAAAACTGCTGCTTTGGCAATACGGTATGTCATTCAGTGGCTAACAAACTCAGCTAGGTATAAACCAGTAACCCAGCTGTCAAAGGATACATCGACCTTTCCTTAGCAATCACTCCTTCCAAACCTGTTTGTTGATTCAGGCATAGGGTGTTTGCTGGGAACTAGTGAATAGATATTCCTTGCCAGGATAGTATCTGGAGAGAGGTTTCAGTTTCATAATTAAATGACAAAGCTGAAAAGACTCTACTGAAAGATAAATTACTTCACTTTTTGTGAAGGAGAGGTTTCTAGAATGAATTATGCAATACGAACAATGCGGACTTTGAAAACAGGGTAATTTCCACAAATGTCAGGTCTATCTAAATCTAGCTCTACACACACACACACAGAGAAATACACACATATAGGTGCAGATGGACAATCATGCATGCACACACGTACGTATGTGTTTTTGTAAAGATAGCTCATATATTACACATTTTGGCCCTCAAAAAAATGAAGTGGTCATTCTTAAGTGTATAACAAAAGTGAAAAACTCCAAAACAGTCAATGAAACTCTGTAATCTTAACATGGCTTTGCTTCATTTTTTCTTATGCCTCCTACGTATTACAATTTGTCAAGATTAGTGTGCAGGTAAATAGTAAATTTAAATGAATCTGCTTTGGCATTAGATACATAAACAAACTTGCACAAAGTAGTTGTAAGGACAAAACGATCTCCTTTGGTTCTAAAACAAAATGACATGCATATGCAGAGTCATGCTGCAGAGAAAGATATTATCAGTTTTAATTAAAAATGGGTCAAGATGGCTAAGTTTTTCTTTTGGCCGACCTCTCTTGTCTTTTCCCTGGCAAATCAAAGCACCCCAGTTTTTCCTAGGATGCAGTATGGTCTGCTTTGCATTTCCCAACTACCTCTCACGCTTTTGTAACACTTTCAGACAAAATTAACGGTCCCTTTCCCCTTCTTTCCCCATGATCTGACCTTATTTGTAGGAATACAAGTGGAAAGACATACCAACAAGCAGGCAGACAAATGAGCAGAAGGAGCACCCGGACCCTGGGGTCAGCAGAGCGTGCCTGTGTACTGCCAGGTGCTTGCAGAGCAAGCAGCAAGAGTGGGAGAGGTCTGTGATGCCTCATGCATCACAGCTGGATGTTTGCAGAGTGGGGAGAGGGTGAGAGGAGAAAATAGGCACCTGTGAGGTCAGCTAAGTGGCTTAAAGGTGGTGGGTGATGTTGAGAAAGAGTTTCTTGGGGAAGCAAAAAGGTAAGTAGCTGAGAGATTTTAAGGGTGGAGTGAATAACAGGGAACGAGGATATAGGAGACCTGGGGAAAGCAGTGAAGGACGAAGGTGGTGGGTGGGAACCAGGGTGACAACTGCTGCAGGGGCAGAATGAAAAAATTAGTAAGCTGTTTGATGCAGTTTCCTTACATTAGGTCCTTGCTAAATTTTAACAGCATCTTGCCATAAATGCAGAGCAAGGCATAAAGCTGAGCTCCACTGTGCTCTATGCTCTGGACCCAAACATCCCCTAATGAGAGGGCAGGCATTGCTTTTGCATTTGGAGCTTCAATCGGACCCACACCCTGTCCTATTCCTGCTATTTTAACTGTCCTACTTGTTTTTAACTGGGTAACTGAGAAAGGGCTTAAGAAGCAGTTTGTCTAGTCCATTACCAATTTGTCTGGCATAAGATACTTCTTCTGGATTCAGATCCTGACTTACCTTTAGGACCTGGGCAAATGACTTATCCTTTTATGTCCTGGCTTCCACATCTTTTGAAATAGGGTTAATTATACTTGCCTACCTCATGGGAATGTTGCAAGGATTGGCTTGTACAGAGCTTTGAGAATGCTAAGTATGGTAGTTATAGTCTTTTCATGGAATAAAAGCAAAGCAGAAACAAAGCAGTTTCCTTGCTACAATCCCACACTTGAAACCACCACCCATCAACAAAGAGTGACTCACAAGCACCATGAGCCAAGGATATGGTGTTTACTCCTGCAGGTTTGTTTGCACAGAAAGAACAATCTATGATTCCGAGCACCCCTGGTAACCACCCTCCCCGTACAGATGAGAGAGAAATGGCCGAGTCCAGAGGTGTGGCCCATGGCAGATAGGCAACCTGTATCGCATCAAGTCCTTTCACTAGGGAGCAGAGCTGAGCAGGACACTGAGCCATGGCAAATCACAGTAGGCAATTGCAGCAATGCCATTTGGAGACCACCTTCAGAGAGCTGTGCTGAGGTTCAAGAGTCACAAAAGACCATGATTTTTTAAGTCTTGAAAGGGAAATAATTATAGTTGAAAGACGGTGTACCTCAACTGTTATACACACATGTATTGGTGGACTAGAGTAGACATCATAGATCCCAGATTACTGTCAATAAACTGGAAGAGAAATTTCCAAACATCGTATGATGCAGTCCTGGCAACCATGGTCTGGGCAAGCCTCGTGACTGGCGTGCTGGCAGGATCAGCTACCATCACGAGCAGTGGCAGTGGGGCAGGTGCTGTTGTTGGGAATGGCTGCTGGAGAATGTGCTCCTAGGAGATGGGGGGTAGTAGCTGGGGGAGGGCATCTGATCACTGTCGCAGCCTCATCTCTTCGCACAGGCTGTGTGCACACCTAGGCTTCCACCAAGTTTCTGATAATGATCCCTCTTTTATAGACTCTTACCCACAACCAGATCTTTTGCCTTGGGTCATCTGCCTCCTCTGTACCTGCCCACCTCTACAACTAAAACCTCACCCTCCTAGTAATGAACTCCATACTGGTCATAAGAACTAGCACCTCAGCACCATTTATTTGAATACCTGATAAGCTCCCTTATCCTCCAGTACTCCATTCCTTTCCCTTTTTTGCCCCATTTCTGAATACTGAGATGGTGCCAGAGCCTGGAGTGGCCTTGGCTCAAGCACGCACTGGGGAGCAAACACAGGAGCTAAGACCTCTATTGTATTCAGCAAGAAGACATTGCTACTGCATCTTCTCCAAATCCCTACCATGCAGATACAGAGGTGCTTACCTTGGCACAGGTGAGATCCTGTGCGCACATCTGTGTATCTGGCACCAAAAGTTTCCAGACAGACCCAGGTCTCGAAGCAGCTCCCCCCACATGCAGAAATGACAGCTGACACTGCTTACTCCAGTGGTATGCATACAGCCAAGCATGTCTGAACTAGAGGTTTGCTCTAATGCCCTTGGTCAAAATAATCCTACTGCATTCACATCCACATTAGTTAAGGCTTAAAGGAGGAGCAAAATCATATGTTCTGGCCTCCTGCTTAACGCCCATCTCAGACATAGACTGGTTTTCTTTTTTGTTATTGCTGTTTGCTGATCCCTCAAAGAAATGGTGTCTGCATGAGACCTGCTTGTTTCAGTAGCTAAATTCGAGCTGCTAAGGGCTCCTCATGTGCCCTTAAGGAACACAAAGAGCTCTGGTCTTGAGAGTTTGTTAAAGGCATAACTCTCCAGAAGAATGACACCTCTCCTGTCTGTATAAGCCAGATACACCAATACCACACACAAAAAAATTGCTACCACCAAAGTACAGGGACTAATCAAAAAAAATTTTTTTTTTTGCCGGCATATTACTACCCACTATAGTAAAAGTAACATTCTTCCTTTGTTACCTTATACATATATTTATGAGGGTATCTTTTAGTAAACTTGTAGATTAAGACAACTACACAAATATGAAGGATCAATAATAATTTCTAATGAGTGATCTCTGTCCTTGCGTATCCTTCCATTAGGACACCAGAGCCAAAAGTCAGTGCCCTCACCCTGCTCTGCTACCAACATCCTCCTTGTTTTTTCTAATCTTCTTATTCCTTAGTTTCTTCAGAAACTAAGAAATAATTTACAGAGGTTCCCAGTCTTTTTTTGAACTCATTAATATATGATGACAACTTGATCATGCCTGTCACAGTAAAGGTGGTCATTGTAGTTAACCTCATCAACATATGGTAACAATAATGTTTTGCTTTGTTTGTTCTTAATTTATAACAAAAGAAAATTTTTGTCTCCAGATGGAGAATTATCCCATTACCTATGGGTATGCCCACTTTTCCCATTTAAAACCACATTTTCCACACTTTTTTTACAGTTTTCCAGAAAAACATAGGTAAGATACAAAGCCTCGTCACCCTTGGACTGGTCTTTATTAGGTCTAAACCAATCTGATTGCCTTGAAAAGCAAGGCTGTGTTTCCTAGCTGGAGCCTTTATGCAGAGGTTGCACTTCAGGATGTTTCCTTCAGTCTTACTGTGTGCACATTTGCAGTACGTGTATGTGTGAATAGAAAACTCAGCATGCAGATGTTTGAACTTAATACCTGTGTTTTGGTCCAAGCCTCCTCCTCTTTTAAATGAAAAACTAGTAAGAATGCCATACTTCGTTTTAATTGTCAAAAAGTGATTTTTTTTCTTAACTAAAACACAGCATTCTCAAGTCTTCTTCTATTTATACTATTATATTTAACTTTTATTTACATTGTGGGTTTGTTGTTGCTGCTTTAGGGGTTTTTTTTGTAGCTGAACTGCAGTGGCAATATCAATTTATAATGATTTTACATTATTGGGAAGTATAACATACAAAATATAAACCCCACAGTTTACAGTACAGTTCTCTTAATCAGCGAACAGACTAAAAGCCCCTTTTAGAGTAGACCAGAAAACACAGTGCATCATAAGAGAAGGCCACATTATTTTACTAGCAAAACAAAGTTAGTACAAGTGCTGGAATGGGTGTTTTTGCAACCTTAAATCTTACAGGAGTTCTATTTGGATGTTCTGTTCACATGCAAACATAGAAATACACTCTCAATGCCTGTTCTGACGTCATTGTAATGTTAGACTAGTTAACAGTATGACTCTAGTGTAAGTTCAGCATCAGCTTTGTCCTATACAAGCTGGATATTTATAAATATGATTTTACTTTCAAATTAATGAAAAGAATTGCTAATTATAGTTATTAAGGATCTGGGCCCTATAACATGCAATACATTTATTCCTGAGAGAAAAAAGTAGCCCTAGGGGAACTGGCAAATCCTGGAGTTCTAGGAAAAGAAATTATTCTTCTGAGTACTCTTTCCTTGCTCCCTTCCGAGAATAAGCAGCAAAATGGGAGAACATTTACATGCTGCTTAATGGACTATGTGGTGTCACTAGATAAACACTCGCTGTTCTAAAAAGCAGTGAACTAGTGCACTGAAAAGGGATTATCTTTCACCCTTGCTATTTAAAAAGAGGACAGTGCTTTCTAATTAAAGTTTGTACTACGAAACACACAAAGTTATAAATGAGTAATGAAAAGAAAGTCAAAGCAGTGCACTGCTTTGTAGCCCATGTTGAAGGAAAGGAAGAAAGACACTCCAGGCAGTCAATACAATAGAAACTGTACAGACAATGGCAAAAGGGGAAATAATAATAGTGCTCCCCTAGCCTAGGGAAATAAGAATGCAAGAGGAAAGGGGGAAATAATAATAGGATCTTTATTATGCATGAGAAAAGAGGATTTTATGTAGGCTGCACAACCTAAGGACATTTGGTCGTGATTAGCTGCTGCTCAGTGTCAGCACATGACTACAGATTTCATAAGACAGATTTGAGCTTAACCTCTTTTTCCACCGAGGTTGTTCACTGCAGTCCGCAAAAGCAACTTGTCCTAAGTTAAAACCTGTAGGCCTCCCATCATGAGGAGAGGACATTAATCGGAAATCATCAGGACCTTTGCTTTTCAGGCCAACCTCACATTCCTTTTCAGCAATATTTTGATCATTTTCTCCCTTGTCACTATAACTGATGAGAAATACCACATGGAAAAAGGGTAATTTGCATTAATCCATTTGCAAGAAGGAAACTTTACCTTATCAGGTGAGGTAAAAAGCCTCCCACTGAGAAAAAAACACCCAAACAATCCCCCCAAACTATACTGGTTATGCAGAGAACTGTAACTGAAGAAGATCCTCTGACTTTTAATTCCACCTATGCCACACACGAGGATAAGGGTGTTCATTAGTTGAATAAGATGCTTTCCAATTTAAAAGTACATTCTCATTCAATAGGTGGCCATCAATCTTCAACAAAGCAGAAAAAGTGACATCTCTAGTCTTCCAAAGACTAGTTGTTATCCATAAAGAATATATCATTTGCCAGGTGGTATTTTTTAGTGTTCTCTGTCTGGACACAGCTGTTCTATGTCAAGTCAGTGACGTGTAACACATTTTTTAAAAAGCCGATTAACACAGTTGTCAGTGGGGTGTAGATGGCTGTGTACTATTGTCTGCCAACTCTCCCCCCTCCCACCCAATCAACTCCCTTATTGAGAAGATGGAAATAAAAATACAAAGTCATTATGGAAAACATGTTTTAGTATTTACCTGGAAGTATAGGGGCAGGATGTTCTCAAAGATGGACTTTGGCAGTCCTAGAAACTAATCCAAATAGTTAAATTATGCACTGTCTCACACAAACCTGACACAGAGGAAGACCAGTGTTACAGAGGAATTGTGTGCCCTGAAACAAATGACATTTTTTGAAAACAGGTGGGAAGTAGGGTGATATTTAGAGGTAGTCTTCACCCGTTCTTAGGAACCCTGCGTAAACAATATTAGCAACCCTCATTTGGAATATTGTCAAACACAACAGGAAGCAGAAAGACAAAATGGGTTTACATATTTAATGTTTATTGACTTTTTTGTTGGGTCGGTTTTTAAGATGAATTGCTTCAAGATGAGCCTACAGACTTGAAAGAATTACTTGAGAACCCCACTTATGTCACTTTAGACCCCACTTTTATCCATTAGGCTGTGCACTCCCTAATTTTAAACAAACAAATGTCTGAAAGGCAACTTCATCTGAAACCAAAATGCCATAGATATAGCTGATGCAGTAATGAGCAGATTTTTCATAAACAAACCTGTTTATCCACAAGTCTGTCTGGAAGAGATTTGAGGATCCAAGTGAATATAAAAACAAACAGCTTAGCTGTTGCTTTCTTTGGGCAAATCTTTGTTTTTATTTAACATGAAAATACAAGGAACTACATTTTATTGATTTGAAATGGCAATTGCCTCCTTTAGTTCAACATTATTATTTTTTCACAGAATGTGCTGTCTTTGATTATTTATTTGTTACTGGAGAATGACTGCAGATTTAGCAAACGTAATCACTGCCTGGCTTCTTAGAAAAGCATAATTTTTCCATGTACATTTAACACCTTCTTACATAACTGGGTTAGCTTTTGTCTGAACAGGAAGTTTCTGACAGACACAGATTTTTAAATCTCACAGAGCCTTCTTGTAACATGAGCAGAGCATGTTCCAAACACCGGGGTCCGCGCCTGCCCATGCCAGTGCCCCGAGCTGTCCCCTTAACCCTCCCAACTAACCTGAAATGCACCTTGGGGCTAACGGGGTCCAAAATGCAAAGGGTTTTCTCTATTCTCACGCAGAAACTTGTGAGACAGTCAGGCCCAGCAGGTTTAGAAGGGGGCAGCGAGACTCTTCACTGAATGTCTAAAAGGAGGTTGTGGGTGTGAGAGGAGATGGGACTTGCTAGCTCTTCCCTCAGGAAGGGGAGCAAGGCCTGTTGTGCAAAGGGATGTCATCTGACAGGGAAGATCACTCCTGACAGGCTTTGGATAAACATCCAGATGTTTGAATACATAACTGAATACAAAGGCCAGAGAGAAGATGATTTTGTGGTTAAATTCCAGACTATGACTTAACAGATTTGCATCGCATCCCTGGCTCATTGCCATAGACTTTCTACCTGGCCACACGCAGGTTACTTTCCGTTTATATAGCTTGATTTGCCATCTATCAAATGTGAACAGTAAAGCTTTTGATTCATACCCTTTATTTCTCCTAGTGTATTTGCTGTATCAAAGGAGTACAGAAGTCAAAATGATCTTAAGAAGTCTTTTAGCATCCCCCTTAGGAGCAGCAAATACCCAAACAGTCCCTGAAAGATGTTTGTCTACCTAGTCATTAAAATCAGAATAAGAGCTGTCTTTTCTGTAAGAATCATAATTTTGATCTATGAATCACTTTTTTTTTTCTTTTTGCAGCATGGTGATTAAACGTATTTCTTATTTTGTATTTGTAGAATGGAGGTATGTTTCCTCAGAGTAATCTGTACACTTCGGTTTATTGAATTTCATCTAGTGATTTGAAGTAATTTCTGTAATTAATTTAGATCATTTAACTTGTATTCCTCCAACTGCTTTGTAACTCTCACTTTCAAAAATATCTAAGAAACCTAGAAGTGTGATCAATTTCATTATCAAGGGATTGACTCCAGCTTTCCCAATTTAAACATCTGCAATTTAGATGCTCAGTTAAGTTGTCCTCCTAAAATAAGGGCCTATACTTCCACTAGCCAATGATGAAAAATAGCTGCCTTTGAAAGTATCTGGAAGAAGATCATCTGTGCCTAACTGGCCAAGGTCTTGTTCTTGAGACCTTTCAAGCAGCTGACTTTTTTTTTTTTTTTTCCTCTGGGGAGACAGCGTATACATTAGAACTACTTTACTAGATGGTAAAAATGATGACACAAGAAACTTGGGCACTGGTCCAAAGCAGTACCTTAAAACACTGAACAAAACTAGGCTCAGAACATATAAAGGAGGGCACCATTTCAATGTCCTCCAGACAATTGGTTGACTAGGAAGCAATTTGTAACTACCTGAAAGTCTGTTTTCTCCCCAAGCGGTGTGCACCAATCTTTTGACATGGGTTTAATCAAAGCCATATTTCCCAGTTTTCTTCATGTAGGGTAGTTTGAAATTAAAGACAGATAAATCACATAAAATGGCTTCTCTAATTAATTCTGAATTAATTCCTTATCCAATATGCTAGTTGTCCTGGTAAAGCAGAAAATTAGACTAGTGTGTTACAGTTTGTACTGACAAATCGATATTGGTTTATCACTTGATAATTTTCCATCCTTACAGATAAATTGACTGATAATGTGTTTTGATATTTCAGAAGTGTTAAAGCAATTTAACTGACTCACTTTCCTCTAAATTCCTCTCACTTTTCCTCAGCAGTTCATTCTCTGCCTGCCTTTCTTCACTTCTTTGCAGTGTGTTCTGCTCCCTGTGAATTCTTAAGGGCTTTGCTAACAGTTCAGAGATCACTTTGCCTGGTTTCTTCAGCATCTTCAGTGAATTTCATCAGGCTCTGTCAACATGAATACATCCAGTGTATTTGGTAACTTGTTATTTGTCTGTTCCAGCCTCTGTTCCTATCCCTTCATTAAAATTAAATATTTTTATTACTTGTTTACTATCTCCCCTTTTTTGTGATAAAGGATGAAATCAGCTCCTATTTGCTCCATTAATGATGTGTTCCTCTATCTACTCAAGATTCTAAATGAACTCTTTTCCTTGCCACTTATATTTCCTGCTGCTTGTTGTGCCCTCAACTTCAGTAAGGAGTTCCGTAAAGACTGTATATTTATACCTCTATTATTCCTTCATACTGATTCGCAGTCATATCTTCTTTTTCACTTACATTTTTTCTGTAAAAGTCCTCAAAGAGCTCTTAATGCATCTTTAACAGCATGTTATGCGACTTTACTTCATCTCAGATTATCAGTCTTTTAGGACAGGAAACAATCCCCTTTGTGATTTGGAATTTCTGGATGGTACCATAATATAAACAACCACCTTGTGAAGTTTACCCATCTCTACCTGAATTTTTACCAAGAGAAATCAATTGGTTTTTTTCCAATCAAGATTCCTTTGACTTCACCAGAAGTATCATAAGAATTTGCAATTTGGCAGGGTTCAACCTCTCTGATTTCCTAGTCTGGATTTCAGTCTTCTGCACATACTCAACTACCTTCTCCTGTACCCAGTCTCTTTGAGTGAGTGGATATTGCTCATTAAAACGTTATATGGCAGGGAAGAAAACACAGACCCAGAGACGTGGCAGAGGGAGAATGAATACAATAAAGGACTAATCTGAATTAAAGAAGGGTATACAGATTTACAGGGCACCTTGATGCAAACCTGAGGCTTTCTTTACATCGTAGGTAGGAAACTGGAGATAAACAGATGTTTAAACTTCTTTTGAAACTTTGGTAAGCTGTACAGTCTCAAACTCTGAGGAAAAAAAGAATGTCTTGAATTCCTGGCCCTTCTTATTCTTTTCCCAGTATCAACTCAAAGTTGTAGTCATGCTTTCAGTTCAGATCAGGTTTCAGGACTTAAAAAAAAAAAGACAAAACTCAAAAACCCCATAACACTTCCCCTTTGTTGCCCAGTTTAATATTAAATTCAGATACTAAACCTTCATTTATAACAGACTGTACTTCTTCAGCATAGGAGACTGTTAACTTGAAAAGCCTCACTGAAAGATTGCCTGGCCCTGCCCTTACATATTTATGTGTGCATTTATTATATAGTTAAAAGGCATAAACAAGGACATGCTGTGTGCGTGAGTTTCTGGAATCTCTTGTTTTCCTTCCATAGTGCACAAACAAGTCATTTAGGTGAACAAAGTCTGAAAGTGAATCATAAACTTGTATTGTTGTTGTCGTTGTTTTTCTAAGAGAACTTTCTCTGGTGGCTGCAAGAACAGAGATACCCTGTGTCAGGCCAAAGCACTGGCTCAGCCCCTAGAATTCAATGGTATTGCAGAGCTAATTTTTGTGGGCATGCTGACAAAATTTTCTAGTAGCTCTGTGCCAAGAATAATGACCTTATGGCTTGGAGTATAGCAGAAAGCTGCATTAGAGTCTTTTTTTGAGGGGCATAAGTAAACAGCTTTGTTTATCACTGCATTAAGAAATTTGATATCAGCAAACACCTACATTCTACCTGAAAGCCATACCAATGAAACCTCGGGTAAACCAGTGGTTAGTCTTAACAAAAATGAACTATTATGTTTCAAAAAATAATTTGTAAAAAAAAAAAAAAGGAGTTTTGGTCGTATTTCAATGATTAGATTGACATAGACCAAGTCCTTGAGAACTTTGTACTTTTCAGAGACAGTGCTTAGACAACTTGAGTTTTGACACTCATCCCTACCCTACATGTTTACATCTGTATTACACCCCTCAGCTCACAGGCCTGGGTGTGCGCCTCAGCCATGTTGTAAAGGACACCAAAGGAAAGAAAAGCCAGGCCTATGAGTCAAACAAGCACTGCGGCATGCCCCACCTGGTAAGTCTAGACACAGCCCATGTGCCTAATAGTGCTAAGATGAAACTAGCAGATAAAAGCAGCCCTGTAATTGGAGCTGTTTTCATTTGGAATCAAACTTTGATTTGATTTTTAAGATATATTCTTCAAATAAGACTTCCTCTGTGAGTCTGTTGAGTCATAGATACCTAAAATCAATTCACCTTTCTGCCACAGAATTTCTGTGTGGCCTTGGGCGAATCACTTAATCTCTCTGTCCTTATCTACAATTACCAAACATTAAGCCGCCTTCTTGCTCAGCATTTTTTAAAATGAGAATAAATAGGGAGTGGAAAAACAAAAAGACAGCTTTGAACAGATACAGAGGACAGGAAGATGAAGAAGGGAAACAAATGGAAGAGACAGAGGCATGTGTGGGATATAGGAAGTGGACAAGGATGAAAACATACAGTAGGAAGAAGTGGACAGGCAGAGAGACTCAGAGGTGGCTAGCTCATACTGAGCAGATGTGGTTCTGCAAGTCATTTGAGAAGGAGAGTGGCAGATGCACTAGCTAACATCTGCTTGGAATGAACTGCATGTGTGTGAGGGGGAATGTGGGAGAGGGGGAGGATGGCCAGCACTGCCTGAGAAAAACAGCTCTCAAGTGATCAAAGGGTGTCAGTTTTCTCAGAGTACAATGACCCTTTGATCTGTGACTCTTCCCATAGGTAACTACTTGGATGGAGGATTGAGGGGTTAAAAGCGAATAAAGTGACAGAACAGCACAGGAGTGTCCTAAGGCTTCAGTGTTTTCAGGCTAGTCTGGAAAATCTAGATACAAATCTCTCATGTAAATTAATAGCAAAAGGAGGAATTTTGCCAAGGTAACCCAGAGACAAAAAAACAGTTGAGACTGAATGTGTATAAAAGCAGTGCCTAAGTAACTTCTGATATTCAAAACTCTGGTTTTGAAAGTGAGTGTTACTAATTGTGTAAGTTAAAAATCATGAGTCACTCTTGCAAAAGTAATAAGGAAGATTAAATATCTTAAGATTTAAACAAATGAATGCCTTAGTCTTTGCATTTCCTTCGTTTTTTGTTAAGTCCTGAGAAGTAACATGGTTCCAGTTTCACAATTTTTCTGTAATCATGATTTCTAGGAAGTCACTTATTTAAAATGAAAGGTGAGATTCTTATGCATTCCTATAATTCTCCATTCCAGCAGCTGGGACTTTGGAAAAAAATGTCATTTACTGTGAACCTTGCAATAAAATATCCTGGGAGTTAGCCTCCTTGGAAAATTCCACCCCAAATCCATCACTCTTCTCTAAGTGGCCCCAACCTAGATTCCCTACATTTTGTGAAAACTATGATGAAACCATGCCCCTAAAAAAAGCAAGAAAAAGTTCTTTCCATGTGGCTTCCTAAGCTGAATTGTTTATGGTCATAAAAATCCCATAATAGTCAATAGGAGAGTTAGAAAGTACACTAGACTACTTGGTTATGTACAAATCTTACTCAAATGATTCAAACATGGATCCTCACCCATATTTAAGCACAAGAATCACTTTAGCCTTTCAAATGGTCTGAAAGTCAAAATACCGAATTATTTTAATGAGATTTCCAGAACTTAGCTACATCCCCAGAGCACCATTGGTTGGACTGTAACTCCATTTTACAAATTAAGTCACAGCAATAAAACCTGGAACTGTTGAGAAGAAACCAGTCTCTATTAGCTTGCAAAGGCTTGATTTAAGGTAAATAGAAATAAACATACATTTAAACAAAAGCCACTGTCATAAGACATGTTCTCTAGGTATGGGAAGCACTAATAAACACCCTTTCCTGGAATGTCATACTCTTCTGAGGATGGTGATGACAATCCAGATGCCAGCTTCCACTTTCAAGCAAGCAGTTCCTTGCCTCAAATCTCATTGCTTTCCATTGCTGTTGAGTGTGTGAACATTAGAGTTCTTGGCACAAAGAATTATGCTAGTGCCTGGTCCCTGAGATTGTCTCTTGCCCTTGAGAACATAACCTTTTAGAAGTCTTCTGCTGCTTGGCAGTCCTCTGAATTTCTCATGTTGTAAAAAAGAGCATTTGAGTTAGAACTCGGGAAAATGGCATTGACTAACGTGCAAAATCCCAGACATGAATCCTCTAGACTTCCATAAGTCAGGCACTATCCCTCCTTCCCTGGGGTCATGAAGCCTCTGGCGAATTCACAAAGGGCATCCCTTTTGAGGGAATATACAGAAAAGGTTAATAGAATTGCAAGAGCAGCATTTTTTTTTCTCCTCCAACTCCCACAAAACTAAGGAAATGGCAAACAGAAGGGCTCAGAAAAAGAGTTAATCAATCATATTCAAACTTAAGTGGATTCAGGAAACATTCAGTTATTTTATTGGTAGAATTTACCAACTTGACAGCTCTATGGAATTTAATTTCCTATTTATCTGAAGACAAACTAATACTCTGGAGAAGTAAGTCAAATTTTCAGTGCTTCTATCTTACCATGCATCAAGCTTGACTTGCAAATATCATCACTAGAAGATAGGAAAGAGGATGTGAGTTACCATATTCAAGAAGTCCTTAATCTAAAAAGTCCAGACATTGGCAACAACAAACAGAAGCAATATTTACTGATAAAAGTGCTGGCTTTTTTTCTGTGCTTATTTCTGGTTCCGGTACACCAGGGATGCCTACAACAATAGAAAAACAATTGACACCATTTGTTCTGAAAGTCAATGAGAGGCTAAGTGTAGACACAGCTTTGGTACCAAGGCAATCAGAAGCTGTTCTGAAGGAGAGAAGCCTGTCTAGCAAACAAATCAAGTTATTTTAGAGCATGTCTGTAACATGAGAATGTTCATGGGGGACCACAGGCCCCTTACTTCCCTTCTCCTGGGAAAGGCACATTTAGGATAGTACAGATAAAATAGTTTGAGGTGGTGGGGAACTTGGTTGGACCATCTGGTAAATTGCACCTGGTATTATGTCCCAAACCACCATATGCAGAAGCTAATGAATATCTGTAACATGGTCAAAATTTTTAAAGACATTCCTTGTTCACAGCCAAAACATTGAACAAATGCTAACAGTAAACGATAGAATGGAAATGCCATTAACTGCATTAATGTTGTTTTACTGTCCTCAGCTTTTCCAAAGGTTAGGGCATGGTATGTGTCTGAAGGATTCTGGTTCCATCCAAGAGGTACGTGATGCTTGCAAGTGCCTCTGGAGAATGGGGCACTTTTTACATTTCGTAACTGAAATAAGTGAAGTAATTTTAATTGTTCAGTGCGTGTGGCCCGGTGTCCTGGTTTCAGCCCAGCCGGTAACAAAGCACCAGGCAGCAGCTCCCTCCCTCACTTCCCCCCACCCCGGCCACAGTGGGATGAAGAGAAAATATAAAGGCAGGCTCGTGGGTCGAGACAAGGACAGGGAGGGATCACTTCCCACTTATGGGCACGGGCAAAAGACAGGCTCCACTGGGGGAAGAAACAAAATCAATTTAACTTACTACAAATCAAATCAAAACAAGGATACTGAGAAGTAAAACCAGACCTTAGAACCACCCCTCCCCCCTCCTTCCCGCCTCAACTCCACTCCCGGTTTTCTCTCCCTCCTCCCCACAGCGGCGCAGGGGGACGGGAATGGGGGTCGGGGTCCGCTCATCCCACCTGGCCTCTGCCGCTCCTTCCTCCTCAGGGGGACAACTCCTCGCTCTTCCCCGGCTCCGGCGTGGGGTCCCTCCCGCGGGAGACAGTCCTTCAGGAACGTCTCCAGCGTGAGTCCTTTCCGCGGGTGGCGGTGCCTCACAAACCTCCCTGGCCTGGCTCCTTCCCGCGGGCCGATCTTCAGTCACAGCCTGCTCCAGCGCGGGCTTTCCCATGGAGCCACGGCCATTTTCGGGGGCATCCTCCTGCTCCGGCTGGGCTTCTCCACAGCCAGCAAGTGGGCATCCGCCCCCCCGCTCCCCTCCACGGGCTGGGGGGGGACAGCCTGCCGCCTCACCGCGGGCTGCAGGGACACCCCCTCCTCCTGCACTGACCTCAGTATCCGCAGAGGAGTTCCTCTCACATTGCAATCCCCCTACTCACTGCAGGTTCCCCTCTTAAATCTGTTCTGCCACAGGTGTTTCCACTGTCCCTGAGGGGCTCGGCCTGGGCCAGAGGCGGGTCCGCCTTGGAGCCCGGGAAGCTTCGAGCAGCTTCTCACAGGAGCCGGCCCTGCGGCCCCCTCCCCTGCTGCCAAAAAAAACCCCGCACCACACAAACCCTAACACCTGGTTTCAGGGGTAATCTTTTTTCATACAGAAGCTGAGAGTAGGAAACAGGACATCAACAAATTGGTGCATATGTTGTGTTGTCATGTTTGAACTTCGGGATTTTTTGAGGAAAACTTCGAGGATTTTTTTTTTCTTTCTTGATATTTTCTATCTGAATTAAAAAGGAATGCTCTGGGAAGAAGTACCCAGTGGTTTCTGTGTGTATGATGGGAGCTCTTACAAGAGTTCACAAACCTGCCTGACACTTGAGCCATAGGTGGATCGCCAAATTAAGCGTTCTCCTCCCTGTGTTGCCTCTAGGACATGAGGCAGATGGTGTTTTTACGATATGCTTACCAAATTAAACTTCATTCAAAGAAGCGGTACCTTCATTGGATTCCCCATCTTACATGTTTCTTAGACTGCTAGTTTCATTCTCCAAACTGGGAGATGACTTTAAAATCTATCAGAAGCTAGGTGTTGCCCTCAGGTAATCTCCTGTGACAAGACATACAGTTCAAATAGTGCCTCTCTTAAGTGTTTTAAGCACACATGTTCTCACCACTCAGCTGTTGACATGAGTCTGCTCTAAAGATACTTACAATAAAAATATGGCCATGGTTTCTTATCACCCCTTGATTTTGTTTGCTTGTGAATTCCTTGTGGACTAACTTGCCCCCTGTAACCTTAAATGGTACTTCAATTAAATCCAGTTGTTTTGGTTAGAAAAATCTGCCCATTACTCTTTCTGTCCTGAGCAGTTTTGAACTTTGCTTTAGTTTTTGTCTAGCTCAGTGGATCTCTTAAATATCCTCATTTCAACACTTTGAGGAAAGAGCTTCCTTTCCCAGTTATTTCTCTCTCAGTAGACCACCGTTAAAGATTTAACATCCATCTTTCGGTTCAGTCTGAATCTCTGTCAACGAAGTGGAAAGCATGTTAAAGGAGGCAGAATTTCAGAGCTACAACTCCACAACTCTTATTATCAGATCCAGTTCTGAACTCAAACTCACAGCTCCCTTAGTTGTCATTTTTGATTCTTTCCTCTATTTGTGTGGGGCTTAGCTGCCAGCTATGGTCAACTCACCGCAGAGTTTAAAAATAATCTTGACCCTGCATGGAGAGAAATCGCCTACTTATTTCTGTGGCAGTTTTGCATTTGCAAACGCATAGGGTGCTAGGTTTGTTACAAGCTCCATGCATATATGGAGAGTGATTCTCCATTGCAAGGAATCACCACGCGGGGTCTGATCGTACCACGCACATGTTACATCATCAGTCACAGTGGGTGGGCTTGGGTGTTGGCTGGTGCCTTAAGATGGCTCTGAGCAGAGGGCCAGGATAATACGTGGGCTATAGCAATGACACAAGCTGAACTGACTTGTCATCCCATCCCTTGCTGAAGCAGTAGCTCTTTATGACATGGTGAATCTATTAATTTACAAAGTAAAGAGCTGTGAAGGAAATAGTGTCGCATTTTCAGAAGCTGCTGGCTTTGACAGGTGCACCAGGCCAGCTGAAATCATCGTGCTAAAGGAGAAACTGGGGATTGTGCTCGTAGCTGACAGATGACGTTTCCACAACTAGCGTTAGTGCAAGCTTTGCAGCTGCACTTCTGTCACTGTCCATTTAATAAAGACATGTTACTAAGTTTAATATCTCAGTGGCAAACCTGCACAAAATCCATAGGTGAGCATGGTTAGAAAATTACTCTGTCTTCATGTCTTCAGGCTGACAAGGACTGTGACTCTTATGTGAATGATGCCATTGGTAGCCAGAGAGAGGTCACAGCCATGTGCTGCTGCTCAGGAGTCTTGGGATGCTGTGGATATCGTGTGGGAGGTAACAGAAAAATAAGGAAAGAATGCAGATGTCGTGGATAGGGCTGGTGGAAGTTAGGCCTAAAAGAAAGACATTAAAACCAATTCCTAGACTGTAGTTCTTTGGGGCTGCTTCTCATCTATTCATGTGTGGTATTTTCATGTGCATAGTAAGGGAGCACATCACCAGTGTTTGTTGTTTAAGTATAGAAAAGAGAAACATGAAAATACAGAATGCCTTTTTACTGCTTCTTAAACCACATCAACTGGCAACAAACGCACCCATTCCATTTCTGAGCCTAAGAGAGAAAGCAATATATCACATCAATCAATAAACCCAAATCTGCTGTAACCTTCAATAGATGACAAATAACAGTAGCAGTAATCCTTACTCGATAGACTTGTTGTGAGGTATTATCCATTAGTCTTCATAAAGCGCACTGAGATCTTCAAGTTTAAATGTACTACATGCTATGTGTGCAAAACGTAAGTTTGAGCATGGCAGAAAAATGACCAATACAGCTGAAGTCCCACATATCTGCAAGCGCTGATCATGTGTTGGTCTGATTTTCATTTAATTTGTATTGGTGTTAATAAAAAATTACTTACATGGAGTCATAGAAGTTACAGTGCTGTGATATATGTGAGATTACAATTAAATGTGATACATTTTTTAATGTTTTAAATTTGTAATACCTATTTCAGGATGCTATAAATCTATAGCTAGTGCTTCTATAGGACATTTACAAATCTAATATAGACATAGGTCTGATCCTTCAACAGAATTAGACCAACTGGCATAAGCTGAGGATCTGTCATGAAAGGAAATTGGGTACAGTGTATAATGAGATTGTTCATTGTGATATGGATACAGACTGTGATGAGATATCATGACTATATTTCATTCTGCTGAGAAAAAACTCAATCTATAAGAAAATTAATCTAGTGGAGTAATTACAACCTGCTTACCTAAACCCCCTCCCCCATCCAAGCACTTTCAGCCTGATTAGGAAAAAAAAGAGGAAATCCAACTAGGGTGTGTCAGAAACAATTTCAAGAGTTTTAAATTTTTTAGAAGGAAATATATATATTCTGCCAATTGCTTATTTAGTTGACAGCAATAAGTCAACACACAATTAGCCAAATGAAAACCACACATATTACTTTAAATTTGTGCTATTTTCTTCTTTGTTTCTCTAACCTCCTCCCTTATCTTTTTGTCTTCCCTCATTCTCCTGTGATGCCCTTTCTCTTTCATGTACAGCCTTTTCTCTTGCCCATTTGTTCCCCCTTCACAACATCCGTAGAAAGAGCAAGAGAATGTCCTGGAAGAGCATGAGCAGATTAGGGATTTTCTGAATAGAATGACCCTGGGCTTGAATCTCTGCTGTTGAGGCCTGCAGAATGTTCCTATTGACTTTGAAAGCAGAAGCATCAGTTTTTGGAAAGGCAGACAGGACCTCTGTTTCCATAACACTGTGTATTACTCTCTTTTCTGTTTTGAAAAAAAGGGTTTAATTAACACTAGCAACTGGCAAATCTAATGCATTGAAGAGGACAGGAAAGTTAAGCTGAAGATTTGACCACCAAAGCATGCCCCAGTTGAAGAGTGGGTCCAGCAGATGATGCTCTCTTACAAAGTTGAGCATCATTTACTGAGGTCAAACTAAGCATTTTATTTTCAAAGTTGACTACCAAATACTTGGCAAAATACACTGGTTTCATTGACTAGATGTTCCTCTCTAAAACAATTTGTACAGATCTGGGAAGTCATTAAGTCTGTCTTCTGCACGTACAAATAATGAACATGTTGTAAGAACACCTGGAAATGAATGTGTAACAGCAATTTAATGAACAGACATCTAAATCTTGGTGTTTTGAAATACAAAATAGGCGTTGGTGACATATTTTGTTTTCTTTCTATCTTCTTCTTCAGATATGAGTTTCAACCTTACCTGATATTTTGTCCCCAGTGTATAATTGAAAAAAGCCCTATCTGAACTTTTGGATTTAAATGACTTTATAAGTAACTGAACAATGCTATTGTTTGGCTCATGCTTCATGCTTGACCTATGTAGGTGTTGGTGTTCAAAGTAGAAAGCTTTTTCCATGTGAGAGGGACAAAATACATTCCACATAATGTGTTTTCTGTTTCATAGACCAAAACATTTGATTTCTTTCCTATCTTACTGTCTTACTGATCATAACAAGACAGTGATTCCATGAGCAAATCCCTAATAAGCCTGTGAAAATATGATTAGGTTGATACATAGTGATGTTTTGGAGTAATCTTGTATAAAACAGTAGGAAAATTTATTGAATCTTTACCTTCAAAACACTTCAAAACTTTGATCTCTAAGTGAGAAAGAAAATGTGTGTAACTTCTGGACTTACATGTTCATCTTTCAGTACTGTTTTGTTTTCCAATAGAATTAGCAGACAGAGTTTACATATCACACTAAATATCTAATTACATGCACATATGTATAATAACTAATTACCTCCCCTTTAATTTCTTTTCCCTAGGGCAACTGAGATAATAATAGCAATTTTTTGGTATATTTTTTCAAGCTTTGTTGAGAGTTGAAAGGCCCTTGGGCTACATGAAAATTAGAGAATTACATTAATTTATTTCTGTCAAATTAAGAACATTTGAAAAAACCCAAGCATGACATTTAAGATCACCCTCACTGTATCTTTATTTTAATAAATGAGGTCTTAGTTTTTCCTCCCTCATGAAATATATTAAGAAAGTTTATACTAGTGTCATATATCTCCTGGGATACAACTGTGAAAGCTTATGATTCTTAGTTGAATTTTTGTTGTAATAGGGATAAGACCTTCCTTACTGGTAGGTGAAGACAGGACAGCAATCACATTCAGCTTCTCTATGGAAGGAAACGGTTGGCCCATTGCTCTCTGTTTCCAGAAGGAAAAGGGAAATTGCTGGTTTGGAAGGACCTTTGGAAGAAAAGCCAACATGGCAAGTCAGGGCGTCTGCGAAAGTGCCTCTGCTATCTTACTGTGATCTGTGTGATTTCTTGTACACATGCAGTGATTGGCATGTGCAGAGCTTAAAAAACCAAACTGTTTCTTCCTCTCTGCAGTCTGGTTCATCTTATTACATGCAAGATGCAAGATAGGGTCTAAAGTGTAAAACCAAGCAGGTCTTTCATTAAGACCTCAGCATTTTGTCTGGAATTACAACTGTAGGGTTTTGATAGAGGTGTCTAGTTCAAACCACGCATCTCCTATGTGTTCTTCCTCATGGGAAAACAAGGTCCTTTCTGGTGTCCTGAGTGAATTTATACTCCTTAGAAACTGATTAATTGTACCTCAAATTTTTAGTGGAGTTTTCCAGATGAAAACAAATACAACAAATTCATTTTGCCCATAACTTTTGTCTTGTTTCCAGTGCAGCTGTAGCTGGTGGTGCCATTGTTCTGGAGCTGGGATAAAGAGTGTGCTCGGGACAATGTGATCCTGATTGTGTGTGCTGTTGCTTCAGCCAGGTAACTGTTGTCTGAACTCATTCCTGCTCTTTTAAGTCACTGGTCTACTAGCTGGGCACAGGGAACACCACCACACGCAGTTCTGAAAAACACAAGTCCATGGCTTTCACCTTCGTGACATCCAGGTTTATGGAGGGAGAAGAACAAGCCAGACATGAAAAATAGTTTCTTGTGTTAATAGCTTACCGTCTGGGAGTATTGAAGAGTCCTGTTCCACTTGTGAGAATGATATGTTGAGAAATGTGTGCAATATTACATAGGCAAGCTCATACTTGTAAGACTTATAAAGTCAGGATCAATTCTGTCTTCCAGGGAAGTGGGTAGCAAAACTTCCAGTGACTTCCATGAGCGTAGGCTTGTGGCCCATGTGCTTTTTTCTCAACTCAGTTTGTCATGTTCAAACACATATTACAATAATCTAATTGCAGTGTAATTCCTTCCAACCACCAAGTGTTACTTTAATTGCATAGCTCATATTTGCTGTATGCTACAAGGCCTTAGTTTCCTTTAGATCTGTGACTTTCAAAGCAACAAGGCTATTGTTTTGGTGTGCCGCTACATCTACCATGAGAGAAATGGCCCTTTGCTTTTCTGGCCAAATGGCAATGCTTTGCCAGACCAACTATTTAAAAGAAAAATTGTAAGGTGGTAGAAGAGCTGCTAGCATATATTCTTGTTGAAGGAAAATTAATCTCCCCATTCTGATCTGGGAGACACTGGCTTAACAAACAGCTTGAAATAGCAAAAGTCCATTCAGTGCTGATCCTAGCAGATGAAAACAATAAAAACATTGAAAATAAACCAAGCACTCAATCTCTAGAAATAACCTTTTGTGTTCAAAGATAAAAGCTTAAGGAACTGGCTAGTTGCCAAGCAAAAAAACAGAACTGCAGCTGAAAATGTATGTACTTCTTTCAAGCTCTGTAGTCAGGGTCATACCATTAATTATAGATGACAGCATGAGGTTTAAAAACAAATGGTTTTAACCTCACCTTTAGGCTGAAATGAAGCAAATGTTTTATTCTCAGCGAGCACTACTCTGGTATGTTCTAGAAGGGTTAAAATAATCAAAAACTGAAAGCAGGTGGCCTTTCAGGGCAAAGGTAGTTCTTGACACTTTAGTAGCAGCAGAAGTAGTCTTCATGCTTAATGATACCTTATTGGCATCATCATTTCTGTTGTTATTGGCTCTTTATTTAATAGTAAGCAGGAAGTATAGTGGTGCTTTCTGAAAAATTAAATACGATACAGATTCTGAATGTGTTTCTTCTGTACCCTATTTCCTTATGTAGCTATTTACATTTAAATTACAAATAGCAGACTAAATAAAAAGATCTGACTTTTTGGTGTTATATACATTCTTTTCCTAAACCTAGGAGTCTGACTCAATTGCCTAAACTTAGGACATAGTGCCCTTTGCTCTGAGCTATCTGCATGGGCCTGGAAGATACAGGGCCTATGGAAGTCCCATCTCAATCTGATCTGACAGACCATGCAGGAGGCTAGGCAGGACTATGTTGGATATCTCAAGTGCCACTACATGCTTGTGTTTAGACCACCAAAACAAGCTCTAGCAGTCTACACAAGGTACAAAGAGGTGCAAAATCAGGTCCACTGTGGGTACTCTCTGAAAACTATGTAGATTTACTTGCAAATGTAATTCAGACTCTATTCTCAAAATTGACAGCACAAAGAGATTTATGTCTTAAAGAGATTCTTTGAAGTAACAATTTTGAACAAACTGTCATGAAACAGTTGCGTTAGAGAAGTACCTGGCTCTCATTCACTATAGGCCATTGCTTCCTCATAGTATTAATTCTTCCAAAGTATGAATTCAGCATTAGGAGTGGATATATTCTATAATTCTCGCCCTCAGTCCTGTGGAATTGCTCCCAAGGTACACAGTATAACAGCTAGGGGAAATTACCCAAAAAGAAGATAGTAAAACTCTTTAGAGAGTTCCATAATTCTTCTCTCTTAATCTCATGATCCACTTCTTTCTGGAACCTTTTTTTTTTTTTTTTTTTTAATATCCCTAGACAGTCAGCATTCATGAGTAAACTGTCTGCATTCTCCACTTTGTCACCAGGTATGCTGAGTAACTCCAGCATCTCCGTTCACTATTGAGACATGAATTCTCCATGTGGAAACTTGCGGCCCTAGATGCTAATCAAGAGCCTGTTCAGGTGAGCATGTGCAGCATTATTAAAAAGGCTCTAAAGTTTACAAGTCCTCAGGGAATTCTTGATGGCTTTGCATGACTAGTGTTTCTCACTGTGTGAAAGGAAATGCAAGGACTTAATTTTTGCTTTCCACGGAGTGCAGAAAAAAGGATTTCTTCCCTGTTGTGTTCTGTAAGACCAGATACCTTAGTAGACTTATCAACATGAAGACAGGATGCACAGGAAAACTTCCTAATAGTAGGATAGTGGACTTTCTAGGAATCCGGTGAGAACAGGACTATTTGCCTTGTGTGGTTAAAGATGTGAACATAACTGACATCATCATTCTTTTCATTCTTTATCTTGGAAACCCTCTTTACCATCTACAACTGTAGGTGAAGGACTTGTTACTGAGGTTGTTTTTCTTAGGAAGGAATTGCTTCCATCTGCAGTCTAGGCAGAGGTGGCATGAGACTGGAGTGTACCTTTGAGAAATTCAGAAGTAGATGGCAGACATTAGCCTTGAGATAGCTGAATAACACTAGCTTCAAATGATTACTGTTTGTTTTCTACACAGCAGCTGTGAGAATAAGGGAAGGAAAGGCTGCCAAAGATTTGCAAGCAGGGAAATAGAAGTTATCAAGACATCCTGAGCACTGTTTTTGTTGCCAGGACACAGCACAAAGAACATCTTTTTCACCTGCTTTGAGGAAGGGTGAGAATTTGGGTTTTTTTGCTGAGCTCTGAGGATATTTTTGGCTGGAGAAGGGGGTATCAGTCTATAGGAGGCATTTTACATGGTCTGTGGGCTCTCAGGAATTCTAAATGTTGTAGAGCTTTAGACTGAAAGGCACAGACAATTTCAGCACCTGGGACTGCAGGACTGAATGGTTTGTCTGCCATTGGGTGGGTATTTGCTGTGCGTGGTTTGTGGATACCACAGCAGGGCTTTAGTTGATAGGCAAAAATCAGAGTGCTCTGTAATTTCACAAAACATGACTTTATTGTCCTTAAAGTGCAATCAGTACAAACAGTGCCAAAACTGCAAACACTGAGAACGTTTAGAACACTGAGAACTGCAAACAATAGGAGTTTAAATTAAAGGATGAGGGAGATTTAACTCAATAGTTTGTAGCCAAGAAATGGTTCAGAGCTGCAGCAAACAAACATATTTCCTCCTGTTAGGCTACTTGAAAACCAGGATGGTAAAACACAGTGTCAGCACTGAGGTCTGGAGGGTCCTAAGTGCTGTCCCAAGGGTCTTATTGGAAAACATTTTGCTCTAGCCAGGTGTTTTCTCCAACGTGTATAAGACAGAGCTGGTGAATCTTGTTTTTGCTGAAGCAAATGTAAAATGCTATTGGAAGAAGCAGGAAAGGAGTGACAAATCCAAGACAGCACTTGCTGTCTATTTTTTTTTCTTCATGTGCTGGCAGTTCATTTTCATATTTCTTTTTATTTGCCCTATCTTTCATTGAAAATCTCTTTCTGTTAATTCTTGGCTTGGGAAGTTTTTTACCCCTGAGTCACCCGGTCATGTTTTGCAGAAGTCTTTACAAATTCCACAAATGTTTCCTTTTCTATTTTTTCTTTTAACTCTCATGTTACAGGTATTAGACAAAGGCTGACTCTGGTGTTTTGGTTAAACTGAACATTTTAAGTAAAGGTCCTGTAAGACAGGAAAATCAACAGAAATTTATTCTTATTTGGACTGTTTTCATGTGAGCAAACATAAGATCTTCATTTGAGAGTTCAGGCATGTCTTCAGAGTCTCCTGGTCTTGGAAGACCCTGAAGATGGTAGGGTCTTACCCACCAGTCATTCATCTTGTATTCCTTACGTCTTCACACTGCAATCTGAGTTTGCTACCAGAATATCAGAGTTGCTAGTCATTTGCTGCTGCATCTCATTTCTTCCAGTGGGGTCTGAGACCTTGTGACCATGTGTCTATAAAATAGTGTCCTCCTTAAAGAGGTGAAGCTGTAGAGGGAGTCCTGATGAAACCAGGCAATAGACTTCCTCAGGGAGTCCTAATGCTTGAGAGTAACCTCTGTGACAATATAGCAAGCTAATGCCTAAAAATCAATCCAGCAAGGTGTGTGCTGTTGTTATTAATTAAAATAATCTGGAAGAATGCAGCCACCTTTTTGTGAATCAAAGAGGAGACAGCAGTAGCTCTGTTTGCAATACTGAAGTCCTACGAGATAACATTTTATGTCTCATTCCCTTCTGTGTCAACTATTCTCAGCCTGGAGTTCATGGACTCAATAACTCTGCTTGGTAATTAGTTTTAGGCAGTGTGCCTCTGTGTGTGTGTGTACGTCTATATGGGGGGGTGCGTAATTAGAATGTTTGTGCCTTGCAAATTGTGCTGGGCAATATGTTGCCTAACTTCTACTTTACATATTCCTGCAATACATTTTTTGGAGAATGTGAAAATCATATTGACATAGGTTTTACCGATAATAAAAAAGAACCTAGCTAAGATTTATGGTAAACATAAACAGATTGGCTAAGATTTTACTGAAATATGCATTGATGAGATTATTACTGAGTAGAAAATACTGTTCTAAGATCCATCCTGGTAGCAAGCTCACACTGACTTTCTGAATTAATTCCCTTGGTGAACAAACCACAGTGTGTATTTTGTACATGGTACAGAGTAAGACATTCTCAGCTCACAGATGTCCTCTTCTGATAAGGGTTTAGAAAATTCTGTAATGAGGACGTGAAAAAATGGGATGGCTCCAGGCAGGGAGGGACACTTGGAGTTAGGGAAAGAAGGGTAAGGAACAGAATGGCAGGACTGAGAACTCAGCAACGTACAACATGCATATTTTGCAATCGTGCTGAAATACTCCAAATAGACAGCTATGATCATTATGCAGAGAGTGTGACTTAACTCTTGAAAAAGCAGAGCAAATCTCAGAGGAATCCACATGAAAGAACATCTATTAGGCTCATGCACACAGGAGGAAGAACCCATCTATATCCCCTCTTATATCAAATGGCAACGTGCAGTCAAGTCTCAACTGTTGAACAAATAAAGTGTTAGAGCAGATTATCACAAGGGACAATGAATATGCCGGAAACAATTTGGGGAAATGTCTTAATGAACCACCAAAGCATGTGGAAGAATGAGGAAAATAAGATGAAACCAAAGAATCCAAGTGAGAGCTAACAGCGACTGTGCCTGTACTGAGGGACCTGGGAATGAGTCCCAGCTCCGAGGTCACTTTGGCTGCATCCCAAATTCCTGTCAGGGTAGGATTTGAGTGCATGTCAGTCCCTCCAGTGCTCTGGCTTCCATGTGAGGGAAGCCCTGGCATCAGGCAGCAAAGGAGACAAGAAGCACAGTCAGAAGGAAAAGGAGAACTGAGGTGTGGGCCCACCTGCTCTGCAGCCTCAATCCAGTTTAACAGCATTTCAGAAAAATGCTGCTAACTTTTTGCAAATGGATTCACTTTATGAAAACCTCAATCTCTCTGTCAGCTAGAGTTGTTAACAGAGTTATTAATAGCAAGTTATCAATAAAGGAGTGTTCTACTGCTGACTGGCTTGATTACAACATTTCCATTGTATACTAATTACATTTATTACAGATATGTGATTTTTATATATTGATTAGGCTTGTAAGTATAACCCATTGATAATGGTCTTGACAAATAACATGAAGTAAATATGGACACCTTATGGTTTTGAGAAAATCCTTAAATTATGATTGACCAGGGTAATACACTTAAAAAATGGCCAAAATGATGTCAACGTAGAACACAGGATATATAATCCCACAGAAACGTTTAAGCTTAATGAACGGAATCGGGTGTTCTAACATCTCTTGCATTCACTCCTATCAATTTTTAGCTCCAAACATTTTCTTTGTCTTTCTCAAGATTTCAAAATAATCATATAAAATTGGTCTGTCCAGAAATATTTGGCCTGATTCTTCATTTACATCAGAGTTTTGGTCCTGGATGGTACCTGTCAAATTACTTGTGACACGTTCCTATTCTAAGTGGCATTTCACATAGGAAACTCAAGTAGAGTATATCTGAGCCCTGTACAAAGAAAAGCATCCAACTTCCTTCCTGATTCCAGCTGGGACTGTAGCATTACACCAGTTCTGTTAAAGATTAGAGTGCCAGGCTTTAAATAAGTGATTTGAGAATAATGGTTGCATACTTCAGTAAAGTTACCTGATATGGAGGCATGGTTCTCTCTATTTGCTGGTAAAAACAAATAGTACATTGAGTTTCTGTTCTACATATTGCAAGAATTACAATTCCTGTAGAGATGGTTATTATTTAAGTTCTGATTTTGAATAGAGAATCGAGAGTCAGTGAAAACTAGATTTCTGTAGACAGATCTTTTGTGCTGCAGCAGTTTTTTTACAGCAAAAAGAACACCATGAAGAAAAACTCACTGCAGTCACTGGCAACTAAGATTAACAGCTCAGGTGTCGATTGCACTGCTGACACATTTTCACTTGGAGCTTGGCTGAATGCCCCAGCTCTTTTCACAAAACCCTCTTGAACAGTAACATTCAGATTGTAACAGCTTTCACCTTCCATCCATCTGGTTGAGATGATGAATAAGCAACTAGGAAGGTGAAAGACCCCAAAACTTTAAGAACCACTTTTGATCCTCTAAGCTGTTTGGCCCACTAAGGGCCTCTTGCTGGGTGAGTGAGGACAACCCAGTAGGGACAGCCCCCTCACCATTTTACAAACAGAGATGCATTTTCTCACGTGGTCGCTTTGCCATCCAACCGCTGCATCTCTGCTGTAAGTGAGCCTGTTTCCAGACACACCAGATGGGAATAATGCTGGAGAACACTCAAAAGGAGCCGTGCATTGAATAAAATGGGGAAATGCTTCCACGGGCATACTCTAGACAGCCCTATGTGAATATCATGCAGCTGTGCAAGTTGCTGGCAGATTAAGATACTGGGTGTTGAAACTCATGACAAAAAATAAAATCCTTAGGCTGAGGCACGGCACACTGTATTTGGCAGATCTTAACCACTTGTAGTTTAGTCATTCAGCTTCTTTCTCCCACCTCCTCCCTGTGAATATTCATGTGTAGTCTTAGGCTTGCTTACTGCCTTTTCACGTTCTTCATGGTGGGTGCTGTGACTCACGTTGCCTGCCTCAGACTACTTTCTCCTTGTTCCCCCACAGCTCCTCACATAACCTCCCACATGCCAAACATACCTCCCTCCATTCATTTCCTATAGACTTCTGTGAGGAGTTGCTAGGCTTTTTCTTTTGCAGAAGATGCAACACCCCACAGAACTGTCAAAACTTGCTGTCCTCATTCCCTGCTGAGCCATCTGCAACGGGGAGCTCCTCCCCTACTCACCTGAGTCATCCTCTGCTACGACAGAGCCGTCTCTGACCTCACTTCTCTCTCTGTAACAACACCTACATACAGAAGCTGACGCAGCGCTCCTGACTCCTTCCTGAGACACAATCATCCATCCATACGGTGCTTTATACCTTCTGAGTTAATTTTGTCATTCAGTGTTGCTGGTGCTGCTTATCCGGAGAAGAAAGCCCTCTTTCTCAAGCAGGGGTCTTGATCCTTGCTCAATCTCCATATTTACAGGAGCTTTGTTATCGGCTGGGGTGTGATAGGTGCTCAGAGTGATGCTGAGCTCCTGACCGTGAGCAGAATTCAGACACGGTCAGAGCATCTGCTACCAGATCCTTTTCAGACAGCATCAACATGTGCCAATAGCAATCCGGTTACTGATCAGTAGATTATAAAATGGCCCTAACCATGTGATCTGTGCTGAAGTTTGGCATAGGAGAGCACAGGTTAAAAAAACCCACCTTGCCTTAAAAAAACGAATGTGGTTATAAAAATATTCTGTCAGTCAGTGCAGGTTAGTGAGTCCTTTCTAGAATATATAAAAGGCTGAGCTCAGAGTTCTGTGAATCAAAAGTAACTTTCTGAAGAAAACTGAGCTATTCCAATGTCAGTGAGGTCAGAAATAACCACCAGTCACTGCCTTAAAGAGAAGTGATCCAAGCTCATACAAAAAGAGACAAGCAGTTAGAAGATGAGACCAGGAGAAAGCAATGAAAAGGTGGGGCTGATTCAGTGGATTTAGCACAAACTATTGTGGCTATTCCATCTTTGAAAATATTTTAAAAATAGGATAGGTTTTTTGCTATACTGATTTCAGGAACTTAGACACCCTTAATTTAGCTAATAGTTTGTGTATGGAACAGTCTCAATAGCTCAGCACTGGGATGGTCCTTGTGTATATCAAATGCTTACTTTACATTTTATTACACTAGGTAAAGTCACTCTTGCTCTCAAAGAAAAAAAAAAAGCAGCTCATTTTTTTTCAGAAATGCTAACTGAAAATACATTTCTGTGAGGTCTAGTTTATTACACCAGTGCAAAAGACATCAGTTGGTAAAATGGTAAACTTGCACCCTTGGTTTTTATGCTACACTTATATGTTCATATAGCTAATTGTATTTATACTATGAGTCAATGCATGAGCATTTTGGAGAGAGTAATGACATACTAAGTTTGCAGATGACACCAAGTTGGGCAGGAGTGTTGATCTGCTGGAGGGTAGGAAGGCTCTACAGAGGGATCTGGACAGGCTGGATCGATGGGCTGAGGCCAATTGTATGAGGTTCAACAAGGCTCAGTGCCAGGTCCTGCACTTGGGTCACAACAACCCCAGGCAACGCTACAGGCTTGGGAAGAGTGGCTGGAAAGCTGCCCGGTGGAAAAGGACTTGGGGGTGCTGGTCAACAGCCGGCTGAATATGAGCTGGCAGTGTGCCCAGGTGGCCAAGAAGGCCAACGGCATCCTGGCTTGTGTCAGAAATCGTGTGGCCAGCAGGAGCAGGGAGGTGATCGTCCCCCTGTACTCGGCACTGGTGAGGCTGCACCTCAAATACTGTCTTCAGTTTTGGGCCTCTCACTACAGGAAAGACATTGAGGGGCTGGAGCGTGTCCAGAGAAGAGCAACGAAGCTGGTGAAGGGTCTAGAGAACAAGTCTTACAAGCAGCGGCTGAGGGAACTGGGGCTGTTTAGCCTGGAGAAAAGGAGGCTGAGGGGAGACCTTACTGCTCTCTGCAACTACCTGAAAGGAGGTTGTAGCGAGGTGGCGGTCGATCTCTTCTCCCAAACAACAAGTGATAGGACAAGAGGAAATGGCCTCAAGTTGCACCAGGGGAGGTTTAGATTGGATATTAGGAAAAATTTCTTCACCGAAAGGGTTGTCAAGCATTGGAACAGGCTGCCCAGGGAAGTGGTGGAGTCACCATCCCTGGAGGTATTTAAAAGACATGTAGACATGGCGCTTAGGGACATGGTTTAGTAGTGGACTTGGCAGTGTTGGGTTAATGGCTGGACTTGATGATCTTAAAGGTCTTTTCCAGGCGAAACAATTCTATGGTTCTATTCTAAATATTTTTTAAAGCATGAATTCTTGAAGCAATTTTATTCTGGTTAATTCCAAGCTCTATTGTACAGTGCCTCTTCCTGGGAACAGGCTACTAAAAGCATACATATTCCATAACTCCTACACTTCATACTATAAAAAGCTACAGAACAGCATCCATGTGATGCTATCCATAGGGATACTACAAGTGCTTGCTGAAATCTTATATCCTATTTTTATTTTGAAATCTCCAATAGGAAAGATTTGTACATTTTATTTTCTACATTTTGGTACAACTTCAGTTGACCTTGCACTAACAAAAAATGCACCTCTTGTCCACAAGAGAGAAAACAGAAAGAGCCGGTTACATAATAAGGCCATATTTTTTCTGATTAAGTCGGTAGACTTTTATCGTCTGTCTCATCCGAGACAGGTGCCTCTTTCTGCTTCATGATGAGAGAGCTATGCTCTGAATCAGGGGTTTCTGCTAGATGCCTATGGTTACCCATGGAGCTTTGGGAATTTCAGAGTAGAAATTGGAAAAAAAAAAGTGCTTTGAACAGGTAACTGCTTAAAGTGAACACTACACTTCCCTCAGAAGTTAAAAAGCACGTTAATGTGAAAAGGCATGGAAAATGCATAAATCCTTTAGCTGTCAGGACAACCAGTGATAGAAGTTAGGATCAGGTAAAGTAGGACTCAGAAAAATTTATCACATGAACAAGATATAAATTGCTGAAGCAGTCTAATTACTGGAGAAATGTTTGCAAAGCTACTAACTTCTCTAAGAGTTGCAAAAGGAGCTATTCCAGTCCTCTGAGTCCATTTACAGTCAAAATCAATTACTTAACTGTGTATTCTCTTAAAAGGTTGGCTATATTCCATGTTTCAGGTAAATTCGTGCTTTATTATAGCTGTGTGGCAAAGTCTACAAACACCAAATCAGCTTATAGGGATGTTCTCAAGTAGTAGTATTTTTTCTCCCCAACAACTTTATTTTAAACACTTAGTAAAATTTTTATGTGTGAAAAAGAAAAGTTCAAACAGTGCCTCTCCCATGGATTGTATAAACCCAGTCAAGTCAAAATGTTCTTATGTGATCACATTATGTGTTTTTTCTTTATAAGCTGACATAGTCAAGGGTGTGTATGATGGCTGTTTGAGCTGTTTGTTAAGTTCACCAAATGTTCATCTGTTTAGGGATGGTTGATACTATTGGTTTGCCAGTAAGCTATTATATGCATATATCTGAATGCCATTTATGGGAAGATGAACAGCATAAAATATGAATTGTGTTTTTACACAGAAAATACTTAGTTTATTCCTATTCAAATATAGCCATTCCCCAGAACAAAAATCATTCCCCAGAACAAAAATCCTCTATCTAGCTCCTGCCGCTACCATCCTACAGACTGAACTAATGCAATCAGGAGAGCAAAGGAGAACTCCTGTGCCAACTAGCTTGTGCTTTAAAAGCGAAATGATTCACTCCAATTTATCACACAAATGGATGCATTGGGGGTCCAAAAAGATTCTTATAAAGTCAATAGCTTTTCAGGCTAGAAAAAGATGTTAGGCAAAGATCCAATAAAGGTTTAAAGATCTTCAAGTTTTGGCATCAAAGAAGTGTTGTCTAAGCCCTGGAGAACATTTCAGGGAGAATTTGTGGAGACCTGGGGAGCTAAGGGCAGCCTATGCTTAGAAAGCTCTGTAAGCACCTCCCAGTAGCTCAGAAATGAGTTTTGAATCTTGCCTCTCCAATGCTCTCTCTACCTGTGTTTCTGAGATCAGAGGACCCCATCCATAGAGTTTCTTTCAAAATTCAAGCTCAAGTCTTCCTCTTCTCTCAGAACACATCTGATGAGGCAGCAGTGACAGGAAAAATGGGTACTTTGATAACTGTGGGGATCAAGCAGAAAGTGCAAGAGAAAGTATCTGCCAGGGCCGTGTAGGGAGAAGGTCTGATGCGCATACGGTTCTAGCAGGCCTGCTCCAAGACGTCTGCTGAGTCTGTGTCCTCAAGGGAGATGACTGAAGTTGTAGCACTGCAGCCCCTGGCTCCAGCCGGGGCTCCCAAGTTCTTGGCAGTGGTTTTAAATCCCAGTCAGTCTTACTTCTGGAGCCTAAGCTGCTGTCTTTGTTGTTGAAAAACAGAGTAAATTAGCTTGTTCAAAGCCCGATGGTAACTGCAAGAAGATGGATGTAGGTACGCAAGCTAGTTTGTTGGAGCTAGCTGAGATAGTGCTTCAATCACAGCAGGGGCTGCAGTGTAGGTGTGTTTTGGGGTGTCACTTCAAATTAGAGTTAATAAGTTACTAGAGTGAGCAAGGGGTGTTTGCATGTATGTGATTAAGGGATTGTTGAAATAAGGCACCCTTTGCTGTGTGATATATTCATACCAGAGGAAAGGGTGAAGTTTTCACAGACTAGCTGTTTTTTCTTGTTTCTTAATTTTTTGACTCTTTGCCATGCAGTCGAAATGTTTCTTTAATTCAGCTTTTGACGGATTAGCAAGTGGTTTGTTATCCTGCTGGCATATGTTTAGGTCAGCAGTAGTAAGCAACATTTAAGAATATTGATCTAGCTTTATCTATTCTTTAGATTCCATTTATATTTCTTTGGAGCTTTAAAAATAAAATATTTCCGTATGTATCAATTACAGGAAAAGTAGAGCTCTGTGCTTCTATCTGGACACCACATGACTGCATGAAAGAAATGATAACATTCTCCACTCCCAGAATTAACTAGAAATGGCTCTGAGTCACACATTTGGCATAAGCAAAAATGTTCCCCAAATTAGGAAATATTCAAACTCTGAGTTTTCGTTCAGCTTGTTATAAAGCTGTGAGCTGGCTGTGAATCTCTGATATGGATCCAAATTTTACCAAGTTCCAGGAATGTTCAACCCCAAGATATGGGGGTTCTGTTCAGGTTCACATCTAGAATTATTAAATATCTAATCTGGTTTTCTAAGGAAATAGAGCTTATGTGATCACACTACCTGTCAGTCCATTCCTAATAAATTCTGAACGAATTGGCCAATTGCAATCAATCTGGAAAGAGTGGTAGACATCTCAGAAATAAGCATATACCTACAAATGTTGTGAATGCTGGATGCTTCCTAGAACATTTCCTACACTCTTTGTGTGAAATAAATATTCTCCCTTGTTTAAAGTGCCAAGAGATGCCTAGCTACATACATTAAACAATTTAGAGCATTCAGTTGCCTAGAGATTTTTTTCTACTAAAAACCTACATGATTAGATGTGTGAGCACAACTAGAGTGAGGTGGCAGCATAGGAGGAGCTAACAGTAAGTCTTGAACTCAAGTTCCTCTCAGGTGGAAATCTAATGTACATTCAGTGGATATAGTCCGAAGTTTTGCAGCTAAGGGTTAAAAAAAACTCAACAAGCATTCCAAGCAACTGCTTCTTACAATTCCTACCTTACTGCTGGTTGGCTTGTGCAAAGTTACATATGTTAAGAGTCTAATATAGGTCTTTGAAGAGATACAGGTATGTGTTTATATCATACTGGATTCCCAGAAAGCTGTGAGGCTGGACAAGAACTCAGGAATTCAGTTAGATCATCATTTCTGCCTCTGAACAGCCTGTACCCTCAGCGCATAAGTATTGCAACTCATATGTTCCATGTACAGAGAAACTTTCTTCAGTTACACAATTATCATTATCATTACTACAATTGAGAGCACAGTAACTTGTTCCAGTGAAATAAAACCCACAAAAATATTACTTCTGGAGAAATAAAAGGTAACTGGGAAAAGGGAAAACCCTATCAGTAGTAATATTTGCAGAAGAAGCTCCAGGAAGGCAAGAGTGAGCAAGGGATGTTGGAGGACAAAGATCTGCTTATTAAAATAACAAATTACCACATTTTGAAACAATGGGCAATATAGGAACATTTTAGCATACCAGTGAATTTACCAAAGCTCCATCTTATTTTTCATGGTTTATAGAACAGGTGACTAACCTGTTGCTTGTGGACTGGTTCCCGCCTGCCCAAACAACTTCTCCAGCCTCAAAGTAGCTATGAAGTTATTGGAGGGATAGGTTAAGAATAGGCCTAGTAGATGGTTTCTAGCCATTCTCTCTCTTTCTCTTTATCCATATTCCTATTCTGTGTCTAGATACGTTCCCAAGAAAAAACAAATTAGCTTGGCATGTGACAGTGGTCATCTGTATTTTAATCTTGGGTAATACAGGCCCTGGGAACATGTTTGGGGAGAAATTTTCTACTTGGCAAGAGCAACGTCCTTATATGCTCAAAATCTTCCCATCAAGCTCATGATTCTTTGAAGGATTTCTGTATTAATCCTTTTAGATTGATCTGATTTTGGAAGCAGCACCAGCAGCAATATTGGGATTCTAGAATTGTCTCCTCTGGAGCTCTCAGTAATACCAGTGTTACAGTAGATTCATGAAATTAGATAGTTGAATAATTATCTCTGAGGAGCCTCTCCTACAGGAAACGAACAGCAGCACAAGGGTTTTCAAAACATGTCAGAAACATTCCCATTCATGATTTACCCAAACCTTTGGCCTAACCTTTCCAAAGCCTAGCAAAACATCAACATTGCTTTCTTCTTCACTTTCTTAGGAGGCATAGGAGTGGCACAAAAAGCTATTACCTCACACAGATGTGTTTCTAATAGGGTATACTTGCTGACTGACAGAAAAGCCTGCAGGCAGGCAAACATTATGGGCTAATACATTTGAGATACAGAAGGTATCAGGATTCAGTTGCAAAAATACAGAAGGATTCAGTTGCCAAAACACAGGTACATAGTGCCATTTGTGTCATCTGTGGATATCCAAGACAGTTGTAGGGAGCTGGATGATACAGGATATGAGGAAGATTCACATCCTTCAAAAGCGGATACCAAGATAACCATAGGCACCTACCTCTGGGCAATTAAGCCTCGCTCTAGATGTTCCTTTAGTACTATAGGAAGGTTTTGGATTGCATATAGATAACCATGTATAGGGAAATGTGTATAGACAATAACAGGAGTCTGAATATAGTGCTGAATCTTAATTGTGTAGGTGTATTGTATATATCCTCATTGTAGCTATCTAGGGATCCTTCATTTTAGCCTAAACACTTGCTTTCTGGAATTCTGTCTGAGCTCCAGTGCCTCTTCAGAAAAGCACAAGATTCATCTGGGCCTTTTGTCATACTTGCAGCCCCATATGGGTGTTTTGCATACTGTAGTGCATTTCAGATGTCACAGCCTCAATGTTTAGCTGACTGAATTGACAGATGACACCTAAATATGAGTATGCTGCTAGTTATCTTCGTACTGAATGCCCTTCTCCTTTTGTGGCAGCTATCTCTTTTTTCAGTGGTAGCATATGAAATAAAAATCCAGAAACGTTCAATTATTAGAGTAGAAGCAATGCTATTAACACTTCCTTTTTTTTTTTCTTTTGTGACCCAGACTGCAATGAAACCTGTCTTACATAACATGTCTTGTATTTCCATTTTTCCTCCTAAAAAAGAATTTGAGAGACATTCTGCATTGGATCAACTGAAAAATCTAAGTGGTGTAAAAATGGAAATATATAAATGGCAATTCAATGTCTCTGATGAAACCTTTCACAATCAAATATTCACATCTCCAGCTAATGAAATGTGGCTGAGAGGCTGAGAATGGGTTGAACCAGGTCAATTTATCAGCAGAAGATCCAACAATATGATTTTAAACCAAGAGCAACTTTGGCTTCTCAAATATGTTGAACTTGAAAGGTAGTGAGCTAGAACTGGAGCTGTTCAACCAGATTGCAGCAATGAGCAGTGGACTCAATTTTGCAAAGCTGGCATCCTAACAACCAGGATATCTGCCTCTCCATCCAATTTTACAGTGCTCTGAGCATTGCCAGGAGAAGTTTTGTGCTCATGGTGCCATGAGAAGCCATCATCAGTTTCTCCAGAGCCATTCAAAGTCCATATAGCTTAATGGACAATATTGTCAGCAATTAGGTGATTTTGCAAAGGCAAACCTGCAGAAATTTCAACACTTTATTTGACTAAGTGATAAATGACTGGTGATTTTTAGTACAACAGTGGTGCTTGACTAGTCGATGCCACAGAGGGCTGGGCCATAAAGCCCTACTGAATGTACTTTCAAAACTGAAAGTGTCTAATTATACTTTCCAATTGGTTAGGGTTTTATGAGGATTTATCAAGATTAATTATCATGATTGTAAACAATTTGTCTTTCAATAATGTGAATGTGAAGTGACTTCTTGAAATTCACACACTCTAATAAATAGAGGGGGTCAGCGCCAGTTTTTGTTTGTATATTTGGAGCATTCATCAGTCACGTTACTGACATGTAGTCAGTCCTCTGAAACACAACACAGCAAGTTCAGTTAAATTCAGATTGACAGCGTGAAAAGAAAGTTGGCAGAACACAGGGTCCCGTTGCTAAGCAATGCTTGGCAATACAACACACACACATTATGGTGCTTGTGATGACACCATGAGGAGAGGAGATGTTTTCAATTTGAAATTGAAATCCATCATTTCAGAGGAGATGGGGCGGAGCAGTAGCAAACAGGGTGAATGGATGGGAGACATGTCCACAGGGAACCAAATTTTGCTATTAGTTACATCAGCATGAATACTTTAACTTCATCAAAAATACTCCAGATTAACCGTGGAGTCGCTGTAAAATATTCCAGGCATTATGCTGGAAGTGTTTGTAAGGTTTTGTTAAAAACCAGTCCACATCTTTCAGAGTGCTTCCATGTTGCTGGTTTGTCACTTCACGTCAGTGTGAAAACTACAGGTAGTTCCACCTGGCTGCGGGCCTCACAGTCGGAGTCGTGGTCCTTCAGGTGACTGCAGCCCACAGCATGCCCCATCCCTCAGTCGGGCCCAGAATGCTGACTCTGCGCTTCCCCCTCTCCATTCGCAAGGGCACGTCGTCCCTTGGGCCTGAGGGGAACTGCCCACGGAGTTGGGGCAGTCCTGGGGCTGATGAGGTGGGGCGGGAGGAGGTGGAGGAGACCCTTCTACCCACGGGGGAGTCCCCGCCACAGCCTGAGTCTGATGGATGTCCTCTGCCTGTCCTGCCCTCCACCTTCCTCCGACGCTCGATCCTTGGCTAGGCATCCTCCCTGTGCTGCCGAGGCCAGCCCTGCCACCACGCTTCCTGCAATAGCCCTAAATAGCTTTTTAGCATTTTGAGACTTTGCCTGCTTCCCCCCTCTTCTCTATCCTACTAGTCTAGCAGGATGTTTTCATTCAGGTTTTTTTAAGGTATCATTACCACTCTGAGCCTACTAACTATTTCAGATTTCATAACAGGACAAACCAAATTTGCTTCAGCTCTGCAGTTTTCAAAGTTAGCTGTAACCGTTCCCTGTTTAGTCACGTATAAATGAAACAGAGTGAAATCTTGACTTCTATTAAAAATTATGTTGACTTTATGTCTATTGCTAAAAAATGGAAACCAAGAGTCCCCTATAGTTCTGGAGTCCTGTACGTCTTCTGGGTATATCCTGACAAAAATGCCTAGTGCATTATCCTCATCCTTTCTTTGCCATTGTTTTCACTGGGAGCAAAGCCACGCATAAGAACAGGAAGGGGTCAGTGATCTGGATGGCAGGGGACTGCTCTGCTGTTAAGAGATGACAACGAAGGCCAAGTTTTCATCTACATCTCCCACATTATAGGATCACAAAATGGACAGGGAGTATAGCCAGGAGGGAAATATCTGCCAGCCATCAATTCTGTGTTTCCAAATGGTAGATAGCATGTCTATTGTGATGCCATTACTTGAAATATGGTCAAATCAGTATGAAGATTTCAAAACTAGCTATTGTTCTGTGTTCTAATAGCTGTAGGAGGAGCCATTTTAAGTTCACTCAAGGTTTGCCCTTGTAGGTGCTGAAAGCTCTGGTACAAAACAAACAAGTGTTGAAGAGTGTAACTTAAGTACAAAAGAAAACCTAGTGAAGCCTAGGAATGCATGGGAGTGCTTTGCCGGATCAGATCAGCATGTCTGGTGTGTCATAAGACAGAGCCAGATGTCTATATTTTAAAATACTCCAAAATCTATGTTTCCGTGAAAGAGGCATCACCAACTGCAGGAGAAGTGAACTGGTATTACAGAGACAGGATTTTAGTCAGTATTATTTGTTGTCTTTGCTTCATACTAGTTTGTTTTACAGATATTTTCCAAGCAACCTATTACCTCTCTCTCTGTACTACAACATCACTATCACGATAGAATATCATTTCTGATACAGTATTCAAATATGTTTTTAAAATGCACTTATTTCAATGAGAAAGCATAGACTTTCAGGCTGTGCACTGATTGTGCACACTGTTAAATTGCTTGTGGAGTGAGTGTGCTCTCACAGGAGTGAGGACATGTGTGCATAGATGCACCATCATCACTCCCCGCCTCCCCCCAAATTCATCCCTTTTGATTCATGGCTCTTCCTTTCCTGCAACAGATTAATCAAGGGAGTTTGGGGGCTTATAGGCATTCCTGCTGCATTTTTAGAGAGATAATAAAAGGTTGGATCAGGGAGCAAATATTCCTACTAGGGAACATTTTTAAGGAGTGAGGGTGGCATTTGGCTTTTAGCTAAATAATTTGAAGAGCAACTAAGTCTCAGATCATACTTTTAATATCAGATTTGTTATAATATTATATTATTAAGACTCATGGTAGTGATTTTCAAATGAAGCTAAGAAAGTACTCTACATGGGACTGCGTTTGAACTAGTCATTTAACAACATTATTTTTTCCTGCATTTCTGTGGAAGAAGAACATACCTCAGGGATACAACTTCTATTCAAAGTCATCTTTAAATAAATCAATAGTGAATTTTTCCTGTTATTTTGACAGCTAAATAAAGAACACAGTAAAATTAATCTGATATTCCTGCAATTTTTATGCCTCTTTAGCTTGCTATAAAATAGAGGAAAGATATTTGATTCATATATTTTATAATTAATTACTTCTGATTACTTAATTAATTAACTGTGATTACCAGCTTTAAGGAGCATCTCATAGGAATAATAGAAAGCCTCTGTGTTCATACATTTTATAATAAGGTCTCATTTACTGGATAGAAAGTCATAGTTCAAAAGTAGCAAGTTCCAATCTGAATGGTCAAATATTGTTGTAGGGTTCTGTGTTTCTTTCTGGGACAAATGTGCTATTTCTTCACTTCCACCCACTCTTCCCTTATCTCTTTCAGTCTACTAACACCATTCTGTTTCTTTCCTTTCATTAGACTCCTTTTTGTGCCTTCTACCATAGTCTTTTTTCTTTTTCTTTCTCTTCCCCTGTCACCCTGCAAACACTTGCCTTAACATACTGTACTGGTACCTTCTATTCATTCTTTTAAAACTTGATACAGCCTGTAGTCAATAATTAGCATATCATTATTGAAACAAAACAGAAAAAAAAAGAGAGAAGAAATTAATCCCCAATAAAAGCTGGAAAAACTTTGGAAGTTATTTGCTTGCCTGTGTTAATTGTAAGCAAACTGAGGGGCTGTTTGTGTCCCGGGCAATACTTTCTACATTGTTACTGATGACCAGATGAATAACTCTTATGTTTTCACAGAAATAAATGGGGTTTATTTTTTCAAGAAGCCTATTCACAAAACTTAAACTAAATGCAAAGAAATTCTAGTTTCATAGGAGTCCTTCTGGGGAGGACCAGATCTGGATGTGCTTAGCTTAGTTGTCTGGTGAAACCATGCCTGAAGGAAGTGCCAAAGTTCACAATGCTGTTAGTAGTGATAGAAAGGTGCCTTTATTTAAAGGATCAATTAAAACCAAAAGTCAAAGGTGAGAGCTAGAGAAAGATATCTACTTAAGGTGAGATACGCACTTGCATTATGTGAATAAGATGTCCCTCTGGATGCAGTTCAAGGTACCTCCACTGAAATAAACTGACACTTCCTCCTGGAGGGGTGTGTGTATCATGAGTCACTTCAAAAGGAGGTGAGAGTGAAGCATCTCAGTCGGGGGAGCTGAATGCCCTTCTCTTCGCAGGACACAGTTATGCACCATTTCATGAAGAAGTGATACTGGAATGAAGATAATTTTTCATGTACAAATCCTTTACTCCAGGCTTATGGGAGACAGAAATAGTCAAAAAAAAGCAAGCAATGATCTGCACTGCTGCTCACAGTCTGACCTATCTCATTCCTGGAAAAAAACTCTTTTCACTTGAGATATCTTGTATCCTTCTCTACAGCTGGAAAGTGTATCTGCATTGTAAGTAGAGTACAAAAACCAGCACAACCACAGCAATAAGTAGATATTGAGCAAGTTGCAGGGTTGCCTGAAAAAACAATGGCACTATATAGCTATATTAAATGAAATTATTGCCCAAAAAAGGACATTGGTATTTGACAACAGTAGCAAGCAGCATTACAGACTCAACAAATTTAGGGTTAATTCCATTTTAAAAAAGCACATCCCTTAATCAAGCAACAACCTAACTAGAAGAAAATCACAGACAAGAAGTGAAGTAGTTCAGGATCATGGTTATCCATTCCACAGCCCTAAACCACATAATTATTTTGAGCCAAAAAAGAGCAGCAATAAACCATGAGGAACAAAAGTAAATATACTCTGAAAATCAAAGAGCAGTCAATCTCAGAACCCAATTGCATCTTTTCATCTTACACATAATTTATGAAATTCCACATCAGTTTTAGGTAGAATCTGATTTCTAGCACAATCTACAAAATAAGGCTTCCAGGTTCTCTAAGACTGCCATTGCAAGGAATCCTGCTTATTATCCATTGATAATAAGGATATAGGTTCTCCAGGCAGTTGATTTTGGTAGCTAATGAGTCTGACCTGAGCCATAAAGCTGGTGAACCAGGACACTGAATAAAAACCCCCTGCCCTCCATATTATGAATTTTTAGGCAGGATCACTAAGGTTGTGTAAATGCCATAGCTTTTGTAAGGCTCTTCAAGGCAGATTACATTCTTTCAACACTAAAGTAAAAGCGAAAACAACAAGAAAGTGATCTGATAAACAGTTACTGTGAAGACAAACACTATTTGTCCTTCATCATATTGTACACCAAATCAAGACACAGCTAAACTCAGTTTCTATATTTTGTTCCACTTAGTGGATGAAAATGCTAATATTGTTATCTAGGCCCATTCTCTAGCAGACTAAGAATATTATGCATAATCCAGATCCTTAAAAGGGGTGAGTTTCCTTAATACATTGAAGTTTCCAGGAGAACAAGCTGTGCTTGCTGATGGAAAAATAAAATCTCATGTTATAAAAGGCAAACATTTCTACCCAATGCTTCCTCTGTGAGTGAAGGTGGCAGGAATCATGTTTGTTGAACATTTCTGATGGTGAGGAATGCATGCTTCCTGGAATACATTAGGAGAAGGGCCAGAATTCAATATCACTAGTGAGAAAGTGCCTGCACATCTCTTTAGATCAATAACACAAAAAGTAGGTGTAAGTTTGTCTTAAAGACACAAGGTAAGACTGATAATGCTAAAGAGAAAGACATCCAGTAAATCTCTGTAAATGGAAAGATCATCAGCAAGTATCAACATTACCTTAGTTAAATCAGCAAATCAAAAACCTATGTGGGGCAAACTGTAACACCTAGATCCCTTCTGCACCTTTCTGCATACTGATAGGGACTTTCCTTGCTACAGACCAGGGGATGGGCAGCACTGCCAAAGAACTGTATGGAAGCCTAATACATCTATTTGTGCAATACATCATGAATAGCTTAATCTTAGCAATAAGGACCAGATTTTTCATCTGATGAACTTAGCGTCTTGCGCTTTTACCATTATTTGGGATGGGGGAGGGGGATAAGTCTACCTAGCATAATAATAATAATGCAGTGAGGCATCTGAGTAACAGATGTTTCATCATCAAAAAGGGTAGATGCAAGAGAGGTGCCAGGTAAGGCCAGGTGAAGAATCAAACCCCAATATAATTGGCTTTTATGGGAGGTGAAGTGGAAAGCCACATGAAAGCAGTAACTGGTTCGGCCTGCAGCAGCTTGCCTCCTAAAAGGATTAAATGGTAGACAGAGCATCGCACCAGAGCTCTGCTCCTTTCCTTGGCTTCTGCTGGTAGCTCAAAATTGCTTCAAGATGTTGGTTCTAAAACTTTAACGAATCCTTTCCTGTGCCCCTCAAGGCAGCTGGGATTAATGGGGATGCTGCAGCTGAGCGAGCCTCCAGGGGAAGCTCTCTGCCAACATGGCACAGCACCCTCTGGTGTGGCACCGCTTAATCCCAGAGCTCAAGCCACATTTGCAGTTTGCCACCATTCAGACAAAATGTCAGGTTCCCATCTTTGCGCAAGCGCCTTGTAATAGCTGTGTTTGTTTACAGAATGGCTTGGCACTATTTGGCCCAGAGGTAATCCAAGGCATAAACTGGCATAAACAAGTGAGGGAGTGGAAGGCACAAAGTGCCCAAGTTCTTACATGTGGTGCTGAGAACCCATCCTCAAGAAACTGTTATGAATGCCAACCTGAATTAGATTAGCTAAACAACCAAGCTTTGATTGCAAAGAGTTAGAAACATCCCAGCCATGCGTGCATGTTAACAAAAAAGCAGGTGCTGCACAGCTCAAGTTCTCCTTGTGCTTTGGAGCTGGCCTGCATCAAGGGAGAGGGGACACCTACGCTCTTCCACTCTCTCTGGACTTGAGCTTCAAGGGAAGCAGAACGATGTCTGTCTTGGTCAGCTTGGAATGAGTCGTGAAGACAATGTCCCTTCAAACTACTGGCACAGACCAGGAATTTGGAGGGTGGGATGAAAAAAAAGGTTTCTTTAACATATTTCTCCAGTATTGTAACAAACCCCCTCACCGCCAGCAGGGAAGGATTAAAATTCTGTTTTAGTGCGGGTGGAATGGAATTTGGAAGGAATAAACAAAAATAATCCTGGGCACATTTCCAAGGGAGTTCATAAGAGGAATGCCACAGGAATAAGTGTCTGTCAAAAGACAAGAGTCTAAAAACGAATTGATTTAGCTTCTGGTGCCAAGAAGATTTGACTGTAGAGAAGAGTCTTCATCTTCTTGAGTGAAGTCACAACCATAGATTGTAAATAGTGAACAAGACTTTTAAAGAGCCTCTCTCTGGTAGTTACAGAAGTGATAATACCTCTGCAGCTAGCAGAACACAGTCTATTTTAGGTTAGTTAAAAAGAAAAATGTATTGAACTCCCTTCCCCATGACACTTTGAAGCACCCAAAAGCAAAGCCCTCAGGCTAATCCCACTAGGTAAATGTAATACAAAAATTAAAGCTAAAAAAAAAGGAAACAGTCTCACACAGAGCTGAGGGAGCAGACGCTGTCAAGCTGGCCAAAAGCTGGAGGAGGTCATTATGGATTCAGATTTTAATATTTAAGATGTATAAGTGGCTGTAAAGATTCAAACAACTCAATACGCGATGATTTTTCATATGCCTTTCCAAAGAGATGGATTTCCTGTAGAAATTAAAGAAAAAACAACAAACCAACAAAATTCCCAAAAGAAAACAAAAAAATTGTCAGTATGTAAGTCATTAAAGCTGAATAAAAAAAGAAACAAATACAATATGTGCTTTATTTTATTAGGGACTCAACAACTATTACAATAAATTTTAAAGAGAGACAGATGTGGCAGCAATTAACAGATAAAAGCTTTCTATGAGAATACACAAAAGTGTGGATTGGGGTGTGATCCAATGGACTTGGATGAGGCCCCAAATATCTGCAGGGAAAAACATGAGAATTTTCCTCCAGCCCTCAAGGGCATCAAATGCTCAGAACAGCCTTCAGCAAAATGGGGGATACTAGTACCATTAGTGAAATAACATTGAATACGAGGAGGATCAGCTCTCCAGAAAATATTTTCTTTAGTGGACATAAGATACCAAGGACGTCTGATGTGGCCTACAACCCTAGTTGTCACACTCCGAAGAAATCATAATCAAGATATGAGAAAGAAGCTCAGATCACTGCTATATGATGCTTTTTGTTGAAGTGTTCTTGCATGGCTAAGTAAACCAGTTGTGCATCTCAAAGCAGGATAAAAATAATTGCTTGTTTCAATATGTATGTGTCCTGAAAAGGAGAATTCTAGACAATTGCATAATTGGAGGGGTGTCCCAGGGTGTTAGCCAAAAAGCTGGATTTATTGTCATCTTTCTATGTGATATTATGTTATGTTTAATCTAGTTGTATCTCCATTCCCTATATGTCAATCAGAGGGGTTTTATATTACCATGATAGAGATTTTTTGAGGATGAAAATCAAGAATGATTATGAACTACTTCAATTCTGCTGTAGTGGAGAATACACAAGGTTCAAAAGATCTTGCCAAAAATATGTCAGATTGTTTGCTGATACCTAAAATTCAAAAGACAAAAAATAAAGACTTTAGGTTCATCACTGGGCCAGTCCTAAATAACAGAAACTATGACAGTGGTGGATAAAACAGTGCACTCACAAGTTGCCCTTCTGCCACCTTGAAAATAATGCTGCAGGGAAAAAAAATCTACTCCTTTATAATGCCGATTCTTAGAAGACAGCAAAGTGATAAGATGCAGAATACAAGCAATTGTACAACTTAGAGAAGCAGAAAGCCCAGATGGTGTTTTAAATGAAATCTTGAGACATGTCAGGATCTTGGCCATCAGTCCAAAACTTAATGCAAGGGTTCAAGGGCCACCGATTGCAGCATTGTTTCCTTCAACTTGTTCTTTTATCTTACGCCACTTGAAAATAAACATTCCTAGATTAAAATCCAGAGATCCTATTATGGTTCCTCAGTTCCTGTACCTCATGCTGAGATGATGATGTTTTTTAAGTACAGATTTCATGGCAAAGGACTGTAGAATTACAGAGTGCTTCTGCATCATCCACAGTATGTAAAGCAAAAATGAAGAGTATCTTGTTGTTAGATACCCAGTTTACTACCGCTTACCATGGTTAAATCCATAGAGATCCTTTTTAGCACTGGTGTATTAAGCCACAGAACCTCTTTTCATGGGACGCCTTCATGATTAAAGAATATGTTAAGCACAGGCTATTCTTTTCACCCATCCCAAAAACCATCTCAGCTTTGACCACTTCTTGCCAGTGTGCAGAGCCTGGGGAAGATCTCTCATCTTTCAGTATTCACAGCCACCCCCACCTGCAGCACCCACGTTTCTGCTTTGCCACCAGTGCTGTGTGGGCAGGCAATTAGTATGTGGCTTGCAGTCTCCATCTACGGAGTGGGTTTCTAAAGCTTCATGTGTCTCATTTACTTCATTCTGCAATCCACCCCAAACCTCCCACCAGCCAAAAATCAAACAGCTTTACTTAATTCTTTCCACACACCTCCTTCAGGCAGACTAATGATCTGGTGCTGCTTGTTTCTTGGTAGGAGGGTGCAGCTCCTCCAACACAGTAACCATTTGATTATATTGAGTAGTGCCTTTCAGATCCCAAACCTTTCACTGCCGCTTCTGCAGCTCCCTGTGAATTGCTCTTCATTGCTGGTAAGCAAACCTATCAATGTAAAAGCTGAAAAACCCCCCAAGCCTTTATTTTCTCTGTGCCTGTTTGTGTCAGGTTTCTCTTCTCTTCAGTGAGAAGAGTATTTTGCTTTACAAAGGGTATTGGTGTCAAAAAAGTTTTGGGTGTAAGCAGATAAGATATATTAAAAGTGCCTCACTGAGATTATAGGTGCCTTGTATATCAAGTCTGACCAAACTATGTTTTGAAATGTCCAGGACATTGCATTCTGTAAAAAGTCATTCTGAGCGGAAACTCTGAACAACTGGTAATAATAATAGTACTGCCGAGCACCATTATGTACCAGTATATTTTCAAAAACAATTCTTTATGTGTCTATTACTTTTATCACGGTTTCTTTGTTTTCTGTTTCTTCAAGAACTTACAATTTCTGAAATGATAGTATGAAACCAATGAAACAGATAATATGAAACATTATTTTATAAGGAATTGTTTCCAAGGACAACCATAAACATTTTTATCCATGCTGGGATTACTCCCTGGGTAAACCTGGAGTGTTACCAAACCCAGCACATCTGTGTGGAAAAATGCCACTCCTTTGCAGAGGTCTAGCACCGATCCCGACCACCAGCTAAGTTACCCTCTTACTGTTGGTGTATGCAGCTCCAAGTCTCTGTTTCTTACACATGCACAGTTGTGACAATGCTCAGCTAGGATCATGCAAGACTGTGGCAAGGGACACAGGATCAAAATAAGCTGGAAATAGTGGAGGAGCAGCTGAAATGGGCCCAGCAGAGGGGACACCCATACTGAGAGTGGAGGAGGAAAGCATTGGAGCTGGCCACATCAGGAACAGGGCAGCGGGCACAGACCCAACACGATAACATCTCCTTACAGCTCTGCATATAAACACAGACATATGCATGTGTAAAACAGAACTGTGTAGGCAGAAAGTTTCATAAATAAAAGAATAGTTGTAATATTTACAGATGGAAAACATTTTCAGGTGTGGATGATCCACACAAAACTATATAAGACTCACTCTCCACTCCACCCTTGGTCATTACTCTATGCATCTTTCTTTCCAGCAACACACATATTAGCAATGCATGCAGGTCGAAACAGGATCAGTCAATTTTGTTGCTGGCTATTTAAATATATACTCAGTGGTATATTCTGTCCATAAGGTTTCTGACAGTCATCCAGAAATCTAAAAATGTAGGTGGTAGGAAATACTGAGGGTTTCTACTGTGCTGTAGCATTTTAAACTAAATATTTGGTGTCTTATGATCCATAAGAAAGGTAATTGCATGAAATAGATGATGACTGTACTTTAATGGCAGCTGCGATTGACTCACCCATGGGCTTTGCATGCTTGGGCACTGGTAGATGTGTGGGCTGCTTAACAGGAAAGATTCCTTCCCCATACATGAAATATAGATGTCAAAGGACCAGAGTGTGAAAATCCTGCTCACACCCATGAACAATTTTTCACCTAAGAAGACCACTGCTGTGGTCCGGATGTGGGTGGACTAAATGATTATTTAGTAATAGGATTACTAAGGTGAACAATTGCTCAATGATTACAGTGAAGAGTTCACTACTGGCCTGGAGGGACTGATTGGCACATTCTTCCTCTGGCTAGACAAAAGCTGACATCTTCTTTTGGGGGCAAATTTGAATGCAGTCATTTACTTAATTTGTTCCATGACACAGTCATGTCATTGGAAATTAACATGTCTGTCTTCATTAAAAAGAAAGTATTTGCTTATATTAACAAGTTTTTCGCAGATAAAGAAACCTAGTCTGCTGATTGCCTTACTAAAGATTCAGAAGAGAGTGGTGGCGGGTTTGTATGAAAAGAATCCAAATGTGATAAAAAGCGCTGTTAACAATATTTGATAGTTGATGTAAAGTTGAGGGCTTGGCTGCATGATCGACTCATACTTTTGCAGAAGTAGGACCTGTTAATCATGGCCAAATTATAGTTCAGAGCTATTCAAATAGATTATTATATATTGCTACTTCAAATGTCCTCTGCAGTTATAACTTGAGATAATTGTCTACACTTCCTGGACTGAACTGTTGGAGTGAGTTCCTGGGTACTGCTCTGCAGCTACTGGTTTTCATCTCTGCAAGAGATGAATTTGAGTCTGGGCCAAAAATTGTATGGATGAACATATGGCCAAATTCCAAGGCTCTTTTGCAGCCTTCTATATTAATTTCTTCTCAGACATAAATATAGATAGGTTCATAGTTACGTGCCATCTTGTCCTGTACAGGTAAATGAAAATCCCCTCCTTTCTCCAATAGTCCACATAAAGCTGTAGATGATAGAAAGTGTCATCACAGCATGAAGACCTGAGGGAGAAGACAGCAAGTCGGTTCTTGAAGGCTCTGGCAGAATCAGAACAAGGAAGGAATGAGGTTTAGACCCCTGGGCAGCAGCGTGTCCTTCAAAGGCAGCTGAAGAGTGGCACCTACTTGAGCCCAGCCCAGGGGAAGGAGTACCTGTGAAGTTGTTGCTGTCTCATTGGTGCAGTGGTCCCCTGGGACAGTGGAGGTCACATCTTGCTGGACTTCTGGGCATACACTCACCCTCCCTGTGGTCTTTTGCCTGTGGATCTCACTGTCTCCCTAAGGGTGTGAATGAAGCTATAAGAAACATGAGAGGACTGTAAGGGTTAGAGGGACAGGAACTGATTGGGCTGAGTGAAAGCCATACCCCAGCTTTGATTCATATACAGAACACACAATGAAAATTGGAATAAAAGTGTCCTGGAAGTTGAGGGAATTTTGTGTATGGATGGGAGTGAAACCAACAATAACAGCAAATTCTGAGTTAGTTCTGAGTAGATGCCTACCTGCAGAATTTGATCAAGTGATGGAAGTGAAGACATCTGTACCTTAATTCAGAATAGCCTTCTAACTGAGTTCCAAAGTCTACAGTTGATATTCTTCTCCTCTAGAAAGATATTTCCTACTAGTCTCAGTGCAGGACCAGAAACCAAGGATGCCCAAATTCTAGTTCTATTTTTGCCACCTATGGTATCTACCAAATGCCTGAAAGCATCTTGGTTTTGCCACAAGGTAATGAGTGTGGGAAAGAGTAGTCAAAGGTATTGATTAGTAAAAATACATAGGTGCTTTGCAACTGGAAAGCTTCTTGTAGTTGCTAGGCATGGTGTTCACATTTTTTCAAGGAGGCAGTTAAATACACGCACTTTCAGACTCTCAAGCAAAAGTGGCTTAATATTTCCAGAGGTGCAGAGAACTCTCAGCTTCTGTTCTCTCCAGCAGGAGATTGGGTTGTTGAACACAACTGGAAATCAGTCAAACATATAAAGAAATAGCTTCTTAATATTAATCATGGAAATATGGATATCTAATTGTAATCTGGATTAAGATGGCATGTACTTTTTTGCTTTTCTTTGTATTTGAAAACAATCCAATACCAATAGTAGTGGACAACATTCGTGATTGAATTAAAAGGAAAGATGATTCTTCACTAGTCAGCTGAAGAAAAGCCTAAAGAATTGCTGTCTGCACTCTTCTTGGCATAAGAATAGGAACCTTAGGTTGATTACACAGATCACTGTCATGTCCCTATTGTATATTTTACCCTAGGCACAAACTAAGTTAATATTTTATTAGGCATTCATCAGATTGAAGAAAAGTAATAGTGGAGGCAAAGTGATGGAACAGTAATTTGCATTCCTGTGAGAATCTTACAAGTAAATACAGTTGCTTCAAAAGAAAAAAAAAGGTGAGAGTGAAGCTCTGCGTTCCTGGAGTTATTCCCAGGATACTTTATCTACCAAAGCACATGCTGTTATTAGTTAAATTTAATAGATATGTAGCTTTTGGCCAGCAACTGGGTGCTCATTTCGTAGAACAGACAAAACATACCTTTCATCTGGTCATAAAAAAGGTAGATTAGTGGAAAGCTGTTAAAATCATAGCCTCCAAATGCATGCAAAAAAATTTTATGCAATTAGCAAACTGAAGTGCATGTTTTCCTTGGAAAAAAAAATTCCATTTGTGTAAAATCTTTAAACCACTATTTTCCTAGCATGACTTCTTTTGTTTTCAGTTATTGTATGGAGCCTTCTGTGGCAGACTTCCACCCAGTTGTAATTTTAGGTGAATTTATTTGGCAAATAAAACTATACAGCCAGTGACCTTGTTATAGACTTTGAGAGTTGGAAATGAGCCTTTTTTTTCAGTCTAAGGGTTAGATCCATTCTGATCCAATTTTGCATAGTATTTGCTTGTGCTGAAATGGACAGGGCTTTGAGCAACTTAATTTGGTGAAAGATGTCCCTGCCCATGGCAGGGTGGTTGAACTAGAAGGTCTTTGAAGGTCCTTTCCAACCCAAACCTTTCTGTGATTCTATGAAGTTAGGTATGAAATACAGGATTGGCTTTCATTGTGCCCATCTTAATTACTCACCTATCATGCATTCCATCACTTTGCATTTGCACAACTCATCTGCCATTGATGTTAATTTAATGGGAAACCTATTTGTCAGAAAGTAAAGAAATCCATGCTGTCACAGCCGTTGTATGACCTTTTAAATGGCTGCAGCTTTATGATACAAATTTTAGCCCAAGTGGGTTTTTAACCACAAAGCCTGAACCACCATAATAATTTTAAAATCAAATGCAGCAAAAGAATGTCAGAGTGCTCTGACAAAAGTATAGGTGAATAATAGCAAGGAAACTTGTATTTGATGACACAGAAAGAGTATGAGATTAAACCTAGCTGTAAGAGCCTAACTGCAAAAGGTAATAACCGTATTCCATTGTAACATTTGGTGTGAAGATTGTATAGAATTTATAGGCTTTTTGAAGTGCTTTGAAGTTCCTGGTCAACTTAACAGAGGGGTGATACTTTTACCCTAGGGCATCGATCATATAACCACTGTGCTTGTCTAGCTTGGGGTGTAAAAGTTAGGAGAAGGAGGAAATAATTTACTCTGTGATTTTTACCAGTCAACTCAGTTTTGAAGTTTCAGTGACCAGCAACCTTAGCTTTACAAATTCCCAACCGGAATTTGGCTGCGTGGAAGTAGCTGGTCAACCACTTGTACCTCTTGGCCTCTTCATCATTTCTATGAGAACAGGTCTCCTTCACATCAGGCAGTTGGGTTTTAGCATCTAATATGACAAGAGAAGTCTGCTGTTTGATGACTCAGTTTCTACTTATTTTCCTCTACATCCTGTGATGACAGTGGCATCAATTATCTTGACATCCTTCTTGGCCTTGAACCAGACTTCACAGAGAAGCTGAGCTGCTGAAGGACTGTGTTGGCAATTGTGATTCATTCATGACCTAAACTGCCACAATTTTACCCTTCCTGCCCGGTCCCTGTATGCTTTAGAGGATGGTAGGAATCCTTTGATGCCAGTTTTTACAATGGAATGGCTTCCCACCTACAAAATCCTGGTAAGCACTTCTGAACAAAGGCAGAGGCCAGAGCTGATTCATGCACCATGCACACAAACCTGAGCCTCAAACCTATGTCAAATTTTCATTCTCAGTTTACAGATGACCTGTTGGAGGGTGAGAAGGGGAAAGAATAAGTAAAACACCTTCCCATCTATTTGTATCCTTGTTGGTCTCAGCTCTGAATTAAGGTGTCCAAGACTGTCTCCATCTTATTTATATGCCTGATTCAGCTTCCATTGAAGTCAATGGAAAGACTCCCATTGAGTTTGATGGAATGTAGATCAAGCTCTTATGCTACCATAAATCAAAAGTGCAGGGATTATTTATTGCTGTTGTGAGCACCGTAGCAAAAGGCTGTGTCAGCAGAGCTGCTAAAACCTAACATACTACGTGGCTTATAAATTTGCCATAAAGTTTGACTGGAGACTAAAGCTTGGCAGCAAAGCACATGGCCTTGGTGAGCATTCACTTGTTCTTTGTTTTTTGCAAAATACAAAATAATTATGTGTGACTATTTGTTAAGTTTAAAGCTGCAACAAAATAAACAGTGGGTTTTGGTGAGTTCTTATTTTATTTTTCCATTTTCTCCTTTGTTTGAATCTGAACCAAGAGGTTTTCTTAGATTTTAACCCTGCAAGCCTGTAGCACCATTTTGCTTTCAAATGTCTTAAGAGAAATGAGATGATTGTTTGCAAGAAAATTTGCCTGCCTGAAGAATCCATTTTGGTTCCTCATGAAAGAGTTTGTGAGACTAGTTGACATGCAGTTATGGAAATAATTTTCCTGTGTCTCAGCACCGCTCATATGTTTGTGCATGAATATATTCACCGCACTGTCTTACATTCAGGTTTACCTTGTTGTCCACAAAAATGTGATCATGAGCTAACAGACTATGCCAAAGATGTTTCAGCTGTGGATGGGACTGTTATGCCCTGGGCAAGTGCTCTGATTAGGCACTCCAGAATACTAATAGCAATCTGTCAGTGTATTGGTTTAATATTCTGTTTCATTTTTGAAGAGAATACACTTCATTCCTTTGTCTCCTAACATTTCCTTATATCTCAGTCTGAGCTAATGTATTGACAGGGTATATTTATTTTTCTTTTCCAGGTCGTCTGTGAAATATTTTGTCATTTTTGGTTTGTTTCTTGCACAGACACTTGCGTCTCTTATAGTAAATTAATAGGCAACATGCATTAAGGAAGGCAAATCAAGTCTTCTGCCCAGGTTTATATAAAATTACCTTGAGTTTATGTGTTGTTTTATGTATTTAGCACTTCACAACAAACTCAGCTGCCTTTCAGGAGGATGCCACCTGGTTAGGAGGTGCAGAATGGATCCTTGAGGGATCATCAGGAGATGTTGCTCATGAGGGAAGCACAATGCCCCTTCAGATATCCCGTATGTGCTGGGCATTTCTTTCCTACAGTTTCCTAGTGAAACTCTCCTCCTCAGCAAACCAGGCACAGTGCCTGCTGAGAGGCGGAAGCAAAAGAGCAATTGCTTTTCCTATTGCACTCCCTCCCCACACCATTTTTCTGGTGAGGCACTCCACAGGGGAAACAACCTTTCCTCTCTTGAAGGCAAGGACTGTTCTTGGTATCCCCTTTTATGCTGACCATGTAATAGGATGAAGACGGGACTGTTTAGTTCTTCCTTCCCTGTTTGTCCAGGACCCTGGCCCTCAACTTATTTCTGCATAAAGCTATTTTCACTTAAATTGAAATGTAGTTGATCATCCATCTAAACACAAGCCAGACTTGCTGAAAGCTGTAGGAGGTCAGTTTTTTCCTGGCAGCTAAAACCAAAACAATAGTAGAAGCTCAGCTTGCATTGAAACTCTCTTCTGGTCACTATAAATACTATGGGAAAGAACACTAGCCCCAGAGAAAATGAATGTTAAGAAATGCAGTCTGCTACACGACGGTTAAAATCTGCTTTTGCTTTTCACCATGCAACCACCTGAAAACCCAGTGACACCACGTGGATGTAATTGCAAAACATGCAGCGTATTTCAGGGGATGTCAGACTTTCACTCCAAATGTCCCTAAGAACGTTTTTCATGGCAATGCATTCCTATTCTCTGACTTGTCTCTTTCCAAAGGGCTTTGTCCCCTTCCCTTCTTCCTCCTCCAGTTTTTAAGGGCCTCAAATGAAACTCTGCAATTTTTTTTTTTTTCCATGAAGATGGTTGTGTGAACTTGTTTCATTCTGACATTTAAAATCAACTGATGAATGCTGTCATTATTATTACCAAGAATAACTGAGTAAGGAGTTCTCCACTAGCTATCTAGCCTTTGTATTCCTGGACCTTTTTGTGCTATTTGATTAAAAATTACCATTATGAATATGAATGCCATTATTCCTTTCTAAAAAGACTATTGTTGTGTCTATTTTTCATCTGTATTGACCTTGTCCCTTCTACGTGACAGGGACTTCATTCATATATAATCACACCAAGATATAAAAGTGGCCCATGAAATTAAGTCCTGGAAAAAAAAAGGAAAAAGGACTGTGACCTAGATGCTAAAAAAAAGCAGTTTAGTTTAAAGGTTTTCTTGGCTTTTTGTTTGTTTGTTTTTAATTAGTACAGCATAATGAACAGGCTGACAAATTCATCACTCTTTCCTGAAAATCTGAAAAAAAAAACCAAGCCCCAAACCCAACAACAACCAAAACCCCGGTGGGAAAGTTGTTATTTGCAGCAATGGTTCTGACTTCCTCACTGTTCCAGTTTGCTTCTGATCTGCAGACAGTAGGGATCTGTTCACCACTTGTAAGAGGAGTTCATTTTTGTGCTAATTCAGTCTTTATCTCAACAGAAAACCCACCTGTAAGAACAGAGCCTTTTTTTCTCAGAGGACTCTGTACCCATGTTTTTTTACAGTTTCTCCAGTAAGCTGTTTTTCTTTTCTCTCCTGCATCTCTGACTTGTTTCAAATAATGCAAAGAGGTAACAGAATAAAAGTGATATAATAAGGGCTGAACCCCACTTGCTAAAACTTTTTAATAGCTTGATGACCAGAATAACTGAGCTAGCTACTGCCGGAGCTTTGAATTTCTACATTCATTCATGGATTCACATTGAAAGAGTTTCTCAGCTGTTCTCATTATCATTGAACAGTGCATACACATGTCCTCCTACTAATTCATAACCTATGTTTGCCAGCTAGTCAAAGCATGAACCAAGCTTATTGCAATTTTAGCAAGCCTGAAAAGAGGGCAAGATTTTCTCCAAGCTATTTTTATTTTGGAATAGGTTTGCCTTACTGGATGTAGGATGTTTTAAGTAGTGATCCAATATCAACTCATCTTTCAAAACAGGCAAAAAAAGACCTTGTGTTAGTGGAGATGGTAATTAACATGTAATCCACATAAAAATGGTCCAATTTTATTTTATGTTTGTACAGGCTTACATGGCTAGCTTAGAAGCTATGTCTGGAAGAAAATCAAATACGGACTTTCTACAATGATGATTCATCAGACGTCTGCTATTGGTTATTTTAAATGTCATCTTTACAGCTTTCAAGTGAAAATTGGAAAGAACAAGGAAGGAAGGAAGGAAGGAAGGAAGGAAGGAAGGAAGGAAGGAAGGAAGGAAGGAAGGAAGGAAGGAAAGGAAAACTATAAACCCCTAGAGGAATGTTTAGTCCTTTTTGCTTGTGTGTTTTTCATTTCACAAGCCACCCAGCACTATTTTATACAAGAACTGACACAAATGCCACTGTTCCACTTTGAAATGGATCATGTGTTGAACAATTCCCATTTACCAAATGATGTAGTTGTATGTCATGAATATATGTTATATGCTGAATATATGTCTGTATTCATAGCAGAGCGCATAATTAACACACTGAAGATGCTGGTGAGTTATGCAACCCATTAGACCTTCCTGGAATCTCAAGAAGGCTCTTGAGATGGGGATGGGATGGCTACACTTTTGTGCAGTCAAAAGTCAGGAAATGCCCAAGAAAAGGCTTCTGGTACAATTGCAACTGAGTGAGACAAAATGGAGACCCTACTGTGCATGCCAGGTATGTTATTTTCAGAATCTACTTCATCAATTTCTTATAACATTAAAAAGACCGATTCATCAAAAGTCTTCAGTATGAAAAGCTTGAACTCAAAATGCTCCACAGCCTTTTATTTTGTAGATTTGCTTGATTTTATTTGTTTAATTAGAATAGACCACACTTCTTTCTTACCTGCACAATATGCAAACTCTTTTTCTTTCTTGAAAGATAAATTAAAGTGAAGTGATCGTCAAGGAGACAACAAGCCTGGGAGATACAGCTTCCAAAAGACATAACTTCTGGAGTGATAGAAATAGTTTATAATGGGGGATTAGAATGGAAATAATTATGAAAACCTAAATACAGGCAGCATGGATGTCTTTTTCATTATGGGAGATAAGCTAGTTAGGTAGCAGGCAGCTCCTTTGCATTAATAATATCCATCAACTAATGGGGGGCCAGGAGACACTCTATACAATCAGGTATTCAGAGTCCACAGGTAGATAGCATTGTTCATACACTATTTGTATAGTATAGAAGCTTTATGGATTTGCAAAGTCTTTTTTACACTTGTAATTCTAAATTTTTCTTTTTTTAATGTGTACATGTAATACAACTGCATCTCACTCATCCAGCTCCACCACAACTACATCTATACCAAGAAATTAAACAGTATCAGCAAATTTTGCCAGGCACTGAAATGCAATCCCCTATACTGTTAAATTGCTTGAACAGCCCTTGGCATTGTTTTTGTGTAAGCCAACTAATATTCTTCCAAAAAGTTTCTGGGAACACCTGGGTGTTAGTTTGGGCCTGGAACAATTACCAGGAGGCAGTTTGGTCGTTGTTGGGTGTGCTAAATGTACTAGTAGAGACGTAAGCCATGGGGTTGCTCTGCTGCATAGTATTAAGAACTCAGAGGTAGGATCTCAGAAAACTTTCCTTAAAAGAAAAAAACAAAAATAGTCACTGCTACTGACAGAAGTGAAATTCATCTATTAGTTACACTTGAGCATACAAAACTTCACTAAGTGCAATTTAGTTTATCCAATACAGTATGTAGAAAGGAATTTTTTTTATTTTGGCTACTGGGTGGATGGTCACTTGGCAACTATTACTGCTAAAATAATACATAAATATTAAAGTAACTCTTATGACTGAAACCTCTATATCTTAATCTCTATGTGAATTTAAACGAAGAGTGCCTCATTTGAAGCTAATGAAGTTACACAATTGTGAAAGCAGGATGTGAGGATTTAGGTTGTTCGGGTACACTTACGTCACTAAACAAAATGTCTGAGGGTGAATGCAAGTATTGGACCACTAATCTTCCACATGGTCTATCTGTTGGCTTTTTCCCTAGCTCTGCTCTGCTCCCAATGGCTCCAACCAGCTGTTCACATCATGGACATGGTCTTCAGCTCCATTGATTTGCAAGACGGGTCCTGCAAATGAGTGTGGACACTACTGCCACAGGTTTGTCTTCCTGACCTTACATCATCTTCTAACACTGTTGGGCTTTGTGTCTTCTTACGTGTTCTCATGCAACCCAAAGCTGAAGCACATACTCTTGGTTTCATGCTATAAAAACACTGTTCCAGTGGTCTACAGCATAGACCTCACATTATTTTAGTGAGCTTGAACAGAACCTACTCCCTCTTATGGCAAAAGATAACAATTGTATGGCAGGTCAGAGGGGCAAAAGCAGTCCGTGGGATAAGCCATACACTGAAGATGTGGCCATTCTCTCTGGATGAGATAATCATAACCAGTAGAGAAGTGAGCCTGTCCATTTCAGTTAGCCTTGGCTCTACAGACAAGAGCTCTGTGATATAGCGACATGGACAGTTCAGCCAGAAGAACAAACATTCAAGATACTAGCACTGGGACATACAAAATAGCCACCTGATGGACTGAAAGCAAGAAAGATCAGGAGTAGAGAAGTGAAGAAAAGATTCATAAAAATGGAAGGGATATGTTTGTATCAGGGGGAAACTTTTTACATTAGCTGAAGAGGAAGGAAACAGATTGCAAAGTGGAGGCAGATACACACCATAATTAAGGAAAGGAGTCACAGAAAGGAAGAGGGATTATAAATTCCTGACTGAGCACAGAATTTGTCTAAATTCTTTTTAAGAATACTGATGAAACTGGGATAAGCAAATGCATGCAAGTATTCACTGCATTGTGTAGATAAACATATTTCTTGTACTAGCTTAAGTAAAGACTTAGCTAAAGGTAGATTTTGGGATCTTTGCATGTTTAATGACTGTCTGCATCTGCTGCCACATGATCCTGATCTTACAGGATCCCCCAGGTATGGGAGCGGATGGGCTTAAGCTACTTGTAAATCAGCCACTCAAAACTATTGTGATGATCTAGGGCAACTGTGCTGTGGCATTCCATTTATGTGAAAGGCTAAAAAAAAGAAAGAGTACCAGAATACGTGCCAGAGAGACTGATGGATCAGAGAGATGTGCAGCCAAAGGAGGCTTCAGAGCACATAATTCAAAGGCAGAGAAGGACAGAGATTTAGCATGAATGTATCCAATGGATCATACTATTATTAGGATTTTTAAAAAGAGTATTAATCATTAGCTCTTGAAAGTTAAGTTTTTATTATGAAGGTCTATCATTTATTGCAATAACCTTGAAATATTGCAAATATTTGCAATGTGCAAAGAAAGTATCAATATTCTTTTTTTGTTTAATGAGGAAATTAAGCTAGAAGAGATAAACCTATTCAAGATAAAGAGCTTTGTAGAGTCAAATTCTCAAGATTTACACAGAAAGAGATAATTTTCAGTTTCTGTTTAGATCAAATCCCACAGATTTGATAGAAATAAAGTATTGAAAATCTTGTAAGGCATCTCTCTACATCCTGAGGAGTGTAAGTAAGTTGAAAATGAGATGCCTAGTAAACATACATGCAACAAAGAAGTCCAACAGCAACAAGAGGCTCTAAAAGTCACTGTCCCTCCTCTTCATCAGAAGGATGTCAATAAATTAAGACTTTGGATCCTCAGGCTTGTGAGCAGTACAAAGGGCTTTTTGTATCTGCACGACTGCCTCTGAGTAGAAACACTAATGCATGCCACACACATTTCTCAATGCCAACACAGACTTACAAGAGTTACCTTGGAGTAGCTACAATCAGAATTTACCGGAAGACACCAGAATATTCCCCACTGATTACTGTCAGCTATATTAATGCAATTACAATGGCTTGAACACTTTGGTACTTTCCAAGGACCTATTTATACAGCAGTCTATTACTAAAGTCTGACAACAGCAGCCCAAATTATGATGCACTTACTCACTCTGGAGAGTACTTTGTACCACGAGCAGTCTCACTTTGAATAAGGCATTCACGATCTGGCCCATCACCCTTTAATTATAGATGTTTCAGAGAAGAGTGAGCATCAGGGTTTACTGCACTATTTATAAAACAAGCTAACAGCCAAACATTGTAGGGCTTCCACTGCTTCAAAAAAACAACTTTCCTTCCTTTTATGAGCTCTTCCGCTGTGCAATTTAAGCTCATTTGAAGGTATCAAGAACATCATAGTAAAAGAGGCATCCACAGATGACGAATAATCCCACTCTTGGAAAAATCCAGGAGTCAATTCAAACAGCTGATTTACAGTGTTTGTTTTGGAAATTAAATATGATGTGTTTATTAATACTAGCAACAAAACATTCTGCAATCATAGTGTGTCATCCTACCATAAAACATTTTAGGTTACACTACAATAGCTGTCATTGTGTGAGCTGAATACCCTCTGAAACACAAAGACATCTGTCTTCATTGTCCTTTATAAAAATATGGCTACACCAAAACACTAATCTACAGAAACCAGCCTCTATCTGGCAAAAACTAGGAGGAAGCACTTTATTCCCATCTTTCCATTAATGGAGTGTTAGAGCTTTCCTGTGAAGTCTCTACCACTAAACATTGTCTGAAGTAGGATTTGAGCCTGAAAGAAGCAGTGCCTGGATTCAGTAGCACAGGTCGGATTTTCTGGGTGTGTTGGGGGAAACGTACACAGTATTCCTGGGAACAACTGGGAGGATGCGGGAGGAGTTTCCATATCCCACATACAGGTGGAAGCAAAGGAAAGGTGGCAGAGAAGGCCTCCAGCTTTCTCTCAGGGGAGGTTCAAACCCTGTGTCTTTCTTTTCCTCTACCACTGTTCTGACCTTACTTAGCAGCTCTTGATTCTCTGCCACTGTATCATAATGTAAATTTTGGTAGTTTCCCCAGCTGTGCACAATTCTAGAATTCACGGGGGATGTGCCTTCCCTCTTAAACTTACTCTTTGTGATTCAAAACAAGTACTGGTTTTGCTGGATTGTCGGTGCTTTTGTGCATTACATAGCGGCTGCAGATTGTATACTGTTACTGAAATACATACGTACCCCATGCAGTTTTGTCTCCATAAAAGCCGTTTTCAGCTTTTACCCACTAAATATTCCTCTCCATGATAGTTCCTGCTCTCTAGATACTTATATGGCCCTTTTCACTGTGGTTTATGAGTGTCTCATTATTTAACGTGTTCCCCTTATTTTTATTTAGCCTTACAACAGCCTATCAGGCTGAAAATTATTACTTTCCACCCAGCAGGGAAGCCATGGCAGGCTTGTCAGTACTTCCTAAGGTTTACATGACATAACTCTCCTGTTACCTTCCTCTCCCACTCCCAGAGGAAACTGTTCACAGAGGCAAAAGGATTCTTCTGCAGAGGTAGTTTTAACAGTCCCCTCCAAATGGAATAACCAGTCTTTGCTAAAGGAAGTTTTGCTGGTGTAATTGCTTCTGTATAAGAGTATTTCACCCTATGGCCATGTCAGTAAAGGACTGGGTTTTTTCACCCCATGCTTCTAACCAGGAGAATTAAACTGGTGAAACTTCTAAGTGTACAAACAACAAAGTGAGTCAGAGAGGTTTGTCTGTGGATGTAAAGAAAGGGCATGACAAAACAGAGGACTGTTTCTTTGGGTACAAAAGGTATTTGCTTTGTGTTCTAAAGAAAAGCACTGGATCAGTTCAGTTGTTGCTGTCAGCTTTTATCAGATGCTACTGACAGGATCTTGGGAGATGTGAGAATTTCCTGGAGAAATAGCTGGAGAACTGCATGGTGAAGGGAAAGGGGAGAATCACACTTGTATTCAATATGTTCCCACTGCCTATAAGGACAGGTGCATGAAAAAAAATTGTTCTCGCTTTTGCCAAGGTTTCATCTTAAACAGAAGCAGTTCTTTTGCTCCAGGTACTTTCTGCGGAGCAGAGCAGACTGCTCTACAAGGTCACAATATAGGGATCAGAGACCCTGCAATAAATGGTAAATATCCCTTTAATGTCAAAGATGAGAGTCCCAGACTCAGTGCTATGCTTTCTGGCCCCTGTACATGAGGACATATTGCACTGTAATATGGAGTTCAGAAAGCCTAAGTAAGGTGCTGAACAAGTATCAGCCTAGTGTCATCTTAACACAAAATATTAGGCACGGGAGCTTAAAGGAATTTAGGTCATCTGACTCAGACACTCAGTTCACTGAGTCCATCATAAATGCTGCCTTTTAAACACCCTGTTTTGGAGAAGAGCTTAGAGTGTGTAATAGAAATGACTTGATTTCTAATAATAGTCAATTAGAAGTTCTCCTCTGTAATTGTATTTGGAAATGCAATGTAAGTGCTTCTGCTGGAAAAAGTTAATTTGTCTTCATTTTCCTACGATTTCTAAAAATAGATTAGAATTAAATGTCATGTACCTTTGGAATGTGTATGTTTGGTAACTAACAAACTCACTTTGTCACTGTTTATGATCTCAGAATTCTTTCCATGGAAACTATTATAAGGTCACTATTATCATCAAGCAGCTATGAATGCTGTTCATATTTTAGAGAGTCATTAGGGAAAGGACAATCCTAAGGCCTTAAAACCCATTTGTGTGTTCAGCAGAAAAGGAATGTATAGTACTTTTTTTTGTGTGTATATGGTTTTATGTGTTCATAGACAGACATGTTTGGTTTGAAGACTCAAAGTCATGCATACTACCTCTTGCAGAAAGCTCCTTGTCAGCCAGACAAAATTTGTTGGGTTCCTAAACTACATCTTCATGAATGGCATGCGCTTAAATGAAGACAAAACCTGTAAGGTACTATATGGCCTCAGTTTCCGTTACCACCTTTTAAAGGTATCCATAACCTTGCAGAACTGAGGTGTTTGTTCACTGAAAGTCAGATTCGGAATTGTCCCATCTAGGAATACAGAGAGGTCTTAAAGTGAATGTACCTGTACTTTACTCCCACTGGAAGATTTTGTTGCACTGACAAGCTGGTGTAAAGGAGTCCTCAAACAAAAATACGGTGCAGGACTCATTTACTAATGTAAGCTGTCCCTGTGGAAAGCTCTGATATCTCAAAACCAAATAGAAAAAAAACCCAAAACCCACACAGCATTTTTTCAATATTTCACTATGTAAGGGACTCTTGCTTGTTTCAGTGTGTCTCACAGCATTTATTCTACCGTAACAGGGGACTCCATAGCATAAGACTTCACCAGTATACTGGAAATGTAAGCTTATGAGAATGATTTAGGAAGCTTTATTGTATATGCATGATTATATGTATAATTCAGCTAATGAGTCTAACTTGGACTCTCTCTGAAGAACTGCCATTGATTGATAGGAGTAGCACTGGAAGCAAAGGAGAAAACATTGTCAATAGAGAACGCTACTCACACATATGCACACAGATATATATCATAGTCAGCAGAAGAAAACGACTTTCATCAATCAAGGCATTTGTTCACACTTTTCTACTATTAATCTGCTAGCAGGTTTTCACGTTAGCTCAAACTCTTCTCTAGCATTTGAGAAGATCTAATTAGAATAAGGAAGCAAACTGTGAATTTCAAGATCTGTATTAAAGCAAAAAATATAAACACAGGGATGGATTTGTGATGACAAGTTGAACATGGAGGTTTAAAATTGTTTTACTCAGAGTTGAAACTGAAAAATAATGGATCAACAAAGGTGCTTAAAACCTTGAGTTGTTAATCTAATAGATAAAAATATAGATGTAAATACTTGCAGCTGTTTGCTAATACAGAGTCTAGGTAATATTAGTTGGCAAAGATAATAGTTTTATAAATAGGTATGATATAACATTCACCTTAGGGTGCCAGAGTACCTCAGCTAGTTACAGCAAAAAGTGTGCATAATTTCTTTTTTTCCCCCCTTGCCTTTATCTTTTTTTTTCCCCAAGTAGATTTCTCTAGTCTTATCAAACTTACCTAATGACAGTTAATTTTCTGATGGCTTTGTTCTAAATAAGACTACCTTTTTACTCATTTCTTTTTCTATAAACCTTCAGAGGCATATGAATTTTCTGTATGTAGCACTTCATATTACAAATCTGGGTGTCTCTGAAGTATGGCTAATTTACTGAAGAAGAAATTATCACAGCAATTTAACCCCTTTAATGTTTCTTATTCATGTCAGTTTTTGATTAATTTGTATATTGGGGGGGAAGTTTTTCCATTTTTTAAAGTAAGTGACAATGAAAAATTGTACTTATGTGTCTCATTTGACACACACATGTATATACGAGAAAGCTTAAAGGGAAACATTTTTATATATCTTAAATGATAGCCAAGAAGTTTTATCTAGTCTGATGCAGAAGTGAGTGGTGCTGTTTGTGAAGAAAAGTGACTATCTAGACTACCTTCTTTGCTACACAGGAAATCTTGTGTCAGACAAAACTAGAAGAAGGAGCTCCTTGTTTACCTGTAGTAACACAACCTTCCCTAATCCTAGAGCTCCACAAATTAATATGGTTGGTCGTGGTATCTAATAATTGGATGGCATCGTTTGATCGCCAATGGATTGTCAAGCTCATGAAAATATTTTTTCCTTTTTTCGGTGCTGACCATGAATTTACAGTTATTTTTATTATTTCTCTTGCTATTTATTTTTTTCCAGGCTTCCAAACATCTTTGTGACAGCAGTAGCTGTTTGCTTGAGAAAGTAATTTTTATGTGTGGCATTACTCAGACAGAGTCAGTCACAAGTTACATGGGTTTCCAGACTTTTTGAACAGTCTGCCATAGTCAGAAAGGGGCAGGACATCTTGGACTTTGAGGAAAGATTGAAAACTAGATGATAACAACCTGTGTGCTCTCTGTCGGAAGTTACTGTAATACCAGGGAAATGCCCTATTCACGCTGTGTTAACTTTAGCATCCATTGGCTGAATTTATCAGATTTGGCACAGAAATGAAGATCTCAAAGAGAAATGTTTTTCTAGAAGTCTCATTAAAAAACAAGAAAAGACAATCTGAAGATAGGTGCCCTAAATGTGAGTTCGGATTAATTGCAGACACCTTCATTTAGGAGCTTGCAATATATGTTTTGTGTTTGTCCACCAGTCACCATCTCAGACTACAGTCAATGACAATCTGAAGTGGTAGTCACCTATCTAAATATAGGCATCTAGTGCCACATGAGATGCCCTAATGTATTTCTCCTAGCCTCCAGCTGCCACTTCAGAAGACCATGCAGAAGGCCCTTATCATACCACAAGGATGGTTCAAATACCTTATGAATTACAAAGGGCAACTAAATCAAGCTCTGGATCTCCACTGACTATAGTGGGCACTTAGATGGCTAAGTCTGACTGTCTGAATTTGTACTAAATCCCAGCCCAAGTGGGGGATTCAGTTACCTCCTGTCAGTGCCCTTGTAGATACTGTCTCCTCACTGCTGCTCTAGAAGGCTGTTGGTCCTGTAAATCCTGTCTGCTGGTCCTGTTCCCTTTCATTTGGCTTCTTGGCTGAAGGAAAGCGGCAATGTAATTTCATAGGCTTTGAAATCCATGACTAAAAGAAGAATTATAAATGTCCCAACTCTGAAGAAAGTGCCCGTAAAAGTTCTCAACCAACAGCGAGGCCCCCGTGCAGAGGATGCTGGGATTTGCCAATCCCAGAGCTCACCAAGCAGCTTCTCTCATGAAATCCGAGATTCTGGAGCCAGAGCAAAGCCACTGCAGAAAGCCACAGCATCCCCCAAGTGACCCCTTTTTAAATAAATAAAATGGGAGCAAAATAAGAAGGCAAAGAGTACATTGGTGGTTAGGCACCACGAGCAGACTTTTCTTTGTAGTCTTGGCCATCACCCTGTCTTCAGGCTTTATTTATTTGAGCCTTAGTTTTGAAATTTCCCCCAAACTCACTGGATAAACTGCATGTTCAGACTATTCAGTCAGAGCAATCAACATGTATGGGGCAATGACATTATTCTGGGCTAGGACTTTCCGTTTGAATTTACCCTTCGGCAGATGGCCCCAACCCCTAGCAAACAGCTAAGGGGTTGGTCTTTTAGCAGCTCTTGAGAAGTCACTTCAGCAAGCACCGGAGCTGTGCAGGAGACTGTCTGCCTCACTTAAGTTGAACTGGCCACTAGCAAGTGCCATCCTCTGCCTTTTGCAAAAGGTTGATGAAGACTTGCCTCCAGCAGGTACCAGCCCCCTCCTGCTTGCCTTCGCTTCATCCTTCTCCTCCTCCTTATGGAACCGAGTCTCACCTGGGCTTTGAGCTGAAAGCCTTGCCCCTGATCTGCCTCCTCACAGCTGTTCCCTCATACCTGGAGGTTATTTCTTGGTAGTTCATCCACAGCAAGGGGAAGCGGCGGGTGATTAATTTGCTTAACTGGCAATCAAATGGACTGCCTTACTGGCAGCTACATTTTCATTTCGTAGTAATGATCAATACGGGTCTCACTGAAATCTCTCTAGTATGCCTCTCCAGAGCTGCTGATTGAACTTTATGCGACACTGGCATTTCCCTTCAAGCCAATTTTCATTTGTAGCTCAGCAAAAGGAAATTGTTTCTACGGTTTTGTGGGAAAAGTAAGTACTGGCATATTACCCTTCTGCTTCCAGCCTTATTTCCCTTCATTAGTGTCTCCTAAGTGACAGGCACAGTGACAGTTATGTGGACATTTATGCTTTTGAGACAGACTGTAATTCCAAGGTGTGTGCTTTGCTATGACCAGAGCAGTCTGCATATGTAGGACATGGGACAAATGAGGGAACATCTAATTTGCTAAATAGAAGGGAAAATTAGGTCACTTGTCTTGCAATATTTGAAAATCCCTCGTTGTTCATGTGTCCCCATGACCTTGCCGGTGTACATATGGTCTTGAAAGAACACCAGACGGTGCTCCCATACAGATGTCTACAGCTACAAGTCAGCTTAGACTTCCCTGAAAGTCAGTGGAGCTAATGGGCGTTCTGCAGATGTGATTCATCTGACTTATTTTAGATGTCTTTTTTAAAATGAGATGAGTGGCTCCCTAGAAATACCTATTTTTCTCTACTAACAATGAAGGGTGCTGACCAACTCAGATGTTGATGTCTCCATCACAGATGTCTTTGGCCAGATGAACGCCCCCTCCACTGGTTTTACAGGTGAGGTGAGTGAGTTTTTTGTGAGTGTCCTGGTAGGTACTGAAATATGGGACAGGACAAGATGAAATAGGCTCCACCTGAAATTCAGGACGTTCCCTCTGAACATCAGGAAACACTTTTTCACTGTGAGGGTGACCAAGCACTGGCATGGGTTGCCCAGGGAGGTTGTGGAATGTCCATCCTTGGAAATATTGAAAAGCCATCTGGACATGGTCCTGGGCAATGGGCTCTAGGTGGCTCTCCTTGAGCAGGGAGTTGGACAAGATGACCTCAGGAGGTCCCTTCCAACATCAACCATTCTATGATTCTGTGAACTGTTTGCTTAGGCATCTCAGTTCCCTTTGTAAATCTAGTATCAATTGTTCTCAGCTCTACTGGTGAGAAACTGTCCAAGAAAAACTAATGTAAAACCACCAATATCATTTCAAATAAATTAGTAGCAAAGTTTTGTGTTATTGTGTGGCCAACTTTTCATTATTTCCCCTCAAAGAAAAAAAATGCAGGGCAGCTGAAAAGGTCAAGCCTTCTGATCTTGCCATATTTTAGTGAATTAGTACCCCTGAGTGACCTTGATTGGCACTTTATGAACAGTAACAGCCTTGATAGTCTTTACTAATTGCCATGCCTCTCAACTCTGGGAATACTGGAGACCCATTTCCAGCTTTATTAATTTATATATTTATTATAGTGTTGTTTCCTACACTATAATGTAGAGAGAACATTCACGAAACTGTCCTGTGGGATCATCTTTTGAGAATAGTTTTTCTCGCTGAGGAAAGACTGTTCTGTGCTACACATTGGATTTTCTGGCTTCACTGAGAAAATGCTGCAGGGGAGGTAAGTGTGGGGAGAGAAGGGGTACCTTGCATTCATCTAAGAAGAAGAAAACCCCAAACCAACAACCTTTGAAGATGTTTTGTTTTAATCGTTTTATGTGAGTAAGGTTAATTCAGTATGTAATAACAGGCTGTCTTGACAACAAAAGGCTGAATCAACACAGAACATGATTGGAATTATGCATGTCAATTATAATGAATCTCATTATGCAACACGAAAGTCTAATTCTATTGTAAAGGTCTGCAGTCTGCAGTTTTAAGGCTGATGTCAATGCTGAACAATAACTGCCCTCTCCTCCACCTCATAGCCGTAAAGAATAAATATAAACCTCATGTAGCTTTTTAATATGCAAATTTCCGTGGGGTAGGGTAAAAGACATTTCTTTTTTTAATTAAAACCAGAAAACTGCCCTCTTCTTAAAGCAGTCCATCATGTCCATGGCTTCTTTAGCTTTAACATTTTGCTTCCCACAGGAAAAACTGAAGTGGTATTATGAAGATCTTTCCTTATATCAAAATAAAACCCAAGAATGATAATTTCTCATATTGTACCAGTCCAGTATTGTGTTTATCAAAATAAAATAAAGATTTACATAGCTGTAGTGATCAGGCTCTAATTTCTAGCAAGAAGGTTACAGTAATAAATGTGATTAGCAACACCTTTATGGAATTACAGGGTAGTAGGAATGTTGTTCTGTGTTTTGTTACAATTTGCTATTTTCCTCCATTATTTATTGCAAGTATTTTGACACTTGTGGTTGAAATGTCTAGATTTGGGAGTTTATTTCACAGCAATAAATAGAAAGGTGGATTCTCCTTTGTGAACACATGATTGGAATGCTGCTTAAGCTCTTAAATACTGTTCCATAATTCATTGTTAAATACTGGATAACTTCAGCTGGAAGCAGGCATGTAACAGGCATTTTTATTTGCTGGAAGAAAACACTGTTGTGACACTATGTGACTCCAGTGGATGGGGGTATGTCAGCTAAAATTCAAGACTTTTAGAGTCTTCAAACTGCCATGCAGCAGGATTAGATGAGTGCATTACAGTGGGGAAGCGACGCAACGTCTGCATGCCTTGCACTGAAACTGGCCTATGGCCATCAAAGAATACTTTGCAGAATGCAGTAGGACTAGTCAGTAACCTCTTGTGTTACTGGTCATTTTTGACAGACATTATGAAGAGCTGCTGCAGTTGACAGCAAAGCTTACAGGCATGAATACCTCTACTCCAGTAGATAGGACTTTTGAATGCAAAACAGTTACTGGGTTTGCATTGCAGCTCTGTATGAGAATTCATGGCTCAGGGCTAGTTTACAAACAGACTTGTAGTAAAATATCCATTTGTAGCTGCTGTAAACTGAGTTTTTAAACTTGTCATTTAAAGCAAAATTGAAACAAGACCTGTTGATTTCAAGAGTTGACCCAGAATTGCTCTGAACTCACACCTTCCTCACAGATCATGGTTATTTACTTTTTCTTTTAAAAGACAGATGATAAACAAATTTTCAGGATGCCAAAAGAAACTTGCAGTTATTAGACCTAGGACAGTTATTCAATATGCAATTAGAACAACATGCTGAATTTCCCTCGTTTAGAATTTCTAGCAGCTCTCATGGGAAAAGTACGATCCAGACAGGTTTAGCAGCCTGAGAAAAAGAAGTTCCTAATGCTGGCCATGAAATTTATTATCCTTTCTGGCTATTTCTGAAAAACAACTTTACATTTGTACCAGCAGAATGTTACTGTAACCATGAACAGCACAAGAAATAGTAGACCTGACTGGGGAAAGGATTGCAGATAGTAATTTGACAAATATACAAAGAATACTCTCTTGTAGGTAAAAGGTAGGTTATTCTTGTTATTATTGCTTTTATTGTTATTGTCATCTTCACTGGTGCATTTTTCCTGACCCAGTAGACGGAAAAGAAAAAAAAAGGACAAACCAGCATCCAGGCCATTTCCTCGAAGATTTTCATTCCCTTTCAACTACTTGCAAAGATCTATGTGATCTTTTCTTACCACCAACCTTTTTTAATTAGTTTTGTGCTGTTTTCTCCAGCCAGAAGAGGATAGGGCAGGAAATGACAGAAAAAAGACTAGCTGCTTTGCAGGGCTGGGTGAAAGACCTCCTATTAGAGAAAGAAAGGGAAGGGGGGGGGGGGGGGTCCAGTGCCAGAGGCACAGAAGGAAAGCGGCCAGCTGGAATTCCTTGTAGCCAACTCCCAACATAAAGTGAGGGTGCCTGGGCTTCTTGTGGAAAGGGGGATAAGGGAATGGGAGGGGTCTGGAGCGTAGTGAACTTTAGGTCCATTTTGCACCGCATCATCACAACCGTTTGTACACCGCGATGGTGGGCGCAGAGTACTTCAGAATTCAGGTGGACTCTGTTCACATAGGAATTTGCACAACTGTTGCAGAGTGTATAGGTCAGGAGTCAACAGTGCACTCACAACAGCGATATCTGGAGACCGGTAACTAGCAATGTACTCCAGTGGTCAATACTGGGTCTTGTCCTGTTTAATATCTCCATTAATCATCTGGATGAGGGGGCAGAGTGCACCCTCAGCAAGTTTGCAGATTGCACAAAAATGGGAAGAGTGGCTGATATGCCAGAGGCTCGTGCTGCGGTCCAGAGGGACCTTGACAGGCTGGAGAAATGGGCTGATGGATACCTCATGAAGTTCAACAAGGGGAGGTGCAAAGTCCTGCACCTGGGGAGGAACAACCCCAGGCACCAGCACATGCTGGGGCTCACCCAGCTGTAAAGCAGCTTGGCAGAAAAGGCCCTGGGGGTCCCAGCGGACATCAGGTTAAACTTGAACCAGCAATGTGCCCTTGCTGCAAAGAAGGCAAATGGTCTCATGGGCTGCATTAGACAAAATACTGTCAGCAGGCGGAGGACAGTGATCCTCCCCTTCTGCTCAGCACTGGTGAGGCCACACCAGGAGTGCTGTGTCCAGGGCTGGGCTCCCCAGTACAAGAGAGACTCAAACATACTGGAGACAGTCCAATGAAGGGCCATGAAGATGATTAAGGGACGAGCATCTCTCCTGTGAGGAAAGACTGAGAGAGCTGGGACTGTTCAGCCTGCAGAAGAGAAGGCTCAGGGGAAGCTTATCAATGTACACAAATGCAAAGAGGACGGAGCCAGGCTCTTTCCAGTGGTGCCCAGTGACAGGACCAGAGGCAATGGGCATCACCTAAAATTCAGAACGTTCCCTCTGAACATCAGGAAACACTTTTTCACTGTGAAGGTGACCAAACACTGGCACAGGTTGCCCAAAGAGGTTGTGAAGTCTCCATGCTTTGAGATAATCAGAACTGGTCTGGACATGGTCCTGGGCAAGAGGCTCTAGGTGGCCCTGCCTGAGCAGGGGGGTTGGACAAGATGACCTCAAGAGGTCCCTTCCAGCATGAACCATTCTGTGATTCTGTGATTGTCTTACTGAATCAGCCAAGAGCTCTTCCTAACTCGGCTGCTTCAGCTGGTTTTCTTTATGCCTATGGGGATCGTGGTCAGCATCCCATCAACTGACTGTCTTCATGAAACTCGGAAGTTACAAGAATCACTCAAAGGCTGGATTTACTCAGGAAAGAGGGGATAGAGGTGAGTAACAGGACACTTTTTCCGATGCTATTACCGGCTTTATATTTCTGAGGTATCATTTGTGTATGTAGTAGTGCACATGCTTTCTTTTCTAAACCCTGCCTTATTTTTCCACTCTCTTCCCATGGGGAGCTGCTGGACTGCATGCTGCCTGTCCCTCCTAAATTTCACTCTCTGCACACCACATCACTCTCTTTGAATGCAGACATGGAAAAAATGAGCCATTCTGTTTACTGGTCATCTCATTAATAGAACTGTGGCACAGTGTGGGTGAGGACTTCACCTCACAGCTGGCACCGGTGTGTGACACAGTCCATTGCAGACCATAGTGAGTGTGCATGGAGTCAGGAGTTGGTGGGGAGAGGTGGTCAAGAGCAGCAGCAATCACCTTCCTTTTTCTCATGTTTTGTCTCTCTATATAGTATGGAAAATAGAAATACCAGAGACAGTTACCATGTCACTTCCACTTACAGCTAATAGGCTGTGGGGCTAGAAAACCAATTTGAGTTCAGCATGCTCCCAGATGCAGTGCCAGAGACCTGCATTGTCCAACAGACTCTGAAATGGTGACAGCTCCCAAAAGCAGGAGGAGCATGGAGGAATACTAGGAAAGCACTGGAAGGTCCTGCTGGTCCATGTGCCAAGTAGGTTCATCCTTAAAGGCAACAAAGTCCTGAGATTCCTTAGCTGGGATGACCTGAACATTGCCTCAAGACCTGGTTGGGTTTGCCACCAAATAGCATCACTGCATGACAAGTTTGGGCCTATGCCCCTGTCTGAAGTGTAAATAATGATCTAGCCAGAGTGTAGGGAATGGATTGGAGTGTTAGAAGGGCATGCTTGGATTTTTTTTTTTTTCCTGGCATTTCTGTGTATGGAAAAACAGCTAAAATAACGATGTCTGGAATTCTCTGTGATTACTATACTGTAATATCTCACTTTGGAATCTGGAAAGCTATTGTTAGCACACAAAATTTTAAGGAACTGTAATAGGCACCTGGAGACATAAGTGCTCTCCTAGAAAGGGTAGCTCCTACCTGAAAAAGTCATTATAATTGTCTGTCAAATGGAAAAGTAAGTAGCGATGTAAACTAGTATTATCAACCAGTGAATGCTGGCATTGTCAGCAGCAGGTGTCAGTTACTGTACACCCAGATCTTTGGTTGCTTTCCCAATGCTGCCTTCTCCTAGGCAATATTTTATTTTTACACACACGTTGTTGTACTAGAAATAAAACTAGACTGCAGGTTTCTCTGGTCTGTGAAGCTGTTCTTCTGCTGCATAAAGCAATGCATAAGCCAGGTAAGTGACCGTAGACTAGCCAGAGGATTCCCCAGGGAATACCTTGCGCCTGGGGACTTTCTCCCAAAGTCGGGCTCCCAAGGCTCATGGTTTCCTGTACACAAGTTGTAAAAACAACTCAAAGGCATAACGGCATCTGCTGTGACAAAAAGTGAAGAAAGGACAGACTGTAATGAGGCACTAGTGCAGACAATCCTCTTTCTTTGGTGCAAAAAGCCATCAGACTTTTGGGTAAAATAAACTTACTATCCCCTGTAGGAAGCAGGACGCCCCAGTAATTAGGGAGCCCCACACTTTGGAGATCTACATGCCCATGCTTGTTCTGCCACAGACTGCCTCTGTGACCTGTGGTGTGTCATGTAAGGCCAAAACCCTCCAAGTTTTTTATACACTTTACCTTCGCTGAACTCCAGTTCTAGCTGGCCCATCAGGTAAACAGAGTCGGTATTTTGGAAGCCTGGCAGCTTGCGTGTGTAGTCTTAGCTCTAATAAAAGATCTTGGCCAGTCAATAGGGAAGCAGAGGGTGTCTGTCACTGTCTAAAGAGGCAGCACTTTAACACAGGGCTGGTGCAGCCTTGAACAGGAGGGACGGGCAGGGATGGGCTGTGGGGCAGCTCTGCTGCAGTGCAGAACCCAAAGCGGGCAGTGGTAATGGGGAGGAGAGGGGGAGAGGCACAGGGGATAGACCGCATCTGATTCCTTCTCCGGGAATGCCTAGCGCAGTTTAATAGGCTTTAAAAAATTGTCCACATGAGGATGAGAAAAATATTTGCCTTCCTGAGTGTGCTCTTAGTTTATAGTGAGCTAACTAGGTTTATTGGTCACATTCTTCTGTCAGACGTGTGGTACATTGCATTGCTGTTCAGAAAAACCTACTGCTTCTATTACAGTATATATACATACACACCAGTGGACTCTTCAATGTGCAATGATCTTTTTCAGTTTAATAAACAGCAACACAAGAATATCTGCTCTTTGGGTTTTAATCTGTGAAACACAGTTGGCAGAAGTGCTTAGCACAGGATTTTATTTTTAGTTTTATGGTTATTTGATTATAGGCAAATTAAGACCATGAAGTACATCAAGGATATATGTATGATAATATGGAGATGAAAGATTTTAATTCAAGAAAATAATCTTTGGTTACAAAAAAATGCATCTTCAACATTCTGATTAGGCAAAACATCTCCATGATGAAGCTCTTGGTGTCCATTTTATATACATGGAACAAAGTGTAGGTGCTTAAGAAATAGTAATTATGAAGACTCTGAGCTGAGGAATCTGGATCCAGCCCTGCAACACAGCAGAGAATTTAGGGCATGCTCTGTGTTAACCTCTTATCAGGCAAGCCAATGAGTTCTAGCCCACCTTTTGGTCTTGCCTTTCAGAAATTAGGGGACATATTTTGACAATTATTTTTAAGAAACAAGCTTCTTGTAAAACAAAATTGTTCTCACAGAAATGGACCCAACATACCTGTAAAACTGCAGATGGGAATGTTCCTGGAGAAATGGAAGAGTGGATAAGTAAATAAAATGCCCTTCTATATAGGTAAAACACAAATGCATTCATTCAATATATAAATAATTGCTATTACTGACAGCTGTGCCGTTCATAATTTCTCAAAGGTACTTCACAAATCAGCAACTATTTTAAAACAAAGTATTTACTAATTCTGATCTCCCCTCGCAATTGCTGTGTTAGATTATGATTTGCAAGCAAACAGTACAGTACCATACATGAAAGTAAAAAAAAAAAAAGAAAAATCCCTGCAGAACTGGTGTGTGAACACAAAGCTATTGAATGATGATTTATGCCTAGAATAATGGCTGCCATGAGCCCCTTTGGAGCGTGCAGCTGGAATTAGAATTCCTGAGGAGGAATCCTAAGCGAAGGGCTGCAGCAAGGTCTGTCTTATTTTTTTCTTCCCTATTTTCCTAAAGAACAAAAAAACCCTGTCTCTCCCTGTCTGGACGGAATGGTACTGTCCCAGACAGAAAGGTCCCCATAGGCCAAGCTATTCATGTGGCACAGGACTGCCGGGAGTACCAAGCAATGGCAGGGACGGGGAGCAAAACCAGGGAAACAACTGTAGTGCCCGTATGACAATTAGCGTGATACAGATTGGCTTTGCTTACCAGTCCCGAAGGAAGAAAGGGAGAAAGAGAGAAAAGACAGAGAAAGAGAGAAAAGAGGGAGGAAGAAGAAAAAGAGAGAAAGAAAAGACAAAGAAAGAAGAAAAGAAAAAAAGAGAAAGAAGAGTTAGGACTACATAAGGCAGTATTTCAAGTCTTCAGAATGCATCATGAGTAAAAAAGATGAGGCAGCAAATCAGTCTTTTTCCCAAGTTATTTTGTAAAGTGATACAAATGTTGTTTATTATTTTGCTTTAGAGAATGTTTAAAATCTTTTGCTAAATAAATATGTAAATAAATTCACTGAGCGTGTGCAAGGTTCCCTGTCTGACTGTGTCTCTGAGTGCCTTTCTCTTTTTTCAGGCCTTTTGTAACTGTTTCTCCATACTGTTTATGAAGACCACAATTGCACTTGTGCTTCTTTGACCAAAGAATTCATTTTAACAGATTTTAGAATTCATATAAACGAGGACAACACCACAGAGAGCAGGTGTAAGTAAATTCACTGAATATTCTCCAGTGTGTCAGTAATAAAAACATTTTTCAGGATAGCATTGCAGGGTGATGTATGGGGTTTTATGCACATAGCTGCTAGTAAAACCACCGGGAATAATCAATGTATATATCTGCATGCTGAAGGGGAATAGGAATGGCTAGTAACGACCCTCGTATCACGTCCCCTGAAAAAGCACATCATTTTTTCAACAAGGGAAAGAGATTTTTTATCATCATGAAAAATCATGTATATAAGAATTGGCTCCTTAATTCTAATTTGGATTATTTTAGTGGTATTCCAGTCTGGAAAACAGTCACCATTCCCCTGTTTCTCTGCACCCCCCACACACTCTGCTATTCATGATTTTCCTGTCATCCCAACAGTGTTCTCTCCTTTATTGTTTTATTCCACATTTTATAGAGCACTGTATTCTCACTTTTGGTTAATGTAAACAAAGAGATCAGCTTAAATTTCCTGTGATCAACAATAGTTTAAAACATCCTTATGATGGGTTTCTTGGTCTTTAAAAGCTTTCACCTTTTATAATCTTTAAGACTCACTAACCATTATTACCCTACATATACAATCACAATAAAAGCTTTGCAGAAAGAAGAGTACCAAAATGCTTGGCAAACCAAACCAACCTGAGAAAGTAATCCTACTAAATAATATATATGCTAAATACATGCATACAAATTTATATGCATTCATACAGAGATGCATCTATACATGCACAGATAGAAGTTTATATAGACATTTATATATAAAGGCTTTTCATTTTTTGTGATTGATACCTTAACCCACTGTTAGCTTCCCTGGATATACAACAATACTTGGCAGCTCTCTGAATTTGGCCCTTCATGACATTTCAGGTTGCACCTCCTGCTTCATTTGGTTTCTTTGCGCCATGTGGAGTGAGTTGCTCCAACTGAGCCGATTATCTCAATATTTATCCCACCTCCATCACCTTCAGCAGGGAGGCAAAATGGGAAGTCTTCCGAAAAAACAGTCAGGCTGATGCTCGGAAGCCAAATGTCGTAGTCAATGTAACACACGGTTATGCTGCATAAGGGCAGATTCACACAGTTAAGCTGACAGGGCCGGCTGGCTCACAGACCCTGGGCTCCCCTTCTCCTCCATCCCGGCTGCGTTCCGACGTGTCCTCGCTCAGGCTGGCTCTGCAGGTTCTCTGACCCGGCACCGAGACCGCTCCGCTGGCAGGAAGCCCCCAGCAGTAATGGTCCGGGCACAGAGGGTCACGGCCGCCGCGTCGCGCTCTGCCTGGAGGATGCAGCGGGGCAGGTACCGCAGGGGGCTGCCCTGGGACCTGTGCTGCTTCACATCGTTATCGATGACCCGAAGGCGCTGACAAAGGGCACCCTCGTTAAGTCTGCAGATTACATGAAATGGAGGTGACCGTTCAACATGCCCAATGGTAGGGCTGCCATCCAGAGGGACCTCAGACTGGAAGGATGGACCAACAGGGACCTTGTGCAATTCAGCAAGGACAGGTTGTGTCCCTGGGAAGGAGAAGTCTCCCGAAATGATAAAGGCTGGGGAAGAGACCAGAGGGGGAGCAACTCTGGGGGCCCTGGGAGCTGGGCAGGAGCCTAGGAAAGACTCCGTTGCTCCACTACACCTGCAGGGTACCTACATGTATCATTCTTCCCACCAAGGGACTGGGAATAATGACTGGATATTTTCCTAGTGTTGGGATTGGGAATAATGACTGGATGTTTCCCTGCAGTTCCTTCTAACTTTATGAATGTAAGTACAAAGAAGGAGGAAGGTGTTAGCCCCTCTGTCGTTCTGCAGTCTTTGACGAGTGTCCTCACTGTTTGTTTGTCTCCACCTCATAGGCAAACCAGGTTGTTCTGTAACTGTAACCTCATGTAAATTAGTATGTAATCCACCATTATTCCACCTGCATTTTTTTTTCACGGGGTGCAATTTAATGTCTGATTCCAAGTCATTCACAAAAATATTAAAAGAGAAACTAGGCTGAAACTTGACCAGCAAGAGATAAGCAATTCTGCTCATTAATATTTTCTCCCTATGTTCCGTGATGTCTCAGCTGGTTTTTAATTAATTTCATACATACATATTTTATGAAGTGCTAATTTTTAATCAGAATATTGTGTAATACTAAGTCAAACTAAGTCGAACTCACGAGAAACTAGAGAGAAATTATATTATGCCCATTCAGTTATCTGTACCAGTTAAACTGTCAATGAATCATATCTTGTCAATAACAGGCATATCATATGGTGATGAATACCACATATACTAACTTTGACTTTTAATTTTAGGATTTTCCCCAAACATACACACACAAAGAACAGATTTTTTTTTTCCTTCTTCACAATATCTACCATGGATACTTGAAGACAAATCCCTCTCTGTAAGGTTGATGGATGGGTAGCTCAACTCGGGATCTAAATGGAGTTTTTTTGAGCTATAGGATTGCCACACCAGCCTCCTGCCACCTCTACTCCCAGTAAGTATTTCTGCACAAGAACATTTTCTTCTATCTTAACATCTTGTAAGAAATTAAGTCAATTAGAGTAGCACAAAAAGATGGGTTAGATGTTAAGCTTGTGGAGGAAATATTTTGATATGGTTCCTCTCTTCCAAATTACCTCTCATCTTCCTCTTTTCTTTTCATCCTCCTCCAAGCAATATGATACACAATAGATGAAATAGATGAGTAGGTTCTTTGTGACTCAGAACCTCCCTAAGAGAAAAGGGAAAATGTCTGTTTTAATTTGCTGTGGGAATATACTGACTCAGCACGACCTCATGCCACTTCTCACTTCTTGCCTGGCCTATGATCCTCATCTAGCCACTCCTCCACTCCTTCCCTCCTGGACTGAGTTAAAAGCTGTTAGCACTGCATTTCCTAATTAGAGGGTTTGTGGCACAGCCTACAGTGACAGAAATTGGCTTATATTTACTCACGCTATATGTAACATGTCTGCAAAAAAATCTGAGAGACAATTTGTCACAGCCAGCCGGATTAAACATGGGCACTTTCAGGGCAGCCTCATCCATCTTCCATGGAGACTTGATGGTCATAAAACACATTGACAACTGTGGGATACAATATTTATTAAGAAAGCTTTCCATTGTAACCAAATCACATCCCTTTAGCTGAAAACAAAGATTTTGATATTTACATCTTATAACAGCCGAAAGTCCACAGGCATGTTTTCCCATGTAACATCTGAAAATAACTACACTGGAAAATGGCAAAGTGTGGGTTAGATTCAGTATCTGGCATGCCATTTTCACTGATGGTGAAGTTAAGTGAAAATAAAAATATCTTTTAAAAGTTTTGACAAGATACTACTTATGCACTTTCCACTGTCCAGGTCAGGATATCAGGGATGGGTTCACCCATTATTTTATTTACTGCCATACCACTGATTGCCAGAGGCACCATTTCCTAATTAAGACAATTTCCTAAAGCTAACTATGGGTGATGTGACAAAGACTAAACCCCTCATAACTTGGATGCCTCCCCAAGGAAATAGTAATTTAGTACTAAAGCAGACTATTCTGTGCTAATTGTCTTGGATCTAGCTACAGTTAGAGGTGATGTGATGTCTGTGATTCCTGAAAAGTCGTGTTCTCTTCCTTCTTTTAGATTCTGCAGCAGGTTGATCTGAGACTCCTGTCCTGTGGCCGTTCAGTGAAATCCTTTGCTGTTGTGGTCTCAGTTCATCCAGCATTTAAAAACTGCTGCAGAATTTGCACCTCAGATGCTTTTAGAGTCAAGTAACACCAATCACTTGAAAAATTGCTGCTCTGACTTCCTTTGAAGACTCCTATCAGCACAGAAACAACCATAGCTTAATCACAGTTTTATTTGAAAAAGAAGAACACATATTTACTTTGATTACATTTTCAAGTTCCTGAAGGCCAGATCCTGTTCCCACTGGTGTCTGTGGCAAAACTCCCATTAACTTCAATGGCAACAAAAGCAGCCACTTAGTTTGCATAATCTGCAGAAAGTAAATATTTTAACACTTGTTATCTGTGATATTTAAGTAGCTAATAAAAATGTGCATGTGAAACTGGTTCATATTTATTTAAGCTGGTAAAAAAGTGACTTTCAAATAGGACAAAATATAGGACAAAAACATTCTGTAAATGAAGACTCAATAAATAAACCAAATTTTTTCTTCTTTTCCTCCCTTGTAGTAGACCATATGCTTTTTAATAATGTCAGAGAAGTATAGCTGTGAACACTGAAAACAAATAAAATGTACTTATTATGGAGATAAAATGACACATAATGACTTCAAGTCCTGAATTCTTCCACTACAACACACACATATATATTTATATAAGGAGATGGTAAATTGACAAACTATTCTACTTAAGCTTATTTCTGCAAAAGCCATCTCAGCCCAGTTGCTAATATGCTATTTATCCATTAAAGAATGTTGCTATAGTTACAGTATCTATTGCAAAAATAGTCTGGTAATATGAGAGAGTAGATGAAGAATGCAGAACAAACAAGCTTTCATATTTCTAGTGCTTGTATTTTTTTACTTGTATGTGAAAGTTAAAAACTTGTAGTTAAAAACCCCTTTACTGCTGGCTCTGTTTTGAATTAAAGCCTTAGAACAGTCCTTTGTACTCAGTGGACCTATTTTCTTGTACATCTGGTATTACAGGAGCTAACTTCTATGACTCAAATAAAGACTCCAGTATAAGAGTTTTACTAAAATTTTCACTATAGGAATTTTATGAGTGATTACATAGGAAGATCAAAACGTCAAGATTTGACTTATCCCAGAACACATTTGGAAAATCAGAAGGTAGCAACACCTTTTTTTACTGGTAAACCAAGGAAAACAGGTAATTGCACAATATCAATTATACACTGCCATATTTCAGCCCAGAGCTACACCTTGGCTTTGTTTCACATGACGACATACTAGATCTATTTGATCACCCCACCCTAAATTAGCTTTGGTGAAATCCTTTAACTGTATAGGAGAGTACCTACACCACAACCCCACTGCTTTGTCTTGTGGTAGTTTTGCACCAGAATTATAATGTGCAGTGCAGTTATGTCTAAGCAATGTGTAGATAGATGCAGAAGTTTGCCAAATTCATGCTAACCTTAAAAACCTCTCCTGTCTAAAGAGATTTTTTTTTAAAAAGAAAATTATCCAAAAGTAATAATTCCTATCTAAAAAACTGTGTAATTGGACTAAGTGTCTTTTACAGCTTCTGGAGTAGAATCTGCACGGTTGACCCCAGTGTAAATAAAACCAGGATTAGACTCTTCTTCCAAAAAAACCCACTCATGATGTCAGAGTTACTGGGTTTAACTCAGACTAGGATGAAGCCCTGGACAAATTCCAGAAAAGTCAGTGTAGTTACATCTGTCTTAAAACCAATGTGATATCAAAGACATTTTTCCTCTGTGAAGTTTTTTGCAGTCATTCTGTTTATCAGCCAGAAAAAGTGGTTGAGACAACGTTGCTCTCAAAGTGGCCTTGAGGACTTTGACCCTTCCCATGAAGGGAGTGACCAGAATGTCATGTAGGTAACATCTCACTTGTGGACAACCTCAATAAAATTTAATCCAGAAAAGGCTATGGTACTTCCTACTGGAATGACACCTGCATAAGTAAGCGTTGCGAATATCTGGGGTTTAAACACTAATGCTTATGGCCGTGACAAAGCAAAGAAAAAACAGTCCTAACGTGAGGTCATGTCTGTTATCAGGCAATTTAGCTGCTCAGTTCATGCCCTGGTGCTTGGTCGTCACACTGCACAAATGCCAGTCCCACCGTGGTCTGCGTCCGGGAAAGACCCAACTCGTTCCCCTCACAAGTAAAGTCCCGGCTGGATCCCGTTCACGTTTTCCTCAGGCTCCTGCCCCGGGTGTTAGGAGCGGGAGTGCGCAGGAGACAACCCCGGGCACGCCGGGCAGCGAGAAGGCAGCAGTCTGCTCCACAAAAGGACGCGCTCGCGCTCGTGGCAGCACGCGCCCCTGCAGCCCTCCTTTCGGAGGTACAGCCGTGTGCTGGGGCAGACGCGTTCGACAGCCGAGATGTAAGCTGTTGGTGGTCAGAATTTACTCTCTCGGGGCTAAGAGACTTGTGCAGACTGCTTGCTACCTTCGCACCCGCACCCGCTCCGTTCGCCAGCAGTCGCGTCTCAAGCCTGGCCCTGGTGGCCATCCTAAGGGATCAGCTCAGCTGAACGGGTCCTGCGCAAGCCGGGCTGAAATTCATCCACAACGCCCTGCCTGTATCACCAGAGAGGCCCAAATCACAGTAACGATGCCAGGCGAAATGGCTTCGGCGGAAAGAACAGCAGCTGCTCCCACTGGGGAGCTTAGCCGGTCGTGCCTGCCTGTCACAGCCCTGCGGCCAGGGGGTCGGGACTGGAAGAAAGGACTTTTGCCTTTGGTTTCTTAGGGAGATGCCCTAACCGCGAAGCAGCGAACAAGGCGTAGGTACATAAATGCTCCACCACGGTTACTGAGGGTGTGCCCATCATGCCCCTGGGAAAGGGACAGAGCAAGCCAGAAGAAGTAGGGTTAGATCTCAAGACGTTCACTTGATAGAGCCCGACGTAAGAGGTACATTTTAGCAGCGGGCTGTATAATGCAAAATGCATAAGCAGTCTTGAGGACAAGGTTTAGAGCAAGAATAAACAGCTTTGGAGGCATTTTGTGTGGGAGAAAACTTGTCTGCAGAGGGGGACAGACAGTTGTTTCCTCACTAGAAAAGACACTGAAAGAATAGTATTGTGTAGGATGGTGAGCCATTACCCAAAGATGTTCAGTTATTAAGTCCAAGTTTGTATTTGGCTCCAGGGATTGGAAAAGTTTGTTTCTATTTTATCTGAGGAAGTCAGCATAGCCTATAAAACCCCAATTAATCAGTTAGCATGATTCTGTATTACGCTACCGTATTCACAGTTTGGATCATGCGATCTAGTGCTTCAACCATCACCACTGGAACTGAGAGGCAGTCTGCTTAGCTTAAACACAGCGCTCTGCCGATGTACCTGCACAGCTTTTGGAAACTATGCAGATGTCTCTGGATGGTACTGTGTGGCTCTCCTCCAGTGTCTGCGCTGTGTCCCCTCGATGGTATTTTGAAGTCGCTGGGTGGGAGGAGAAAATTGTGAGAGAAAGTGAAACCGGCTATGAATGCTCTTAAGCATCTGCTGTTGGCCCTTGCTGGTGGGCTGGTGGTGTGCGAGGTAAACCTGTCCTCAGGTAGGACAGTTTTTGTGTTCTCTCCCTGAAGTCTGAATTCACCAAAGTCAAATCAACGACAAACCTGGACAATGGCACACGTCTGTAGTCAAGCTTTGCAGGCTAAACTTCAAGGCTCCCGTCAGGCTTTGTCCCTGTCTGATACCAGCTAAATATATATGAATGTTCCCTCACCACCCACCTGTTGCCTGCTTCACCTCCTACTAATCCAGAAACTACCCAAAGGACACTTCATTCTCTTTTGATATATTAGTCATTTATTATTAGTTTAACCTGCACTTACAACATCTCAACATGTCTAAAATCCATATGCCAGAACTTTTAAGCCATTTCAAATTTTTTTTTTCAAACAATAGCCAATGTTAGACAAAGTACTAAGAATTCTGTAAATTTCATATGCTGTGTGTTCCTGCATTTATTGATTACTTAATGTGAATAAAGCAATAAATGCCAATAAAATAATTCTTCTCTAATCTTTAATTTATAATTCTTTTGTCTTAGTCAGATTTACAAGATTTTTCTGGTAGTATGTGCTGGTCTTGTCAGGGAAGCCTCTAACCCAGTGAATGAGAAATACAGAAACCTCCTATTTTAATATAAAATTCTTTAATAAAAGTATTGATACTATTTTTAATGATTCTGAATCACCTAAATGATTGTGAATTTGACAACATATTTCGTACGAACTGAATACACTCACTGTTTCACATTAACATTCAGGAAATGTGACCTGTACTGTTTAAATGTTCTTAATAGCTACTTATCTGCTTTATAAAAACCATTACCTTTAAGTCTCAGATCTTCCCAAACCAGCATGGTTTCATTATCATCACAGCCTACTATTTAAATACTACTTTATTATCATTGCCAGACCTCACCAGCTGTATTTTCTCATTTGGTTCCTTTTCTTGATCTCCAGTCTCAGTACCATCTGAGGTGGGACCCAGCTACCAAGAAGCACCACTCTGCAAGTGGTGATTAAGTTTGATTTCTGGGCCTGAGGCACGCTCTCACCACTGGCCAGCTCTGAGCCGTCTTCCCATGCTTAGTGCCTCTGACCTGACAGCTATTTCTCACAGAAATGCCAGTCTGCTGTGGCTGGCTCCAAAACACACCCGGGAGTAATGTGTGTTGAAACCTCCTTCTCCACCTGAGAGGGTCTGTTTGGGAGAAGGGAATGGATTGCCTTCTACTGAAGCAGATTGCTAGACTGCAACATTTCACTGTTATCTAACAAAGATCATATTCTGATGAGAATCATGGTTGGACAAACATGGGAAGTGGCCCCGTCGGAGATACTTAGTGGGGGTCTGGGAAGTCTGCTCCGAGGTAGCTGGTGGCAAGAGGACAAATACAAACTACTCAAAAGGTAAATCTACATTAGGCACCTTGTATGTAGCAGTATAGACATAGACAAAGAGCCACTGGGTCAAAGAAAGTGAACAAAAATTCATTGGAAACATAATAGGAATTTACATGCCTGACAGGAGATGGAAATCCTGGCTTTCACTCAAAGCAACGTGTCATAGCAAAACGCACACTGCAGAAAAGACTGCAACTCAGTCTCTTACTTGGATGAACTTCCTTCCCAGAGAGTCTGGGACAGACAAACTTTGCCTGTCAGGCCACGCACAGGTTCTTGTTCCTTTCTTGATACCACGTATTGCAAGTAACAGTGGAGCTGCTGTGCCTGGTGACTCCCATTCCCTGCTCCCAGGAGGAACGTCGGCAGCAGTGGCAGCGAGCACTGGCATTGCTGGACTACTCTGTGACCCAGCTCCCCTTTCTTCAGCCTTCATCCTGCGTTGTGACAACAGGATGGCTGAGGAGCTGGTGCTATCTCCTACGCTCAACTATTTCCAGAACTCCAGTATCGGAACGTGTGGGTTTTGGCTCTCACCAGTACGGTGATTCTGGTGCACAGTTAATAGTGTTAGAAAGTAGGCTCACATGCTGCCCTTCCCTTCAGCTCAAGAAGCATTTCGTTATACTGTTCAACAAGCTTGAACAAAAGCATTTAAGAACAGTCAGAGAAATTAAGATTATATTATAGAAAAGGGGCAGAAATAAAAATGAAAAGCTAATGCTTGAAAGTTTCCTGAAGTCAAGACAGGCTATCTATGTACTTTACTTCCATTTCTCTACAAGAGATAAAAAGAACAGAAAAAAGTTTTCCAATCTATGAACAAGTCGTTTTCTGTTCAACTGCTGTAGACCAATAAAGCCCTTTGTTTGTTTACATGAGCTAAGTAAAAATGTTATTTGAACATTGGCGTATGGATAGACTAGGGTTTGACACCATCCTTTCAGACAAGCGATCATACTAACACCCTCCCTGCTAACCATTTAGTACCAAAAATCTTTTCAAATAAATCTATTATTTAAACATAGAGCAATTCATCCTTTAATGGTTAGATCCTTCAGGAACATGCCTAGCAATTTTCATTAGATGGTCTCTTCTCTTTCCCATGTAACTAAGCATCCTTGCTGGCGTCCATTTTGCATCATCTCCCTGATGCTAGCTGTCCCCTCCAAGAGCCAGGGACTGCTGCAGAGGTGTAAAGGTTTACTCCTGTGCAGCAATGGTCAGTGACAGGGTTGTTTTCTGTCCCTTCAGAAACTGTAACTGACCCACAGGGATCTGTTTCTACCCTGACCTCATTGTGAATTATTTTTCAGTTGTATCTAAAACAGTTCACTACAGAGCATTATCGCTAAGCTTTACCTGTGGGTGTGGTAATTAAACTTCTACACTGCACTGCAATTCTCTTTGTAAGGATACTGAAAGGTGGAGAAAGCAGGTGATGCTGGGCTTTTCCTTTTGAGTCAGATTAAAGGTTAAAGGAGACTTCCCTCTCCATCCTCTCTTGGCTGTGTGGGCTACAAGTCTGTCTGACTTTTCTGGCAAATATTTTTTATGAGATTAAAATTGCCATTGGTTTTTGAGTCATTGTGTTACAACAGCACTGCAGTTTAGCAGGACTTTGCTATTGCCATGAAAGTGTGGGAACATCAGGAAGATCAGAACAAAGGCGGATTTAGAATAGACTGAGGATATAAAAATCTATTAAAGACCTTCTCTCTCTTTTTTCCTCCGAGTGAAAAATCAATAAAGTGGTATAAGCCAGATAGCACGAAATGTACGACTCCTAGACCTCCAATTTATGCACAAAGTGACCTTGACCTATTCTGCAATTTCCTATCATTAATTTATTATGTACCTCTCCAACCATATCACTACAAACCACAATGAAAAACAAAACTTAAGGGCTGGATGTGTTTTCTTTCTTTTAAAGAAGCAGACTTAGCATGGAGTAAAAGAACATAAGTTATTATTTAAACAAGCAAAGGGGGAAATTTTTTTTTTGCTATTCATGGTCTGACTAACTAATGATTTACTACCTAGAAGCTAGCTGCAGAATACATTTAGGAATCATATGACTCTGAACTTTCTGAAAATGTTATTACTGTCTGTAGTTTTCTACCTTTAGGCTCACACTGGTTTCTGTGATATTTTCATGAGTATATGATCATAATGAAAACAGGAAAAAGGCAATGTGAAAACAGTTTGCCAACCACGTTTAGTTCTTCTAAAAGAACTAAATACATCACATTGTCAGTCATAGATCAGTTTATTACATAAAATGCAATCAGAGGAAGATAATAACTTCCTCTTATATTGGCCAGGTAAGACACAGAATGTAACTGTGTAATTCAGGCCATACAGTGGGCAACCAGTTGAGTTTTGAGTAGACCTCAATGTTTCAGTGCCAGTTATGATGAGCAGGGTTTGAATGAACATATGGGAAAAAAAGTGGGAAAAATTGTTTCATAGAATCACAGAATGGTTTGGATTGGAAGGGACCTTAAAGACCACCTAGTTCTGATCCCCCTGCCATGGGCAGGGACACCTTCCACTTAGACCAGATTCCTCCAAGCCCCATCCAACCTGGCCTTGAACACTTCAAGCATCCTCAGCTCCTCTGGGCAACCTGTTCCACTGCCTCACCACTCTCACAGTGAAGAACTTCTTCCTTATATCTAATCTAAATCCACCCTCTTTCAGTTTAAACCACTACCCCTTGTCCCGTCACTACAGGCCCTGGTAAGAAGTCCCTCCCCATCTTTCCTGTAGGCCCCCTTTAGGTACGGGAAGGCTGCTCTAAGATGTCCCCGGAGCCTTCTCTTCTCCAGGCTGAACAACCCCAACTCTCTCAGCCTGTCCTCATAGGAGAGGTGCTCCAGCCCTCTGATCATTTTCATGGCCTCCTCTGGACCCGCTCTAGCAGGTCCATGTCCTTCTTATGTTGGGGACCCCAGAACCGAAGGCAGTACTGCAGGTGGGGTCTCACAAGAGCAGAGTAGAGGGGGAGAATCACCGCCCTCGACCTGCTGGCCACACTGCTTTTGAGGCAGCCCAGGATGTGATCGGTTTTCTGGGCTGGGAGCGCACATTGCTGGCTCATATTCAGGTTTTCATCCACAGATACCCCCAAGTCCTTCTCACAGGGCTACTCTCGACCCACTCATCACGCAGCCTGTATTCATGTTTGGGATTGCCCTGACCCAGGTGCAGGACCTTGCACTTGGCTTTGTTGAACTTCACATGGTTTGTCATGCTTCTAGTCAAACCTTTTCTATGCTGTCTAAAACTCATCTAGTGCCCAGGCAGTAGTCCAGTCTGTCCCTTTACAGGGCTGATCTAGCCCTGTGAGTGCCTCTCTTCACTAGGATCTACCTTAATTTTCCTATGTTGGGCAGGTGAGTCTTGTCCTGTCAGTGGCATATCTATTGTGGGCCAGATTTAGTCAGCAATGTACCCGGTTTTCCCTGAGGAGCCCTCCAGGTGACTGAAATCACCAGGAGGTACCACCTTTTGTATGTATTACTTGAGCACAGGACAAAAAACAAGTGGAGACAAGGATTTAAATCTATTCTTATTCACAGCCAAGTTCCCTAGCCACTGGGAAAAGGCCTTCAAAGTTTTTCCTTTTCAGCTGCATACCTGCCAAAACAGTGGCCAAGCTTCAAGAGAAGAGCTAAAAATAATATTCATCCAGCACAAGCTTTCCATCAGCAGAAGAGGCAGATGCTTAACAATGGACTGGACCATCCTCTTGAGCTCCCCAGGCTGCCCGCATGGGTAGTACCAGGGACGTGCTGAGGCAAGGGACACCGGCATGCTCTATGCCCCTTTCCACCTCTCCCTTTTGACAGACAGGAGAATCTAGGCAATTCTGTTCGGGCAGATTAGATGCTTCCTCGCTCTCCCCTCCAACATCCACCCTCTCCCAGGGGCACCTGCCTGAGATGAGGCAATGCCTAAATGAGGTTGCCTAGATTATCACCCTGGTCAGGTTATTCTGCTAAATACACTGTCATTATCTTACAACAGCTTTAGTTCAATTTGAATATCAGAAAGTCTCAACACTATTGTGCCTGAGGGTGACAGAAGCTGGTATTTAACAAAACCAAGTTTCTATTTTCAAGCATGAGCACTAGAAGTAACTGTTTGGGTTTTATTCTATAGCATTTCAAGTTTTTTCACCAAACTGAACAAGCAGGTAGTATAAAACACGAGGAAGGATATTTTTATATTAAGAGCAACTACTTCCCAGAACAAGTTTTCAAAAGTAATTCAAAATCACTAGGAAAGAGCATGTCCAAAAATAGTTGCCTGTTATTGACCCTCTGTGCTCTGCAGATGGGAGGCTGGCAGGGAAAGCATCCCCCTGCGCGGGTACAGTGGTGTCTCAGATGCATGGGCACAGACCAATGTGAACTACAGCCAGCTTCAAATCTGTGCTGCACGGATATCCATCACTTCTTCAAATCCCTAAATCTGCTCGGAGGTTTGCCCTCGATTTCAACAGCAGCAGGATCATGCTCTCTGAGGGCGCTTGAGAGCTGCTCTGCACCTCCCGTACAAAGTGAGCGCATTCATATGGGAAGCCCCATCACTCCTATTCACTGCCCGCTGCATTAAACCCCAGGGAAGTTGTTTCTGGGTCAGCATCTTGTGCAGTTGCTCCCAAGTCCTGGTCAGGAGTGTGGAGGGGACAGACTCAAGACTTTCCAAATGTTTTCAGATTCCCCTCCTTTTGCACACTCATTAAAATCTGCAGGGGTTTTACCCCTCAACCCAGCCTTCTGCTGCTGTATTGGTGGGTGCTCCCCTGGCATTTGGGTATCTACAAATCACGCACATCTTTCACTTTTTCTATTTAAATGTAAATAGCATGTGAAAAAGACAGTGTCTCTTTTTGCCTGACCCAAATGGAGCTTTGCAGGAAGAGCAGCATCAGGCCCACACTGCTTACATTTTCACACCAGCAGAATGAACGTCAAAACCTAGTTTTCTTCAAAGCTAACCACATGCAAAAGCAGGGCTGCTTTGGCTGACTGGAAACAACAGGTATAAATAACCTCCCCTGCCCTACAAAGCAAGAGCCTGGAAAGGCTCCTTGGGTTGTTTTCTGCACATCAGCCTATGAGCTCGGGGTGTTTTAATGCTCTGTTGATGCCACAGGAGCCGATAGAAGCAGGGACAGATTACACCGAGAAGGAGGTAAACAAGTTGTTTACAACTCAGCGGGGCTGCAGCGTATCCTCCTTACATCGGCTGAAAGGCAATGAGAGCATTGGACACTGGGCTGCTGATGGGAAAGGATCCCTGGAGCTGCCAAGCTCTGGCTCCAGAAATGTCTGCGGGGCTTCAATAACAGGAAATCACGTGTGCTGTCATTATCAGCTGCTGAGCGAGACAGATGCACCCGGATCAATATCAGTGTCTGATATCAAAGAGCTATTGTGACGGTACCCAGCGTTTTGAACTAAGGAGGACAACAAAACTATTTTAAATGATTAGGGCTGGCAAAAATCCCCTGACTTTCTCTTTTCTGTTTTGTTTTTGGTTTTCCTTTCTGAGGCAGTGGATTCGTCACCATTAAAGCAACTGAAAGTCGTCTCTGCCCAGAGTAACTTTGCTTATGATTGATCTAATTAAACTCTGTTTGCTTAAGGTTGCAGTGGGAAAGGGCTGCAAAGCAGCAACCTTCCTATCTATCTCTTGTAATAGTAAAGGGTATCTGTTCACTCAGCTTGGGAATCGGCATGTCCTTCAGCACAGCTGAAAGCGGAGTAAGCTTCCCTTATTATGCCACGTTTTATGCTGTCTAAAAATACAGTTTAGGAACAAAGCAAAACATCTCCAGGGCTCTTGTTCCAGGCAGGACTTGGGGAGTGGAGAGGTTCTGCACATAAATGAGTGTCTTCCCTGCACTAATGTTAGAGCTGTGGGGGTCTCGATCACACTGTCGTTACACAACACTGCTGATTTCTGCAATGGGCTTTCTGTTTCTTGTCATTTGTGTTGTCAAATAAAATACGTTTGTAAACAAGCAAGTCATTTTAGCTTTGTGCAAATGATACACAAAGAGATTAACTCTGTTTTATGTGGAAACATCTCTCTCCTGATATTTCAGGGCGCCCCCCCCCCCCCCTTTTTTTTTTAAACAGCTGGGAGGTTAGGATATTTTTGAAGGACCTTTTGTGCCTTTGAAACCATTGCAAGCCGTTGCAGAGAATTCAGTCGTTTTCAGGCCCGGGATGTTCAAAGGAAAGCCACAGGCAGAAGCGGGGAGCTTATTTCACCGTCCAAACAGAGATACTTTTGTTACGCAAGGGCAGCCCCTGCAGAAGGATTCCTAGGATACCTTGGCTCCTCCGGTTTCAGACAGGGAAGAATCCGTGACACACGAGAAGCGCACCGAGGTGAATCCCGCACTTCTTTCCACCGCTTCAGCGGGGTGATGCCGCGCCGTGGGCGCTTCGGCAGAGAGCCGGCAAATAAACCCGGCCCTCGCCTTCGGCCGGCTCTGCCGGCAGCTCGCCGCGTTCACCACCGCTCGCCGGCCGCTCCTGCGTGTGAACTGCCCCTCCACGGGCGCACCTTCACCACGGGGGGCGGGCCAGCCTCGGGCTCCCTCGGGGCTGGGGTCGGCCCTGGGCCGGGGGGGCTGCGGGAGCCGTTCCTGCGGCAGCGTCCGTCCGTCCGTCCGTCCGGGGCCGAAGGGCTGCGCTGTCCCCCCCCCGGGCCGGGAGGAGAGCCGGGGCGCCGGAGCCCGGGCTGCCCCCCCCAGCCGAAGCACTGCTCGGCTCGGTCCTGTGGCGACCACCCCCCGACCCGCCCTTAAAGCCCCCCCCCGGTTTTCCGACACTACTTCGGCCGGTTGGATGGGGGGGGGGGGGGCTGCCCCGTCCTCTCTGGCCGAGCGGTCTCTGCCAGGGAAGGGTTAAAGCGAGCGGTTTCCAGCCCCCCCCAGTCCGCCGTGCCTCCCCCGGAGCCCCCCCAGCCCCAGGGACAGCCCGCCCCCGGAGCGTGGGTCTCGTCTCCCGTGGGAGGGGAGCCGAGCCCCTGCGCCGCCCTGGGAGCCCGGAGGGTGCTCGCCCAGGGCCGCCGCTGCGCCCGTCTATTTTTACAACCGTCTGAGAGCCCCGGTTTCCTCTGGCAGATCCACCGCTAATACTATTACCCGGCAGAGGAGGAAAGACGCGAAGCTGCTGAAATAACTGTGCACCACCGAAATAGATGGAAAAGGCATTTTAGGTCACACGATCCGTGCCCCGGCCAGCAAAGGTTGCTCCCTGCAGAATAAATCTGAGCGCTCTGTAGGTCACCTTTATGCCCATGTGTTAGACTCCCTGTTGCGGATGGCTCTTTTTCGGCCCAAGATTTGGTGCTGGGTTTTTTTGATCGTGAGAAACCTTGACCAAAGTCATAGCATGAGCTGGCACGGCTTCAGTTGTGACTGTTTACCCCAGGCAAAACTTGGTCCCTTTTCCCTTGTTCCTTCTCTGACTGTTTTTCTGACATAAAATCTTACTCTCTGCGATATAGAAATGTTCCACGAGGTCACTTGCACAAAAAGTAATAAAACAAGCTTATTGTTTCCCAGAAGAAGATTACGTTTGAATTTCTCTTTTCCCCTCTTTTTATTTAAACTGCTGTCTGGTTCACTTTGGCAGGGTTCAACTGTGAAAGTCACACGAGTCCTGGCTGCCCTCTCAGTACACTGGGTTTCAGGCTGTTTACATGCGTTTCAGTCAGTGAAGCAGATATTCCAGGGCTTCTCTGATCTTCTTTAAATGTTGTAATAATTGATGGTCGTCAAGTGACCCTGTCATTCCCTGGGTGCTTGGATAGTCGGGTATATCCAGGATGACCTTCAGTGTGTATCCTGCCCTGCTGACCATTTGTTCTCTTAACTCTTCATCTGGGAGGTTGGGGATCAGAAGGGAGCCAGCCAACCCGGCCAAGGGTGAACCCTTTCCATGGTGTGGCCTAGCTGGAAAGCCCCTGAACCGGTGAAAGAAAATTGGAGGAAGAGCTGGAAAGTAACAGCTGAAATTCGGGGGGTTCCAAGATTCCCTGCACCTCAGCTGAGACAATTTCATGGCTGCAGTTACACCTGCATTCCCAGATCTGCGAGCATTTCCATCTGTCTGAGCTGGGGTATGTGCTCTGGCCATATCCTAACTCCTAATTCTGCACCAAAGCCAGACCTGCAGACCAGCCTCCTCCTGCCTACCCATGGAAATGAAGCCTTGCGGGGAGGGCTGGCCGGCAACGGTGGCACGTTCCGACGGCACTCACCCACCCCGCCAGAGCACAGGAGTGCTAAGTCTAGACGTGAGTCTTTCCTTCTGTCCCTTCTGATCCAGTGGAAAGGCAAACAGATTAGCTTAAATAATTGGCTCTTTAGAGCTGTTAGACTTCTAAACGGAACAGAGATACAGTGCTTACACAGTCAGGAGCAGGTAGGAGGTAGTTTTAAGAAGCTGCTTCTTATCAGCTCTCAGCTACTGGTTTCTCCCTCCCAGCTGAGACAGTGCCCGACTCTGTCCTAATTTTGATGCGGTAAGATTGGGCCAAACATGAAATCCAAATGTGCAAAAGCCATCAAGAGAAAAGTCTGCAAAACTTTTTTCATACAAGAGTTTAAAACCTGTACCATCAGCAGAGGAGGGAGTTCTGAGGAGAGCAGGAATAGATTACAAATAGCACACCTCTGCCATTTGAGATAAGGTGAATACCCTTTGATGCTTGCAATTCAATGCTATAGTACCTATGACAGGCAGCAGAACATTTCTGATTTATTCTGAGAGCAATGGTAAACATGCTATATAAGTAGTATGTTAGAGTGTTTACCTCTGTGTTAAGTTTTGCAGTTCTGAAACAACTTTTTTTTTTTTTAAATCTAATCAAGTTTGCAAATGAGGTAACTGTGTTGGGGATATTTTGCTATGGAGGTTGAATATGAATTAAACATCTTTACAATTAAGGTAAGGAACAAGAGCCAACAGACTAAATTTAAATGATAGTCCATAGTACAAGCCCTATGGACTACCAAGAGAAGGTGGGAGGGAAGCAACCGCATCTCAAACAATTGCAGAAGAGAACCAGGAGAAGATAGCACGGGGGTCCAGAAGTCAAGGAGAAGGCTATAACGAAGCAAATACTGAAAGCATAAGGTGTTTGAATATGCAGGCGATTCCTTCAGCTGGAGACTTCTTGAGACACGCAGAGATCATTGAGGGCACTGGTGAGGGGGAAGTCAGGAGCCAGGGTGGCCTGAAACCTATTAGGAGGTGAAGAGCAGAAAACTGAGGCAAGAACTGTGAACAGCAAGGAGAAGTCAGGACACCAGAGCATGCAGAGCAACAAGAGAGCTAGAAAAGGAGTTTAAGAGGAGGAAAGCAGTGACAGCAGGTCTATGCTGAACTTCTCAATGAGAAGTTACCAAGGTCCAACCAGAGAGAAAGAGAGCTAAGAATAAGAAGGCTGAAGAGGGCAACGTAGAGAGCCTGGGATGAGTCAATGGGGGTTAGCTACTATTGTTGTAGCTGGAATGACGAAATAGTATTGATAGGGCAGAAAAGGAAGTGCAAAGACACGTGTAGCAGAGGAAGCTGTCTGGTGCTGAACTCTTCCCAGGTGCTTTCTGCGGCTCAGCATTTGGCAGAAGAGGAGATTAAATATTGCTGATATTTATTATAGGTTTTGTTCTAGATTTCACTTTCACTTAAAAAAGGAAAGAATGGTACAGCAAAATGTACTTATGTCTTTTACAGCCATTTTGTCTATTAAAAGTGTGTCTTTAGCCCTTTAAATTTCTGTTTGTAGCAGCACTTCAGTGCCTCACAGGGTCCTTCTAAGTAGCTACCATTTAATGGCTCTTTACAGGCATCTGCTCAAACTGTATCCAATTAAAAAAATAAATCTGGGAACAAACTGCACCCAGTTTCAGCTGGCTGGCAGGTATGAATTCTACTTTCATAAAAGGCTTATTCCTGTTCTCAGTTCTGTTTATGGCGCTCAGGCCAGGAAAACTATATCATGGAACTTTTAAGTCATATAGCCTTTAAATTTATCTAACGTTGTCATCTGCAAATACCATTAGAGCAACATCAAGTCAGTAAAGAAAACAAGACAAAACAGCTCAGAAACCTAAAATGTGGTGACATACTTCATTATGAAATACTGCCAAGAGTTTTGGGGAGTTAAGTGTGTCACATTCCATTGGTTTGGGGGATAAATCTTATTGATTTCTGCCAAGGTTAACAGACTTCTTGTTTTCAGTAAACACAAACCAAATACAAAATCTGTCGGTGGCGATACTTTCCATCTCATGAGATCTAGAAAAAAGCTTACAAGCCTCCCTTGCTTAAGACCAATTCAGCACGAGCATTATTAGCATCGGTGTAGAATGGTGCAAGGTGTGGAACTCTAATAACGGCATTATGGCAGAATTTTTGGCACTGGGTTGAGCATTCACTCATAAATGTGCTAGGGTAAATTTTTACACTCAAACCTCTCTGCAGTTTGTGAGAGTAAACGCTGCTGGCAATGCAGCAGCAGCAGCAGCAGCAGCGGGGCACGCAAGTGTTAGAATTTGCACTTGTAAAATTTATAGGGACCAACTGGTTTTGCAGGTGTACTGCCGAACACTTGCGTGCGCCCAGTTGCTGGAGCAGATACAGTGCGAACCGGGGGCTGGAATGCTGGTCGGGGACCGGGGAGCCCGTGCCCACCCCGGGGCTGCCGCGAGGGGCCTGCCTTGAGAGGGAGAGCTCTTGGCTCCGTCCGTGAAACAGACCCTTATATGGTATCAAGTCTGGCACTCCGAAACGTGGGTATCTCTAAACACTGCGCTTTCTTAAAAGGTTAGTCGGGAAAAAATGTGCACACTGAGAAAATGTAGGCATTTAAAAGAGAAGCCCAGTACGAGGTCTTTAGATAATGTAACTCATGATGACGAGTCAGACACTTTTCTTTTAATTGTCAGACATAATCTCCAGCTCTGTATTTACCACCCATCTGCTCAGAGGGTTGCACTTGCTACCAGATTTACTGGGGGAGAGGAGCAGGGAAGAACAGGAGTGGGAGAGGTGTTGGAAGGAGACAGGAGACCCTCCTGCGGCTGCTAGGACTGAAGCAACCCTTCTCACTGTGCGGAGCTCCTTTCCCTCTTCAGGCCGCGGGTGCACGGGAGTGTGGCTTCTTTTGAAAATCATAAGGCAAAACTTTAAAAATGAGATACTGTGGGGTCCCTAATTAATTATCCTTAAATTTTTAATGTTCTCAGAACCATAGGTGAGTAAATGGATATATACAATAATTGACGCACTTCCATATTTGATGACGACTGCTATTAAGCGTGATGAAAATTGATCATTGATATAACAATATTCAGAAACAGTATTTCATTAGAGTTTATCAGTTGGTGACTTTGTTTCCATTTCTGCTGTGCTTTCCTAGAAATTTTTACCCATCATAGAATGGGTAAATCACTCACTGATTCCCCCTTTCAAAGAGGAATTCCTGAGCATGGCTTCCTGTTATATAAGTATAAAATACTTTATTGCTGATTCTTAGAGCTGACGACATAATTTTACTCAGTCCATCAGTGCCAAATAAACTGCATAGCACTGATAGCCTTTAGGTATCAGAATTAAAGAACTTTTGGTCAGGTGCATGTTATTTGATGAGTTATACCTTCCTGTTTCTGATAAGCTGTGTATCAAAAATCATACAGCGTAAGAATGAAGAAGGCAGAAGTGCAATCATTTTAAACACTTCTCCACAGGGCTGAACAGCTGAGGACAGCAGCTATAACATACTAATTCTAATAGTTCTGCATGAGAAAGAGCTACTTTAAGATCCGTTGCGACCAAGCCTCCATGCGGAATATGGCTGTGAATACACGGATCCAAATCCAGGATATACAAACCCTGCTGCGTGGAATGCTTTGTCACTTGAACCTCCGTAGGCTACAGATCCAGTTTGGGGGTGGGACGGGGGAATGCGTTATTTATTTACATTCTAAATAGATACTGAGCCACAGAGAAGCCGAGCAGAATGACTCTTTTTGCAATCAGGCAAGCGATTTTGTGGCAAAACCCGTCCCGCTCGCAGCCTGCTCTGAGCCACCCCTCTCACCGCCCACCGTGGCAAAGAGGCAGAGGGGGCACGGCTGCGCCCTGGGCCCCCCGCTCCCGGCCCTCCCTCCGTGTAAACACCACGGGGTCGGAATGCCACAAGAATTTGGGGTCGGGAGCCAGCCTCCGAGGGGAGCGGGAAGGAGCAGCTGCTTTGTGTGACAGGCTGTCATCCAGCGCTTACTTAGCTCATCGGAAGCCAGGGAACCTTCTAAGGCTACGGAGAGGCTCCCCGGGAAGCGCACAAGGCTCAGGAGCGAGGCTCGAGGGGAGCCGCCAGGCAGCCCCTCCTCGGCACGGAGAGCAGCCGCGGATGCCACATGCTCGCAAGGAATACGATGCCGACACATCGCGCCCGTGCCGCCGTGCGGGGAAGAGCAGACTCACAACACATATGGCCTCTGTTCCTCCTTTGGAATGCGGCGATTCACGCGCAGAAGCACCGTGTGCTGCTAAACTCACGGTAACTTAATGTTTTTAAATCAATCTTGAGACCGCTGAAATTGCGTGGTGGTAACTCAAGTCCTGCTCCTTGAGTTACCGCTTAGTTTGACACAAGAATCCGACCTAGGCTTTCCTTTACACATTCATGGCCAAGCCAGCTCTTGGGATTGAATTAGTTTCTAGGGACCATGTTTTGCTCAGGCATGTTAGTACACACGCAGTTCCCAGCTGTGTTCTGTGGACATCTCTATGCTGATATTCACCAATAGACAAGAACTGAAAATAACTTTCTAGCTGAGTGCCCATGAGGACAAGTCAGAAAGCTGGTCCATAAATCAAGTTAATACTTTCACCTTCTTTGCAGATTTGTCTCATTTTAAGATATCCTGTGCTGCACAGAGCCTTCCTTAAATTGATCAGTGAGAACATCATATTCCTTTGGGACAGGAGCAAGTGTCTCGTTGTTCCTTCACTACCGGTCTGTGTCATTTTGTGAAAATGCGCTCTTAATTATGAGTTTCCTGGAGCTCTATCACATAATGTTTGCCACACATTCGAACTAAAGCTATGCACCTGCAAATTCTACTTAAAAGCAAGAGTTTTCTTCACCAAGGGAAAATACAAGGAAGCCTATGTGACACACACATGAACCTAGGAGAAATAAATTTGGCTAAATTGCACCAAACTGTCATTCTTTTGTTACCAAATATATTTGTGCCTGAAAACAGACCTAATTGTCAGGACTCCCTAAGCACAGTGAATAACTCTTTAAATAGCCACTGATCTTCATATCATTAGTTCCCTGTTCTGAAAACTGAAATGCCCTTTAATTATCCAGCTGTAGGAGCATATAAGATGGTACTAAATTTTGCTTAAGTACAGACTATTGCCAAAAAGGAAGCCAAAATACATAATTATGTTGGCATTAGCATTCTATAGCTGTGTGATATCAAACTGCACAATGGCTGGAACATTCTGTGAAGGGCAATGCTGCCTGGGTAATGTAGCAGAAACACTTATCTAATAGCATGCCCTCCTGTGCCCTCTGTCAGGGCGCCAGCACATTAGTCCTATTATCAGCCTGCAAATACTGGAGGCTTCCACATCGTGGCTGCTGCCAAAAGAAACGGTCTTCCCTGTTACAGGAGCAAATGTCTGTGCACATAAATGAAACTGAAGAGTAATTAGATTACAGTGTTTCCAACTGACCCCCGTGCAACAAAATATTCGGGCTTGCTAATTTACATTAGTAAGGAACCCACTATTTTTACAGCATGTTTGGTTTAGTTCACAGGTCAGGCGTTTTCCATAATACATTCTAAACAGACTATTTCAGTCAAGTAAAGAAGAAATGTCGAGGTCACCGCTTGTAAAATTGACTTTAAAAGCACTGTTTGTCTTTTCCTTCCCCTACATTAGGTAGGTTTTTTTCACATGGGGTTAGTATTTCTTAGGTTCAGGGTTTGTTTGTTTTGACAATTTGAACTCAACAGGTTAAAAAAAAAAGAGAAACAATAACAAATACCTGTCCAACCAACAACAACAACAACAAATCTGTCAGAAAGTTATTTAATGTATTTAGCTCCCTCATGAGAAGTATATTGCAATAATCTGTCACTGTGTGACACGCACATTTGAAACAATTTCATTTAGTACAAGAAAAAGGGAACCAAAAAGGTATGGGATCTAAACCACATAAACAAACAAACAAGTAAACAAACCCCAAAATTAAAAGAAATGCCTTGCTTTAACTATTTTTAATAACACAAATGCCAGAATGCACCTTTCAGGAATAAATCTATCCATTTATTGATGAACATTCTCATCAACATTGCAGAGTAAAGAACATCTGTTCATTGGAGCCCATGTAATTGAATTCATATTAGCTTGTATAAACAATCTATGTACTATTAAGCCCATCATGTTAAAAATAAATCAGTCAGTGATCAACGAAGATAAGAGCTAAGGGAGGCAAGTTTTTATATGGTTGAGATTTTGTGTTTATAAAATTCCAAAAATATTTTCCTGATGCCTGAAATAATATTGATCCTTTCATTCTTTTGGCTCAATTTAAATGACTCTTTATAATTTGAAGAATTTATAGGTGAGGACAAACGAAACAAAATCCTACTATTTTACGCTTTCAGATTAAGCATTGCCATTTGTGCAAGATGTTTCTGTCCTACAAATTATTCCTGGAACTGCTATCATGAACTGCTCATGGGAAAAATGGATTCTGCTGTGAATAAAAGCTGTCAGGTGTCAAACTGTAAATTCCTGTCACTTGTCAGAGATCCTAAGGAGCACTCCATTTGGGGCAAGAAAGTTTCTTGGGATATTTGCTGGGTTTACTATAAAAGAACCAGGGATTCAGTGACTAATTTATTTACAATGGTGAATTCTGTTTCTGCAATTTTATGAAAAATGCATTAAAAAATAGCGTAATATGACATGGCATTTTTTGACACACATAGTTATGCTGTGACTTTAAAACAGTTCCTTTATATGGTTCTGAGTGTGTTATTATTGACAGTACAGGTTACCACTATTGCCTTGCATACATGCGGCTTCAAACCTACTCTTAAAGTAACCGAGAAACATATTTCTGACTTTTTGCCATAATTTGCTTCTATAATGTGAACAAGCTGTGGGTATTGGAGAACACCCTCTCCTTCCCTTAAAATAAAGCTCCTTTTTTCAGTCATGAGGAAGACTAGTAAGATGTCAGAAACAAGTTAGCGATAGCTATCAGAGCTTGCTATAATCCAGTGGTCTGGAAAAGAAAAGAAAAATGCAGTGAATTACAGGTTAAGGGCAAACTTGTCCTTACCTGAACAGCAGTGACTTTGGGGAAAGAAAGAAAGAAGAAAAAAAAAGAAAAGCCAACACATTTGTTTGCATTTAGAATATGTACCATTAGCTCTCTTTCCTCTTCATAGAACTGATGCATCAGCACTAGATCAGCACCCCCAGTTAATCAGTGTCTCAGAAGCGCGTGCAAGCACCTCACTTTCTAACCAATAGTTCTGTGTACACCGCCAGGGATGAAGCCTGGTTTCCAGGGATTCCTGCTCGCAGTCAACTGATGGTTTAGTTTCCTGTATAAAGGCTGAACTGTCAGCGCAGTGCTACATCCCCTTCTCTCTTGGTTTAATTATCTCTGGCTGTTTCTATACCACCTCCTGCACTTAAATCTCAGGACCTCTTGCCTTCCTTGCAATGCGTACAACATCTTCTGGCATGTCCTGTGCACACCACAATATCTGCAGACTTGTCCCTTGTACCGCCCAGTACAATAACTCTGGCTTGCTGGCTCTGGAAAAAGACGGCTCAGCAGAACACTGTGGTGTTTGATAACTTTGGCTTTGGTAGGATAGCAGGCTAAAAATGCACTTTATTTATTTTCCATTGGCAGAATAAAGTGGTGGGGAGAAAGCTGAGGTCTTGTCAACGATACTAGATGCAATAAAAAAGTTAGTGGAAATGCCACTGACAGGGGAAGTGGGAGATTTGAGTTTAACTCCTTGTTCTGCTCCAGACATTTAGAACATCCTTCGACAAGTCATTTAACATCAGTTTCCTGTATGAAACCTGAGCATAAGAACAATTTTATGCCTGCCATATTGCCAGTATTGCAGTGCATAACACACTGATGGCCATGGTGATGGGGAACACATCAGTGGAAATGCATAAAGGGAATGTAAGCTAAGCAGATTTTTATTATAGAAGAGAGAAAAAAGAGAGTGGTGATTTTATCGTCTCAAGAGGAACTGCGTTAATACTTAGGAAAATCTATTTGCAAACAAGTATGTGCAATCCTGTTGTGTATAGACTAATGTTTTTTCTTTGCCTATGAATATTCATGCAATCAATTTTAATTCACCTGGAGAAGTGCTTTTATCGGAACAGAGCTGGAAATTCATGTATGAAGACAGTATTTCTAAGCAAACAACAGAAAGCCACACTCAGGCTGTTCTCACCTGGACACTGTGTACCATTTGGTTGCATGAGTTAAGGACGTGGATATTCTGAGATGAGAAAAACAGCAAGTGGGAATGAATGCCAGTGGCTTTCAAGGAGCCTCAGATACATCACCCAGCACAGGCAGCAGCAGCAACGAGAGGTGGTGTGACAGAAGGACAACGCTGACACAGCAGCAAACTCCCTGTCCCAGTGACACATTTAGCCCGTCTCAGCCTCAAAAGGTAGCACGACCTGCCCGTGGCGTGGAGCAGAACCTGGGGAGAGGGATCAGCCTCCGAGCACGGCCGAAGGGGATGTTGCCTGCTGAGGTCTGAGCTGATCTTCACACTTGTGTGTCCCTCTGCCTGCGGGGTGAAGCTGCGGCTAGCCCTGCATTATTAAAAGGCACAAGGTTCTGAATTCATCTTGTGTAATTATGGGATTACTGAGGAAGCCTAAATTAGGAATGCAGCCACTTCACACTCCCCCTATGGGCCTCTCTAACGATGAGAGATAGGCACTGTCGGCAGGCAGTCTGTATACACAGCTCGCTCTGCTGTGTATCGTGTGGTGCTTTTGATGGACAGCCTCTTTCCATCTCATCCTTGCACAGTCCACTCTGAAGATGTCAGCTTTCATACTGTCTCTTTTGGGCTGGTTTGAAAATTATTTCTATGCTTCCTTCCACACTCCCCAAACTGTAGTGTTTTCTCGATGCTAACCAACCCCCCTAGTTTTTATTCTTGCAAAAGCTACCTATCAGTACGTAAAATCCTGAAACAGCCTCGCGTTCTGCATATTTATTTTAATGTACCTGCAGGAATAACCCACCCTGTTGTGTCTCTGGTGTTTCCCCTGGTCTATTGTTTTGTCAAGCCCTACAGTTACGTTCCCATCAGAGACTCATTCATAAGCTCATTGAGGCGGGAATTACAGCATTTATGCATGTCACATCTTTGTTAAAATAGCTAATGACGTGACCAATCACACAGCGAGAAATGGGGATGCTGCAACTGAATGGTGAAGTGAGGAAAAACACTCCGAGACCTGCATTTGCATAGGAACATTCAGCTCAAATAAGTCCAGGGTTCTCATTTGTTAAGCAATTACTACAAATCCATAAAAATAATGATCAATGCTCACCCATAAACAGTGAAAAGTGGCATACCTGATGACTGTTCAGAAGAAATAGTCTGGCCAGCTGCAATCTGAAGTGTGATATCAAAGTGGGATATCAAAGGTAATATTGCAACCATGTATAATACCTTGAGATTTGTATTTAGAAGCTGAAATTATGCAAATTCAAATGAGAGTTAATACGCAGGTCGTAACAGTGTGAATAATCAATCATGAGCACAACTTGCCTGTGGATATAGTTGCTTCTCCATCACTGCTTGTTCTCAAATTGGCCACAGACCTCTTTTTTGAGCAATATGTCCTATAGTTCAGCCAGAAGTTATGATTAAGATAATTATGGATCATCCAGTCTGTTTTATGTGGATGGTCAGACTAAATTACCATAATGGATTTTTGCAGTCTGAAAATCCATTTTTTGACTTTTTTTTTCCATTTAGCGCAAAAGCCAGTTGTTTCTTGTCAAATAGGTGAGCCTATCAGAAATTAGAAGATGTGAAGGGGAGTCTAAAACAATCTCACATTCTCACTACTGAGATATGTTCCTTTATAAAGATATATCCTCTGTGTAATTCATGAATAAAAAGATATTTTCAACAAATGGTTGTAATGGTCAAATACTTAAAAGAAACTAAATAAAGAGTTTGCAAGATTTTTTTCCTGGCTTCTCAAATACTACTGCCCGCTGGTCTACAACTAAAGGTAATTCTCGTTACTTTGCTGCACTGTGCTGATTAAGCCTTCTAAATGTACAATATTGCTTTCCTAGTCTTTATCCTGGTTAACTATCCTTGAGGTCATAATGTGTTAATGCTTTGATTTATATTGAAAATAAAGACTAATAATACTGCATGCAAAAAGGACAAGGAAAAGAATGAAAAAAACCCTATGTCTAAAATATCTATCACTGGGTTCCACTATCTAACATTATTTTTATTAAATTCATGTCGTTTGAACTAGCAAATCCTTACACTTGGCAAGAAGCAATAACAGAAGTAACTAATTTTTATTTAAGGACTTGAAATAGCAAGACAATGGAAAGAGAAAAACAGCAACAAGGGAGAGACGTTTCAGTGCCTCCAATGCTAGAACAGGAAGGTTTTTCCTGTAAATTGTCAGCATTTTTCTTTTCAGATAACTGACATTATAATGTGTACTAATCATTGTTTCTAACACATTTTAATCATCCTTAAATTCCTACAGTTCCCTTTGTAAAGCTGACATATGGAAGACAGTTTCTGATCTACATAGATGATCAGATACGCTACTCAAGTTTACGATTTTTTTTTTTTACTGGAAAGACCACACTGAATTCTTACCTGAAGCTGGTATTTGACCTTTCAAGTACTTCCTAGTCTAAAGTAATTCATACAGAAAAATTTTACACTTTCTAAATCTTGAAAGCTTCTAAATTACACCACTGCCCAAAATGATCCAATGTGTTCTGGGCTGATCAAGTCTAGTCAATGCTGCTCAAACTAGCTGTGAAAAATGCAGCAGCCTGAGTTTTAATTAATTTCATGAGAGATTGTACAGAATCTCTGATCTGTTGACAGAACAGCCTGGTGTTCAATTTAAGAGTAGTTACTTCTATACCCTGTTAAAATAATTCTGTTCTCACCACTATCAAACCTAAAATTACAAACTTTGGACAAATAAATAACATGTGGACTATTTATCTTTTATATTCATTGTAGGGTTTGTCTACCTAGGAAACGTATAGCGGAAACAGGCGGCTTTACTAGGCCAAACCTGGGACAACTTTTTCTTTAATTTCATATGGAAAGGCTGGGAGCTGTATGTGACTTATAGCTGTAATTCAATCAATCTTCATTTTAATACACACAGATTTTTTAAAAGTTTTGTTTTCCTTAATTCATTTGTCCATTCAAAATCCATCACAAGCAAGAAGAATACCTCTTTCTCTGCTTAAAACAGAGAAATATTGCAGGAATACCGAAATATTGCAACAAGAATACTTCTTGGTAGCAATCAGACCTTTCCAGCAAGACATTTTTAATTGGAGCTTGCTTCCCTTTTGCTTTGCAAGACATTTCAGGCCTTTTGACACAATAGCCCCTTTTCCAATGAAAAGACGACAGAAAAATATGTATCTTCCTTAACATTTTTAAAAGTAGAACTAATTTTAAGATGGAAACAACAACATTTGCAACTAGAATGATGTGAGACTCTTGTCACTGGAGTTATTCAAAGCTGTGAGCTGTAGGTGTGGTGACAAATGCCTACAGAATCATGACCTGATGTCGTATATTTCCTTCCCTTATTCAGGTAAATAGTTCTTATCAGTCACACTGAAAATAGTGGACTAAACCCTGAAGCTTTTACTCTGTGCTTAATCAGTTGTCAGCCAGGCAAGCCTCCGGGGAAGTCAATGGGAGTTTGCCTGGGAAATGACAGAGTAGGAGTTTATTAAAGCCCTTAAAATTGAAATGTATTCATAAGATTTGCAGGATCAGGCCTCTAATTTAGCATGAACTAAAAATGTTGATGGAAAATTGGTCATTCAAAAAGCTGTAGAAAGGCTGAGCCAGGGCAGGCACAATTCCAGGCAGGGCCTGCCGTGTCCCTCGATGTTGTGGGAGTAGGGTAATGAAAAGTGACTGATGTAGCTTGACAGAACGCTAAAATGACATGTTGAGCTAGACTCAGTGAAAGGGTAAAGGACAGATGGTTTTCATTTTCAGAAATTTAATGGCTATTTGACATTCTTTGTCATTAGTGATCCTGTTTAAAACTTTATTGAATAATGATAATTCTTGTTTCCTGTTTTAACAGAACGATAGCTCTGCTACCACTACAGCCAGCAAAGCACTCCTTTTAAAAACCTCCACTTCTCAGCAGTATGGCTGAAAGAATGCTTCCTTGCATACAAAATACTCTTAATGTATTTTCAACAAAGAAGTTGCGTGAGGGGAGAATTGGCTTTTTTTTACTTCCTAGGTGTAAAAATAGGGAAAATGCATCTTGAAACCCATATCTGATGATAGGTTTACTTACCACTCTACAATAATTGAATCTGAATAGTTCTTCTTTAAATTTCTACTTTGATTTTATTTTTAAAAGTAAGAAGTAAATAAACATATTCTATTTGCTTCTGAAGCCTTCTATTACAATATTTAACATACGAAAAGAAGCCATCTCTTCACATAGACCGCTGGAAACCAGATAAAACGTTATAAAATGCTTCCTATTTCTTCCAAAATTACCCCCCCGCCCAAAGACAAATCTAGCCAATCCTTTTATACAAAGATTCACATCCAAATTTATCCAATTTTCTGTCTCCAATTTCAACTTTACAACAAAGTTCAGGCCACTAGGTAGTAGCAATATAAATTTGTGTTATTCATTTCAGCTGCTAAATAATTAATTAATTATTCAGAAGACAGCTAATGAAGTGTCCTTCTTTCATGAAGACACAAAACCCCCACTGCTTCTTTCATGAATCAGATTGAGAATGGGCATGGCTTGAGGTGTGAAATTACAGTTTCAGTGAGTAACCTGAAGTCCTTTTTCAAAACATGAAAAGACATTTTATTCGTATGTTTGATAGTGTTCTAGTAAAAATCTGAATATGATTTTTTTTATATTGTTTGCTGATTTATGCCTTATTCATTATTCTGCTGGAAAGCTCATGATTGCAGAAATGCTAATATTGACTTATCTTTTATTTTTTTCCTTGAAAAACCAATGCTGCTTTATTTGCTACAGAAAGATAACGTTGCTCCAAACATGTAAGTTGATATTATGAGATCTACGTGCTCTTAGAAAGAGAGACAAGAATAAAAGTTCAAATCTGTGGCCGATCGACTCTGGCAGTGTCCTTTCAAAGCATGATCGTTTACTGATGGGTTCATGTTATCAGGCACATTCCGTTTTCATTACTCATAAATGGTACAAGGCTTATTTCATTATATATTTATTAAGATCCCGCATTGGTTTTCAAGTTAGTGAGTATCCAGGTAACTTCCGGAGCATCATGCGAAAGGGCAGATTATCAGCTCCACTTCGCTCCCCCATCTTCACGGAAATGCATCAAAGCCCCTCTTGGGTGCACGGTTGCCGGCTGGCTGCTGGCAGCAAGCCCTTGATGCCGTAAAACTTGCCCCTGCTCCCCCCGTACCGAACACCCCCCCGGTTCGTGGTGGCGGCGCAGCAGATCCAGCCCAGGCGCGCACCGTTGGGTAGCCCTGAGGCTGCTCCAGGCTGCGGCGCGGAGAGCGAGCCGCGGAGGGGAGCGGCTGCAGGGAAACCTCTCTCCTTTCCCACCCCCGAGCGACTGTGGCTCCCGGACCTCGACCCGACGGCACCTCGCCGCGCCGCGCAGCGTGGCAACCCGGCTTTCTGGGAAAGAAAGCCTTCCTCCCTGCCGAGACACCCCGCGCACGTCCAGTCCGGGCCGTTGGCCCCTTGGACAGCTCTTGGGCCGGAGGCCATCCGAACCGGCGCGGCAGCCCATCCGAACCGGCGCGGCAGCCCATCCGAACCAGCGCGGCAGCCCGAGTGCGTCGCGCCGGCAGCTGTGGGGACCAGGGGCAGGATTGGCCCTGGCTTGGCAGAGGCTCGGCATCTCGCCGCAAGGATGTCCACGCTGTCCCGCTGCTTCCTCGCCTTTAGGAAGAGGCTAGCAACTTTTCCTTCCCGCTACCGGGTGTCACGATGGCAAAACTACACGCCCGGGCGGGAAGTTAAAACATGCACTGGAAATACACGTGTTAAAAAAGAAAAAAAAGTCTCCAGGTTTAATCTGAGGCATACATCTGACAAAAAGGGCTTCCTGCTGCCTAGGCAAGTGCTATCAAGACTAACATTTCCTCTCAGAGTAGAGACCCCCCAGGTGAAAAACAGTCACAGAATAAAGCTTGTCAGCATTTACTAACCTAATCACCTGCGTGACAGAAATCAGTCAGATCTTGCTTGCCACTGTACCTGGCTGGAACCAAAATATCAGTGTCAAACAAAGAGTTTCTTTAAAGTGAGGAAGAAAACATTAAAAGACAGAGGGTCATTGCTAATGTTAGAGAGTTTTAAATACTTCTTTACAATTTCCAGTAATTCTTATTTTCCTTCATGATTTGTCATGGCTGACAAGTCACCATTTTTATTTGTAAAATTTAATTTTAAAATAGATTGCATCTGTAAGCAAATAAGAATTTTGAGTCATTATCCATATGTAGATTAACTCTTTCACATTTGCAGCAAAAGGCATTTTTTTTTTTTTCCACAGTGCTTTTATAAAGGCATCGCAATTCTCAGTCCTGACTTGGAGGGATCATCCTGTATACCTCGTCAGTAATGTCTCCAGTGAGGCTTGCAGGAAGGAAGCCAAAGGAACCGCTATTGTTTCTTTGCAGCATCACAACCTCTTCAACAGGAATAATTGGCTCAGGCCAAGAACTTGTTTCATGTATATGGCAGAATTACTGACCCAAGCTGGATTTGAACCAGCAGCCATATAATTTAAATAGGAGATGAAAATTGATCTCAAAATAACCTCAGCAATCTAAGCCAAGGAAGCGACAAAAGGGTGAATGCTTAGCACTGCAGAAAAATAAATATCCTGATTTAGAAAACAGACCTCGTCACAAGAACCAAACGCTCAGATATCACCTAGTATCTTAAGCTGAAGAATATACCTCTGCTGGTAAACATAAGAAAAACAGTAAGAGAAAAGCTTTAATGAACCTTTGCTACAACAGTACGACCAAAACTACTGGAGTGAGGTATACCCCTTTTGTTCTTAGACTGATGAATACTGATTATGACAATGTCAAGGATATCAACTTACATATAATGTTACAGAGAAAGACTAGCTGAAAAGGAGTATCGAACTAATAGAAACGAAGCCCTTAGCGAGTCCCCTTGCTAGTTTACATGTGTATATATATATATATATATACACACACATAACACACACCCCTATATGTATTTGTATATATAGAAGATCGATCTGTCTAGCTACATGAATGTGTACTTGGGAGATGTGTCTTACTGTGTGTATATATTTACAATATCATGTACTACATATCACATATATAATGTGTCCTATCTCCCAACTTTAGCAAGTATTCATTGTGATCTTTAGCAAAACAATAGCTTCCTCAATTCCTCAACTGTATTCTTCATGGAAAGTTAGGGTCTCCAGCAAAATTTACTTACCAGATGGATAAAACTCAGACTGTGGAAATGGCTCTATGTTCCATCTAGACAAACAGACAGAGTGGTGAAAACTAAGTCAGCTTGGTGCCTGCCTGTTTCCTTGCACTTTCTGGAGTGTGCTGCGGGACAAGCTACACTGGCACCAGGTGTTCAAATAGTCTGTTGCTGAAAATTCAGGGGAGAAGAGATTTTTCTCACAGAAAGGGTTCAAAAAGGCCTTTGAGGAGTAGGTTCTTTCCAAAACATCTGCCTGTGTGATAAGTGTTTTACCTGTACAAGAGGATGTGTCCTGCTCCTGGAACTCAGTACATAAATTACAAAGAAAACAAACCCAAAAAACTTCAGCCTAAAGCACCTTCTACTAATCTACTTGTTTATATCACAGGTAATATGTAAGTGCTTTTCAGAGCTAATCCCGTCAGCCATAGCATAAATGCAAAGGCCAATAAGATTACCTGGAGATGAAGTATTTTAATAGCATCACACACTCAGGAAGTAAACAGATTATGAAAGGCACCAACTGGCATTGATTTTATTTTGCAGCTTGGCCCAAATGCCCTAAACTTGATGAGTCTTGTAATCAATCTTGTTTGAATTTTGCATAAGATTTTACCTTATCCAGAGGATAAGGAAACATGCAATTTCAAAAATCGGAACATTAAACCACAAATGACGAGAGGGAAGAAAACCACAGCGTAAAACCCAATAGAGAAATCCTATTTGTTGGGTCTCAGAGGTACCTGACAGGGTTCAAAGGACGAATGTGTGAAACAGCTGTGCGGGAGATAACTGTGGTGGTGCCCAGCTGGAAGGACAGGCTCTCTAGAGAGAAGTCAGGTTCTGTAGGTGTGTTGCTAGACAGTCTCCAGGCTTCTCCGTCTGTGGGTTTGTTTTTCTCCCCTATCGCTCTGGACCATTCTCAGTGAGGACTGCGTTGTTCTGTTGTGGTTTTAATATGAAGATGTACATCTAAAACAGTCATTCAAGCTTTAATTCTTCTGAAAGGAATCTCACTCGTGCAACAAAATGGCTTTGCAAGTCAAACTGATACAAAGGGACAATCGAGGATACAGTCCTTCAAAACTGCACTGTTGCTCCAAATCAAAACACTGATGTAGAGGAGGGAATTTGCCCTAAATTGCCAAATCAGTGAAATTAATGCCCTGACTGTGATCTATGAAGTCTTTCTGACAACAATCATACTGTAAGAGCTGTTTTACTACAATACTACTGTGAAAGTTCTCTACAACCTACATAGAGACAGAGAAGTATTTATCTGCAAGTGTGACTTTATTTGGAGGGCATGGGGAAAGTCTAGATCAACAGACTGCATACTACCTCTGATTTTCTGCCACACAAACCTTGAGAACAGTGGAAGAAAGCACTGTTTCATGAAGTTGGCTAGCAGGACCAAATTAACAAGAAATTCATATATGCTCTTTTCATAGAACAGGAGCAGTTGACACATCTTTTACCACCACTTTTTCCTCCCCAAAGTGTTGAATCATATTCAACATTTTGTCATAAAACACATAAAGTCTGTATCTGAGAGAAACCCATGCCTTTCTTCCTGTGTAGGTACAGCCCCACATTTCCACTGTGGTTTGCAAATCCAGTAGATTTTAATACATTTTGAGTCTGTTCAATTTGAAATTCAACCCTTCTTCTCTGTCCCTGCAGCTACATAATTTGTTTCTGTGATAATCAGCTTTTACCTAGAATTTATGCCAAATCTGCCAGTGCACTCATTTTGTGTTGTTTTATTTCCATTTCATGCTTCCAGGCTAAATGAGAGGGCAATTACATTCCCCTTAGGTTAAGAATAGTTGAAACAAAAGAAGCTACTGCATAGGAGTGGGCAGGGACTAGCTAATACAATTCAACAAATACCGTTTGGTGCCGTGAAGTAAAAGGGATTGGTTGGATGTGAATGTGAAAGCTGAACAGCAGAAACATGTTGAGTGCAGACAGAGAAATAACAGCATGCTAAGAGGAAAGCAAGAAGGAGGAGTGGATGCTGGTGAGACACTCAGCACAAAGAGTGCACAAACAGTGCAAAAGCAGTTCAATGCACTCCTGAAAAAAACAAGTCTTATGGTAGAAGTGGAGAAAGACTTGCAACAGATGACAAAGCAAGTGCCTCCAACTGATTTTGCTACAGAGTTTAGGGGAATTGGGCCATATGAACTTTTTCTGCCTATGCAAAGGATTGCATAAAACAAGTATCTGACTCCACCATCACTTTCTCCTAACACAGAGAGCCCTGAAACACTGGCTAACTGCTGGGGACAGACAGGCATTTCTGTATGCCACTGTTCTCAGATTGCCCTGTGAGTCACCACCATTTGCACAGGTTCGGTTCTGTCTCTTGGGCCACTCTCTCCTGCGAGGGGATGGCTCAGATTTGGCATCATCCAGATTCATAAAGCATTTCAAAGCATAACTTCCACTGAAGCTTTAGCTCTTAATTTCATAAATGCCTTCGGGATTTTCAGTTTCCTCAAGCTTTTGAATCAAAACAACTGTTTTTTTGCAATGCACTACTTACTTACCTTAAAAACTCTCTCATAACTGCTGTATAAGTTATCATGCACAACTCCTACAAATTATTCTCAAACTTTACTTTTCCAATAGATTTGTAAGAAGCAAATGAATTTTACGTTAGTTTTGTGGCAAGAAAGGTGGAGGAGCAAGGTAAAGCTTCTAGGGAAGGAGTGGAAATCCAGGGCTACATGAACAAGTATTTTTTCCTGTGGGTTTGATGTAGATACATACCATCTGAGAATCTGATTTTGTGAAAAGGGAAGGAGTGAAGGAAAAGAGTCTTCTGTATCTGTAGATTTTTGGAGAAGTGTTTCTCTTTTAAAGCTTCAGCAGACGGTTTCATGGCAGGTGTGTAGTATGATTCTGGCCTAAAGAGTACCTCATTCTTCGTGAGACTCCTCAGGCAGGGAATACATGGCATGTTATACAATAATATACAAAAAAAAGTACTTTGACTAATGATTATTTCATCAAAAGTTGGTTTTGACCGACCTTCCACTGGTTGTTAAGTTAGTGTATGAATTAGCCTGGAGAATTCCTGGTTCGCTGGTCGTTTTTGGCTTCCCTGCATAGTCACCTCTTGCACAAATTTTGTGCCAAGTGTGTCAGTTTTTCAATTCATCCCTGTGACCCAAGTCATGGACCAAGAACCGCATTTCATGCAAATTGCAGCTGAGCGTTCAAGGATAAGACAAGGGGTTTCTCTCCTACTCTATCAGCTGCTCTGTGGGCCAGTGGTCCCACCTGAGTGGTCCAGTACCTCTGCTGTTTAGGACAGATCCCTGGCAGCTCTAACTGTGATGGCCATCTTGATTTTGGTGTTTTACCATTTCTCTACAAGGGTTGTGAGTTTGTCCCCTGAGGCAGATCAATGCTGTAATTCTAGCACTGTAATTTTATGGAAGCTTTTCAGCATCACAGCTTGATTTTCAAATAGAAAAAAGAAAAATAGTCCAGAAAAATTAGCCCCCAAATTCACTTTTTTTTCCTCCCTTCTTCCAATACTGAGGAATCATGTCATCACTTGTCTTACGCTTATTTTAAGGAAGGCATCCTCCTTTTGAACCTTTTAGAGATTCTTCTGTCTGAAGTCCCTTTTACTCCCACTCAGCAGCTTGTCTCCCCTGCCATCTCTCTTCATCTTTTGGAAAGGTTGTGGAAAAGCCTTTCCAGCTGACATAGACCCATATTAGCATCTGTGTACTCTACCGGTACAGGGCACCAGCTACTGTCCCTTCCCAAGAGCCTAGACTGGTGTCCTGGCACCCAAAAAAGTGGGTCAGAGATTTTATGCATGCGCTGACCTGCCTGACAATGTCAAATGAGCCGTCAGTGCTACCACAGAACACTCTTCCCGCTGTTTTCTTTTCCATGGTGGAAAGCAGGGGTAACGTGGAAAACCTCCGCAGTAGCCTCCTGTTGCTGGCCAGAGGTTTGTTACTGGACTGGGCATTATCCAGTGGCATCTGCTGCCTGGTTTATTCCAATTTATTCTGCTAAGCCCCTGTCTGGGTCAGTCTACTCACCCCTCCTTCCCTCTGATGAAGAACAATTCATCTCTTGTCATCTCTCAGCTCGAAACCTGCTTGCTTGTGCAACTACAGAGAGATGGTTAAGAGCCACTCCAACACATTCATAATGAACTAAAGGGAAAAGAATGAGCAAATGCAAGCTGTAATGTCTTCCAATCCACCAGATAAAATATAAATAAAGATTTAAGTCTCCAAAATTAAAAACAGGTAGGTAGCCACAGTACTATTAACCACTGGTTTGTAACACTTCTCTTATAGTCTAAAGATGTCATCAGTGTTTCAATATTTGTGTTATCTATGTTAATGTAAAACAACGTTAAAGCTATCAAAACAGAGAACCACCTCTTGAAAACCTCCATAATGGCTAGTCTACGCTCTGGACTATACAAATCATACCATAAGAAAATATCCAGATGAATTATATTTGCTGGGAACTGGTTTGGGCCTTCTGAAATTACTCATCTTGCAAAGTAAAGCAATAATTTGCAGCACATACTGTTCTAAACTGTGGATCTACCTGGGAAAATGCATACCTCACACTGCAATTATAGGCCAAGAGAACCAAGTAGCTGAGTCTCTGTGTAAGGTGATTGGCTGTCACTGTGATGGGTAAAGGGCCATTCTAAAAATGATGTAAATTGGCTCCTTTCTATCTATTAAACTTTAAGTACTGTACAGTTGCTGATGGAACTGCAAGTCTACAACAAGGTAACAAGCTGTCTATATTATCATTTATAATACTGGCGATGCTCTCTGAAAATGTATGCATATTGGTTTAATCCTCCCCTAGTCCTGTCAGGTATACTACTAATTGTCCTGGCTTACGCTGTTGGAAAAAGGGCTCATACATTCTCATGTCAGATGACTGCTGAAACAGCGAGTTTTACAATACAGGAAATCATCCATTGTTTCCTTTCATTTATAGAAGTGTATATAAGGCATTTCACTGGAGCTACAACAAGAAAATAGGCAAGCTGTTTTAAAGATGTTGGTATAAAAACTATGCTGTTGTCTGGTACCTCACTTTCAGCTGAATTGAGAAAACTTTCTCAAAAACCCCTTCATGGTTCTTCAAGTATTTCTGTGTCTACCTCCATCTTCTTGCAAACAATACTCTGTGTATTATCCAGAGAAGAACAAAATTACACAGAACACAGATCGTGGGTCTGCAATGTTTTCTTTGTTTTGGGTTATAATTATTTCCAAGTGTTTTCTTTTTTGACTGTTATATTTATCTTAGGATAATGATGCTGGGACAGACTATAGTGTAAGCTCCAATAACAAACCTATTAAGTAGTTAATTTCTGAGATTGAATTTAAGCCACAAGTAATAATTTTTATGTATATTTTAAAATAAAAATTACCATTTTGAGAAAAATTGAAACCTACATACAACATTCAATATGTATTTTCCCTCTCCCCCCTTTATTTTGCACATCCATGAAAACAGAAGAAATAAATGAGTATAAACAATATTAAGCACAATGTAGGAAATGTTTGCACTGAACTGAAAAGCACTGGAAATGATATCATTGTATTAGCATTTATATGACATCTGCATACCCGAAGTATTTGCTTGAAAATAGTTAGCATATGCAGAGTAATACTGGAAGCCCTATGAGTTTAAAAAACTCATGGGACATACCAGGAAAACGCAAAACAGATGGGCTCTGAGTCTAAAGAACGTCAGGTCTCCTCATTTTTAAATGTACATGGAACAAGCTTTTCCAGCAAAACTTGTATTAATTTCTGAAGGTGAAAGTTAACCTGAAATGGACTCAAAATGCAAGTACAAACATAAATGAAATTTAGGATCACTTTAGGATCAAGTGGTTACTTACTGAAAAGAAAAAGTAAATGTGATTTCCATTGCATTAGAATTTCAGGCAAGTAATGTATACAGTTCATTTACATATTTAGCAATAATTTGCCCTGAATGACAAAATCAATATTTACTGTTTAAACCACATGAATTTTATATCATAAAAACATTAAATATCCTGGGCCACAAATTCTTTTGGGACTCTACAGGGTAGCAAGCTAGAATAAGCTTTTCTGTGTAGATCTGTTCCTGAATAAATGCTCTTATTCCAAGCATATTTAGAGTAATATCCTCCTTTTACTCCACCTAGTTCTTGGTCTATATACAAGGACCAATTGGTGCAAATCAGGGAGCAAGACCAGTTGCAAGACCTTAAACTCATCTTACAGAGCAAGTAAAAACCGACAACAAATATCTGCAAAAGAAATTCAAAGTTTTGATTTTGAGATATTTCAACTGGGCCGATTTTTAAGGTATTTTCATTTACAAAATCTTAAAAAAAAATCAGAACTCCTCATGAATATATTTATTCCAGAGAAACACAATTTAAAAAAGCCCTTTTGGTTCAGTTGTGATCACTGTTCCTCTACAAATTCTGCTCTCTGTCACTCTGGATTTGCAAGGAGAGGCTGGGGCTGTTCAGCCTGGAGAACAAGGGCTCGGGGGGATCTTATCAAAGTGTACAAATGCCGAATGGAGCAACTGAAGATGGGCGAGCCAGGCTCTTTTCAGTGGTGCCCAGTGACAGGATGAGAGGCAATGGGCACAACTCAAAATACATGAAATCCAGTATGAACACAAGAAAAAAAACCTTTTTAGTGTGAGGGTAGACAAACACAGGAACAGGTTGCCCAGAGAGGCTGTGGAGCCTCCATCCACGGAGATATTTCAAACCTGACTGGATACGGTCCTGGGCAACCGGGTCTATCTGACACTGCTTGAGCAGTGGGGCTGGACGAGATGATCCGGAGAGGTCCCTGCCAACCGCAACACTTCTGCGTCTGCAGCACTCCAGCCGCGGGAGCTATCCCATCCTGTCTCTGTGATCCCAATGAGACTGTAGCTCTGCAACTGCATGCAGATGTCTAATTTATTCTCTAATCTTACAGTACTGCATGCTTCTGGATTATTGGTTTACTTTTGGACTACCAGTTTGAACTCATTGTAGGGAATCAGAATTCCTTCTATCTAATGAATGTTTGGTGACTACCGTAAGGTGGATTTTGAGTCTCACATTTCCTTTGGTAATGCATCTCTAATAATTACAATAAAAAAAAATTCCAAGAGATTTTTTTACAGCTGTGTACATGATTTAATTACATTAGTCATACAGAAGAGATTCATATTGTCATAGTAACTAAACCCAAGATTCTTTTTTCCCTCTTAAACTGCCACACTATATTATATAAATATAATACTTTGTCTTGTTCTTGGAATGGCATGTCTGAACAGTTCTCAAGGTATTTTTTTGGGGGGACATACATTCTAGTCTGCTGTTCAGATATAGTTTCTCATCTCACAAATGCTGTTGCTTAAGCTTAGCTTTAAGCAAATGAATAGAAGCACAAGACCCTACTCATCTGTGCAGAATTAAGTATGAGTGCAAAGATTCAGGTCACTAGAACGCTGAAACTCATACTTAACTTTAGCTGGAATTCAGGCACATGCTGGCATTAATCAAATGATAGACTGCTTCACCTGATTCAGGGCCTGAGGCTTTGCAGAACTGGGGCCTTAGGACTGGACTTGCAAACAAATCAAGAGACCACCTTCCATGTCTTGGGGTTATTTCTTATCACCAGTTCTGTGGGAAACACCTTTGCTACAGAACAATCCATTGATACTGCAGTGCACTGCAATGTACTTTTTACTTGAATAATTCATCTTTGTTCACCCTTAAACTTATAAGGAGTTACTCTGAAGTAATTAATTTTGCCAAGTGTTCCTTTATATTTACGTTGTACCTTGTTCAGAAAAAAAAAAAGTAAAAACTGATTATAAACCTAACAGACCATGTCTTCAATTTTCATTGGGTAGAAAATCAGTCATTAACCCAAGAAAATCAGTAATTTTCCTGCACAGCTGCTCAAACATGCTGGGGCATTTACTGTGGAAAAAAGGGGGGGAAAAGACATTATCAGCATTATAAACCATTGATTAGAGTTTATTATACAAAATAATTACATTTAATCAATTATCACAGTTAACAAGTGATTTCTTGGGGATTATTATTACCTAATTGTTATTAAAGATCTGACTACAGATGGCATATGCAATTCATTGCTTATTATTACTTTTACAAGCACAGATGGCACAGTACAACCAGAAAGACTAGCAGACAGTGATCTTTTTCCTAATATAATAACAAATGAATGTGCTGAATGATTTTTTTTAGTCTTGCTAAAGTGCTGCAAAATAGCTAATGGACGCAACCCTTCAGATCATTTTGTCTCAATAGCAATTCCTACAGATTGCATGTAGAAGCCTGTTCAAGAGATTTCCAAATTAATATTACAGACTCAAAATATTTGCATTATGATCCTCATTCCAACTTGCCTGAAACTACGCTTTGCGTAAGAATCAGTTTAACTTGAACTCTGTGAACTCTACTGGCAAAACTTCTAAGGCATCAAAATATCAATAGCAGTCATACAAAGAGAGAAAGAAGTTAGCTCAAGAACATTTTAAGGCTATTTATTTAAAAACAGAGTGGTAGCTTTTTAAAAAATAGAAGAAATAAAAAAGATACTTATGTAAGAGCCAAAAAAAATCCTTTTAAGATAGCAAGAAAGAATTATTTCAGCAGAAGATCAAAAGTTTGTTCAGGAACAAAAACACAGCATGCATGCGATACTTCCCTACCTTCCTTTCCATCTTTGGGTCCTAAGTGAGTGGGTGGGAGGATAAGTGTGTGATTTTACTGACTGTTTAGTTAGATTAAATGGATGCCTAAAAGCAAGACAAGTGTGCTGTGATAACTACAGCTTAATTCTTTTGGCCAAGTCTATTCAGCAATTATGTCTTGGAGTTACATTCCCTCTCCAAGTCTCCATCTCTAGTAAGCAAGCCAATCATGTCATTCACAGCTGAATGGAATTATCAAAATATCTAAAATGTGTTACACTCCTAAGACATAATTATAGTACTCCTGCATGAGAGCTTTTATAGTCAGCAGTTGCACAAAGCTGGAACATGTTTTCACTATTCATCTTAGGTCATATTAAAAATGTATTTTTTGCTCTGCTTAAAAATATCCTAATCACATCTCAGAAAAGGCGAACAACAATGCTAAGTGTTATGATTAGAGAAATGTTATCGGAATACTTCAGTTTTGAAATAGAACGAAAAATATATCTCATGAAAAGGACAGCAAACATTCCATCATGTTAAGTATAGATAATAAAAATAGGAAAAAAAAATGCAGAGCCATACACTAAAACAAATAATTTTTGAAAAAATCACATGATAAATACGTCAAACATAGGAATAGACAACTTTTTTTTGCAGAAGGCATATATCACAATAGCTATATCCCTAAGTATGTAGCAAAAAGAAGTGGTGAAAGTAACACTATTTATTTTTAAAATACTTGTATGCAAGTTCTGCCATTATACTAATTCTGCCATGCACTGATTATGTCTCTAATTTATATCTGTAGAATGGCACCCCTCTAACACTTAAGTTTGTTATTAAAACCCTCCAAAGATAACACTGTCTACTATCAGGCCCTTCTAAGCCTGATTCAGCATGCCAAGCTATCAACAAAACCAATTCTATCTGATCTTCTGAATAAAGTTTTTAATAATGAAGTCAACATCTATCCTTACATATGGTATACTTACAAAGTCAGAAATGATTTAATTACCTTGTCTTATTGAATTACTACTCAACAGCTGAGCTGTGGCAACTGGCAAAGTGCATACCCTAGAAGAATCCATTTGATAAGTAAAATCCATTAGCTTAAACCACTATGAAACTGTGCATAAGAAAATCACCATCAAGGAGTTGTGGTTTAACTGGTGGTTTGATCTAATGTGTTTCACTTATCACAGCCTGGCAGAGAAGCAGTCGCTTGTTTAGCCACAATAAGATGATTGCTTCCATTCTACAGCCATTTCCTTACACATTTGCCATTAACTTCAACAAAGAAGGGCCTGGTTCTACCTGTCTTATGTTAAAAGGGTGCTATTCAGAGTAGGCATGGCAGAAAAGCACCCACATGTAATTTCTTTCCCCATCAGCTTACTTCAATTGACAGTAAAATAATCTTGCCTTTAAGGCTCTGAAGAATACAGGAAATAATACAGACTGTTAGGTGGGTTGAAAATGGCAGATATATCAGGTTCAGAGCGTAATAATCAATGGTTTGATGTTCGCTTGGTGGTCGGCAGCTAGCAGAGCACCCCTGAGATTGATACTGGGACCCTTATTGTTTAGCGCATTCATCAAAGACCTAGACGATTTTGGAATGTACCCTCAGCAAATTTAAGTTAGAGGGTATCATTACCGGAACAAAGAGCAGGCCCTGATAAACTGGAGGACTGGACCAGCAAAAACCTTATGAAACGCAACGAGGAGAAGCATCAGGTTCTGCGTGGCGGGTGCAGCAGCTCTGGGCAGTGCTACAGCCTGGCAGGCAGGTCGTGCTGGACGGGAACCCGAAGAGGGTGCGCACCAACAGCTCCCTCTCGTCAGCAGTAAGGCAGATTGAGTGCTGAGCTGGTACGCGGTCAAGGAACATCGATCTACTCCGTAGACCTTGTCCTCTTGTACTCTGCTTGCTGCTGGTGAGGCTGCAGCTGGAATATTTTGTCTAGTTTTGGGCCTCCCTATTGAGGTGAAACTGGAGAGGGTCTAACGGCAGGCTAGTAAGTAGGACATGACGTAGGAGAGGATGAGGGAGCTTGGCTTCTTTAACCTGGTTAAAACGAACTGAAGATGAGCTAAAGGAACTGAAGGATAACTACAAAGATGAGAGATGAGCTACTCTGTAGTATCAGATGATACAGGAGGGGCAACAGCCACAAGGATTGACGTGGGAGGTTCAGACAAGGACGTTAGGAAATGTCCTTAGTTTTTCACCAAGAGGGTATTACAGCACTGAAGCAGGTTACCCAAACACTTTGTGCAATATCCATTATTAAAGAGTTTCACAACATGGCTGACCTGACCCAGTGGCAATCCACTTTGACTGTGACTTTGGAGTAGAGTCTCCACAAATCCCTTTCACCCAGCATTTCTATGGTGCTAGAATGCTACGGCTTTATGGTGTGTCCAGCATAGGAACTGTGTACAACTCAGCTAAATATTCTGGAGATCAGTAGCAGTAACAGTATCAATAACACAACCGTTTTCAATGCACAAAAGTCATGGCAGCAAAATGTTCAACACCAGCTGGCGGAAGCACAGCCAGAAGGGATTGGAATAGATTATATACTCCATGGTCATGGTTCAAATATAAGACTACGCTCCACCCCACCCCCACCCACCCCCCCAAAAAGTAGCCTTTAAAGCATTAAGTATTACAGTTTTCAAATTGGAAAAAAATAAAATAAAAAATCCCCCAAGTATTCTGAAGTTTATTTCAAAATTTTTTTGTTTTGTTTTAAATTATACCCAGTACTAAGCTTCCTGTGAAGACAAAAACAGGAGTGAAAACTCTTCATTAGATTTTTCTGTGTTCTAAAGATACTCACTTTCTTCTCTTTTCAGTATGGATTTATTAGGACAGGAAAAAATAATTCCTGGAATGTCCAAGAAAAAGTTGATCTAATTGTACACAAAATACTTTAAAATCTCTGTTGCTTTCAAATAGGATGTGACTATCGAAGGATGTTTAAATGTCTTCTTGTTTCTGGGCTGTAATTGTCTCAGTACAATACGCTTTTCCTCCCTAGTTCCTGTTTTTTAGGTTTAAATAAGTTGTGTAGTGTAGTGGAAACAATTCTGAGTTTGTATCATAGAACCATAGAATGCTTTGGGTTGGAAGGGACCTTTAAAAATCATCTGGTTCAACCCAGATTATCTAGTCCAACTCCGATGTTTCTTTTAATATGTTTTGTGAAGTGCTTTATTTTTAACTTTTTCTGGTCTTTGCCATTTAACCACTTCCCCACTTGGAGATTGCTCTGCCTGCTCTTCTCTGCACCTTGCTCTGAGAAGTGCTGCACTCATAGAAGCACCAAAATCTGGATATAATCACTGAAAATGATCACTGTTATTATACCAGCCTGTGGGAAGTGTTGATGGAGAAGGGAGAAAGTGGATCCTCACGTTTTCCTTCAACATGCTCCCTCTGGTGTGTCATGTTACATTATTCTCCGCTGCTGATGTGAGGAGAATTTATTGTACAGCTGCCGTGGATCTCTGGGGCATGGATCACTTTCCCATCTCCCTTTTTCGCTAACCAGTTCAATGTCAGCTACAGTCATCCATGCCCTAGCCTCTCTGTATCCTTCCACACAGGCTATCTGAAGCCTGCATACAAATGTATGGTGCAACGTTTTCCTGAAACAATCAGCCATCTGGACAATAGAGTGCAACCAATAAGTTTCTGTAAAAGTTCAGATAGTGCTGCCCTTAGTCAAAACATCTGTCATAGAGAGTAATGAAGTTAAAATTAGAGCCAAAACTTCATTGCCTTGATCTGGCAGTGAATACTTCATTGGTCCTTCTGAGGAAAGTATTTCCATCTTTGGTGAGATCCTGCAAATATCTTTTTATTGTCACAGATGTTGTGGCTCAGGGACAAAACTAACCTTTGTAAAAGTAATAAGGAAAATGTCACCTTTTCAAAAAAATGTTTAAAACTGTGAAGGATTTGAGACAAACCTGTGTTCATTGGAAAGCCAGAACTCCTTATCAGAGCTAAGATGTAAGGATTTCAATATTCAGGTATGATTAGAAAGTAAACCCATCTTTTTCTATGGTTCAAGTCTTTCTGGAGCGAATGGTCTCTCCCTGTGCAACAGAGGCTTTCAGCACTTCAGAGAGAAGTGGCCAGAATCATGCTGTAAGGTTTTGATTCTCAAAACCTGGTATAGATTTATAATCATTAAAATAAAAATTTTTAAAAAAAACCCCAACAAACAAACAAAAAAACCCCCCAAAACAAAACAGCAACAAACCACGTAAAGTAAAGCAAACACAAAAGATCCCTTTGAAATACTTTTTTCAAGAGCAAAAGTAATGACCTGGATTCCTAGCACATGCACATGTTATTTAACAAGAAACAAAAGAACGTGCATGTGTATAGCTCCACAGGCAAGCACGGCAAGCAGTTTTATGTGACTGTTTGCTCAGGGTTTGTTTTCTTTTCAGCTGTGCTTTTTCTCCTTTTGTATCCATTTTCAAAAAAGTATGGGTTGTTACCATGCATCTTGGGCTTGAAGCTGCCAGAGTAAGTATTAGCAAAACTACTTGACACATGGGAGAGTATTTGTGCACTCTTCTAATCTGAGAACAGAAACAACACCATATGACTTGTCTGACCAGTCACAACTAATCAACACAACTAGAAAAACAAATATCAGGCATTGCATAAATACAGAAAACTGTTCACAAGCAGTCTCAGCATTACTGTTGCATAACAAACACTTAGATCTGCTCATAGATTGATCATAAGCATTAGGAAGAAGGAAGCTTAGGCTGATGAGAAACAGTATTTCTTTCTTTCTGTTTTCTTTGATTTTGAGCATGTACGCTTAAAGGAAAACTGCCTCCTGCTTGAATACTTCTCCATTAGCAAAATAACAATTCTAAAATAAGCTTCATACTAAGCTTTCAACTTCATTTTGCTTAAATCCAATGTTCCTTGCATTGAAGATCACCTAGCCCCAACTCTAGTCCTTACTTTCCTCAAGTTCTGTTTTTATCGATATAACTGTGTATACACAGTACGTGTGAGTCAATCTATCAGTCTTAGTGTGATGACCAAAAATATAGGAGAGCTGCAGCTCAACCCAGGGAGTTCCCTTTTGGAAAAAGTGGATTCTCCTAAGTACTCTAAAATCTGCACACTTCCTCAAGTCTTCCTCCTGGAGACAGTGAAAGGCAGGGATAGAAAACCAAAGCTGAAAACATCTGCAAAAAGCGCAACAAAGTAGGGAAACACAACTTCTTTAATGCATTGCAGATTTTCTTCTCTTTTCTTGGCTTTGCTTTCCTTTGATTTTCTGTATGGACACTACAGTGCTATACCGGTTGTTCCTAAAATGGTCTCACTTGTTGAATATTTACTTCATGCTTGGCATCAGTTTCTCTGTTGGGGAAATCTATTAGAAAATGGTATTCAGACATGTATTTTTCTACTAAGGGAAGTCTAAACCTAACTCTTCTGAACCAGATATTCACTTCAGAATAGAACTGTCCTCTTCTTGAGGTCTCCTCCCTTTTGGACCAGGTATATCACCTCTGGCTTGGGAACAGAGGACCACACATGAAATGAGGTAGGTTACTCATCTGTGTTAATCTAGAAGCTGAAGAATAATTTACTCTTCTCAGCAGACTTACATATTTGAAAGCAACAGAGGCAGATCCTTGCAAGGTCTGGGCACAACCCCTCTGAGGGCTTTGCTGCATTAGAGCTCACTGTTCAGCAGAGGGAGGCACTTGTTATTTCCACCTTTCCTCCAGGTCTGTGTGAAGTATTTTTATAGTGCTCCTGACTATCTTCCAAGACAGGGAGAAAATACCAAGATGAGAAGTCAAGTGGCTGTTGCTTTTTACACATACAAGGGAGGCATAATTGCTAATTCAGAGCTGTTTGCAGTCCAGGGACCTGACAGTAGCCCATTATCATTAAACACATTTAATATGACTTAGTAGCAGGATGCTGAATTTCCCCTTCAGCAGCACAGCTCTCAGATTCTACTTCTTTATACTCTCAAATTCAGTTGGATAAGTTGCAAGTTCCTGTTTTTCAGGAGAAGATGATTGCACCTTTTCAGAAGCAAGTAACTCAGGCTTCTGAGTGTCTCCAACAGATGAAGGAAGCTGACAACCAATTCATGAGGACTGAAAAGTCAGTAGACAGGAACCAGTATGAAAGAGCTTGCCTGGCAGCACTTCTTCCATCACCTCATATCTGGGAGAACATAAACCTAGGCACCAAAGTTTTCAACATGGAACTCACCTAAGTGTTTGGTGTTTACAAGGCTGCTACAAATATCACCAGCTTGACGAACTTTCCCTATGTGGTTGCTTGGCATTCAAAATATAGATATCCCTGTATATGGGTTTCCTCATGTGCCTAGGTCAATAGACAAGCTCAGATCGCGCCGAACAATTCTAACACAACTACTAAAAACCAGGTGCTTTGATCTGAAAGCAAGAGTGTTCACTGCCCACATTTTTAATAAAATGCTAAATAAAGCACTCATCAACAGAAAACTTTGGACAGAGAAAACTAATACCTATTCTTCCTGGTTACAATAATCACCAAGCTACAGGGAGTCACAAGAGCACTGACCATGTGCAGCCCAAACCATAAAGGTCATGAGGTGATCTGGTAGAAACCAGGAAGCCTTTGTAACCTTCAGGTGGGCATGAAGCTAACAGCCTGCTATGACATTCACACTTGCATGTCTGGATCTACTAATTGATCTAACTTTAAAAAAATCATAAATGTAGACAAAATTACTTCGAAAATTGCTATGCTAGCTGCTTTCTTAAAAATATCTTCTTGTAACTTACCTGAAATGTTTAAACTCAGAATTTTAATTGTCAGTACAAAATATATTTGTTTTAGCTTAAATGAGGTCTGTAAAACAAAATATTTTTTACTCACACATCTGATATTGAAGCATTATATTCTAAAAAAAGGTTTAAAACCCCCATTTAAAAGTAAAGCATTCTGAGATAACTATTTAAGCTTTCTTAAACTTAGAGATTTGTTTATAGTGTGAATTAGTATACAAACAATCATGGATCTTTTTCTGTTTTGCATATTGATTTATATTTCCCTTGTCAGAGCTGGTTCAAGATATTTGCAGTTTCACTTGTCTCTGGTGTTAGGTGGATATTTTTTGAACAATTCACATAGAAAAAGATTAAACTTATGATCGCACTGACCACAAAATGTATTTCCACTGCCACTTTCACTCACTCCCTTGATTTGAATGGTTTTGCACAAGCAGAATTGGTTTCAATTTGATAAACCATTTTGTTGGGAGTGTGTTTGGTGAAGATATCAAAGAGTGAATTGAAATAACCTTATTCTCCCTGCCTGACCTGGCTCTACAGTCTTAAGACAGAATAAAGCCGAAAAAGCATGGTCAATATTAATATTGTACTCCCAGTGATCTGGGGTAAACATAGTGAGAAGATCAGATGTACAAGGAGGTGCTATTTTTGCATACTCACTGTTCAGAGCAGAACCACACTTCAGCAGCTTTAAGGAAAGCATTCACAACATTTTTGAAATGCAAGCTTGAATCACAGAACATGCTGTGCATTGAAAGACATCCATCTAAAGAACAATGAGTAGGCATTCTATTTTTGTAAAATATGAGCAAATAAATGGCACTGTAATGCATTTATTTGTAATGTGTAACAACTAGTTCTAGGGATAATTGCTAAGTGCTTGTTTACAAAAAATCAGTTTACTGAATACATTTTGAAGTGGGCTATTAACGTCACAACCTGTGTGTCACCTGCAGAAAGTTGTTGATTGTGACTATGTTCACTTATCTTCAGAAAACAAGTAAAAAACAAATAGAACTATCATTTATCCATCTAAATTCAAATGTAAAAAACATTTGCTGACTGTTCCTGCCACGAATTCAGTCCATAATTTCAGAGAACTTAGTTGTGTACACAAAAGCATCTCAGATAAAAAGGAGCAAGTGTTACACAAAGCACCGGGAAAGAGGAGCTTCCAATGCCTACCAACCTCTTCATCACTAATACACATTTCTGCAGTAGTAATTGTTTTAGCATGCAGCAGGCAGTTTTGCACTTCCTGATGAAAGAAGGCATTATTATCACTGAAAGCCAACATGCATTTCTAAACCACACCTAAACCTACAAAACACAAGGTATAGCTTTTAACATTAGTAAGCCTCTTCCCTGCATTACAATGCAGACAGTACTGTAAGCCAAAGACTGGGATCTCTAATAGCCAGAGATCAGTGAAAGCATGTAAATCCTCACAGGAGTGCCCAGGACCAATTTCCCTGACAACACTTGGGAGTGCGTATTTAGGCTTCAGAATAGAATAAAGACTTTGAACCCCATTTTGGGTAAGAGCAAGAGATGTTACTCATATCTTGGTCAAATAGGCATTTGATAAAGTAGGGTGTTGGCAAGAAAGCAAGGAAGACAGGCAATTCCCTTTTTCTCTCAATCTCTTTTTCCTCTCTCATTTCCACTCCTTCCTTCTGTCCTTCTGCATGATTGGCGTATTCAGCTCTTGTCATTCCCTCCATACCTTTCTTGTTCAGACATCCACATCCCCAGCCAGCTACACAGCGCTGACATTTATGTGGGCCTAATCACCACTGTCTGCAAGACCATGCCCAGAAAGCTTATAGCAGCCCTCCGATGTTGCAATCTAAGTCCAAACTGAAGATTTTGAAAACACCCACTTAGGTGCCGTTCTAAGTATAGACGTGTCTGGTTTGGTAGGCACCCAGCTGTGGGCCTTACCCCTCCTTACAGGTAAACAGCACTGTGTTTTCCTATAGCCAGAAATGTCTAGTTTATACCTGGAGTTAGGTATACTGCTTCCTTTGTGGGTGCTCGTCTGAACCATGTTCCTCTTTCAGCCACCGTAAAGTCTCTTCAAGTCCTGGCAGTGGGCAGGATACTACCTCCTCTGTCGGCCAGAAAGGAGCTCCGCTCTATGGGTGCTTCATGGGGTGCAGAAGCTGCCTACACATTTTTTCTGCTCCTGAACAAAGATTTTGTCCTGTAACTGTCTAAATATGGTAAAACTGGCTTACTATATGTATACAAGTTTCTGTACTGTTCTCTCTTCATCTTTTTTTTTCCTCTCTAGGATAATTACATGCCTTTATCTTGATATTCTAACTGAGTATATTCTAACTACTTGTTAGTGCCAATAGCCTGATATGTACTTAACTTGATTTGTTGGTTTGAACTGTAGCAAGCCTAGGGCAGTATTAATATGCTGCATGTACTAACATATAGAACATGACTTTGGTGGAAAAAGTAATTCTTTAGTTAGGTTAGGTTTTAGCTGGGATACCACCACTCCGTGGAGAAGAACATCTTTTTACTTTTAATAGTTTTGAATCCCTATTTTCTTTTCCGTTGTAGAATGGAATAATGAAAATGGAAATTGTTATAGAATCATTCACTGAAAATAGCTGAAGTAATAACATGGAGATGAATTCAAGTTTCATAGCGGGATAAACAAACAAAATCCCCAGGAAGCTAAACTTGACAAACACTAGTAACTTTATAGTACTTGTTATTAATATTAAAGCTTTCTGTATGTGTTATTACCTGAGCTATGTGATTCACAGTTTAATTAGACAGGAAAACCACACAGAGCAGCAAAGCAAATTGTCTCTCCCATGAAATCTTTGAAATTTCAAAATATTTTCTATTCCACACCAGGATAAAAGCTATGACCTTTTGACAATTTTCATTTAGGAAACAACATACCACCTTAGAAAGCACTCACACTGAGACGAAGGCACAAATCACTTCCCTTATTTAGGCTGACTTATCAGCTTTCAACTTAAAGACCCACAGAATTGCTCCAGGCATCGGGCTGTGCAAAACTCCTGTGTGGGAAGGCAGTAGACATGCTCTTTCCTTTCCACTGCCACCCCTAGTTTGGCCTTTCTCATTAAAATGTTTGTATACATGTAAACACATATATATGTATTTAAATTTTTACCAGCTGTAAGGACAAACTTTGTAAAAGGTTTCTTTAGGCCTTGTGATCTGTTCTTTCACTAGGCTGCGTAAGGCAACATTTGCTTTGGGGTGTTTTTGCCAGTGACTGTTGTAGATGGCATCATTTTTGCAGCAGTATTGGGGTTTTTTTTGTTGCATTCATCTTTCTTACACAGTCATCCTGAAAGTTTTCAGGCTCTTAGATTCAATAAACCAAAAGAAGAAATGATTTCTAAAGGGTAATGATAAGGAGTGTCAGTTCCCTACTGGAAAGTGTATTCATCTCTGAGAGAATAAATCTATTCAATTATGTACAATTCTTAAGGAGATTACATTAGGTCATTGTACTCATGTTGTGCATCTGAACTACTGTGTAGTTACTGTCTTCCAAAATCTTTACTTCAATCTTAATGCAAGCACTTTAAACAATGACAGAAATAAGCCTCAGTTACTCTCACCCCATGCAAATCCATTTGGGATTCACCACAATGAGATAAAGACATGTGAGACCTATTTTACTCTAGTACCTGTTCCTTTCCCACTGTTTTACAACATTAAAATGAGTGTTAACACTGCAGGTGTGCGTGCAACATGCAGCCACTAAGGAGGCAAAAAAAGATGTTAGTTACCAAAGGCAGGGTCTGATCCAGTCCTCCAGGGAATCCTTGGGAAACCAGTGGGTGTAATGCTGGATGCTGAAACAGCCTTCCAAGTCTTTTAGGGTCAGAATTGGTAAAGGTAAAATGTTAGTGAGGCATTTCAGTTTGTGATTTAAACATGAATAAACAGAGGAAAAAAGACTGACTTCTCAACTTGGTGCAATACCTCTTTCCACCACTCTACCTAGACCTAATTTTTTTCCTCCTGTGAAAATCCATTGCTTTCCCACCATCATGCTTTTCTGTTTATTAATACCATATTTTTAATATTTTTATATTCTATGATGTCTGGAGATAGGTTTTTACTAAAGCAAATGTCCAAACATAGCCGTGCAATGTGTTTAAAAATTCAACATGACATCTATTAATGGAACAGTAGTTAGGCAAATAAATCTTCCATGAACCGAAATTAGAAAATTATACCTCAAAGTATTCACCCACCAAAACAGGCCATAAGGAGAAAAGAGTAATAGATTATTGTCTTGCTTTTATTTAATATTTTAATCAAGCTGGCTTGAGTCCCACAATTAAACAAACAACTCTATCCCAAGGGATTTCTCAGAATGAACAAACTGCTAATATTACAGCAATATCTCATAGCATCAGGTTTCAGGGTAATGAAATGGCCACAGCCTTTGCTTTCAGAACAAAAAAAAAAGGGAAGGGAAGGGAAGGGAAAAGATCTTGGTTTAATAGTACAAAAAAATTTCCACCTTTGGATATAGGGTGATATTAGTGAGAGGTCAAGTCAATAAGGAAACTTTATTCTCAACTGCTGCTTTAAAATGGTTTGAGTTCCTATTACTTCCCACATGTATAAGTAACTTTGGGGTAATTTGAATTCTTAAAATCCTTCAAAAACCACTATTTTTCATTTGTAGAATGTCTATGAAAGTTGTCTGGGAGTCTCACTGAGGATAGCATAATATTGCAGCACAGAATATATTTTTGTGTGCTAGGGGTTGGTTTGCAGTAATGTCATGCAAACTCTTGGTTTTTTGTTTGTTTTTTTTTTTAATATAAATAGAACTGACTTTCCAGTTTACAGTTAATATCTGAGCTGGGCCAAAACCCAACTGTTTGCTGGATGGAAGGTGCCATGTGATGGAGACTATGTATGTGTTATATTGGACAACACTACAGCTACCTTATCTTCAGTTGTAATGTAGATTATAAGGAGGGGAGTATTATAAGCTACATCTTCTCCAGGTAGAGTGACGGTTCCTATAAAACTGATATGCAAAATGTCCCACAACCCTGGTACATTAGTAAGCTGACTTAGTCCAATCCATTTAACTGATAGAAAACATTCATTACAACGGTAGGGTTTCTACAGATGCATCACGTTCTTACAAGCTGGATTCTGGATAATTTTTCTTTCCTTATTCATGAGTCTTCCTGGTTTTGTTCACTTGGGAGTTTGGCTTAGCAAGGTTATTTGTATGGGCTTTTTTAGATATATTTTAGTTAGTGTTTTAGTCTACCTTTATATTAACTTCAGATTAACTGCACAGTATTCTGGAAGATATCTCATTTATGTATACAGTAAAAGCATCCTTATTTTTCTCCACTCACCTATATTTGAAATTTCTTTTGAAAGGATCTTAATGAATTGCAGTAACATGATTCAGACAAGCATCTTAAGGAGAACACATTGACATTTCTGGAAGGGAACTCTTGAGTTTGGGAATCTTTCTATTTATTAGCTCTTCTAGCCACGTGCCTTTTTACGAGCCACACCAAAGAGCCTACATGCAAAAGGAAGTAAATTACAGATACCTGCAAAAGACGTCACCTGTGGCAATCTTGCATTCTCCAATTGCCACACAGTGGCAGGGAAGCAGATGAGTACTGCTTCCTGTTGTACATCTCACTTGTCACAGGATATATTTGTATTTGTATTAATTGCAGACACTGAACAACAGTCTCTCCCCATGTCTCCTATTTCAGTCCTTGTTTTTTTGATGCTGTTTTCCAAGAAATGACGAAACACTTGGGGAGAATTGGTGAAGGGGAAACCTGAGGCATCTGCACAGAAATGTCATATGTTCCCGTGTTTATGCAAACAAGCTCACAAAGTGTCTGACAGTGGAAAGTCACAGTAGTTTGCCACATACAAGCCTGTCTGCAACTTCTGCTGACATGGTTAAAATAGCAAATAACTGAAACTAAAGTCATCCTTATGAAAATAAAAACTGCTTTATCATCTGTCACGATGACCTTTATCTTTAGCAATCGCAAGAACTGAGAAAAAAAAAAAAAGGTAGAATACCTATTATATTAGCCAAGTACGGTGTCTACTGGGCCTGTTTTCCCAAAACAACCCTTTTGGTTTATGCAATTTAAGCAGTTGCTTGCAAAGTCCAGCTTAGTATTCAAGATAAAACAGAACTGCAGATTTCTGGAAATATCAGTAACATTAAGGGCAAGATAATAATAATTTAAAAAAACCCTAATGAAAGCATTCAAAACCAGTGTGAAATTCATCACATGGATGAATCCAGAATGATTCTGTAGTATCAAGAGCACACATATGCTGGAAATGCTCTAGTACAGTGTTTCTGTCAGCTACATTCATTTTATCTCTGAATAAAGTGCTACCAACTTTAACAATTGTACTGGGTCTGGCTGGGATGGCGTCAACTTTCTTCATAGCAGCTTGTATGCTGCTGTGCTTTGCATTTGAGGCTTAAACTGTGTTGGTAACACCCAATGTTTTGGCTATGGCTGAACAGCGCGTGCCCAGCATCAAGGTTTCCTTTCTTCCCCCACACCCCCAAAAGCAAGTAGGCTGGGGGGTGGGGAAGAGGCTGAGAGGGGACAGCACCTAGACAGCAGACCCAAACTGACCGAAGGGTATTCCCTACCATGCGATGTCATACTCAGGAAGAAAAGGTCAGGGCAGGGAGGAGGAAGACGGGACACTTGTGGTGATGGTTTTTGTCTTCCCAAGCCAGCACTATGTGTGCTGAGGCCCTGCTTGCCAGGAAGCATCCAGACATCTGCCTGCTAATGGGATGTAGTGAATGAATTCCTTATTTTGCTTGGCTTATGCACACAGCTTTTGCTTTCCCTATTAAACTATTATTATCTTGATCCATGAGTCTTCTTGCCTTCCTTCTTTTTTCTCTCTGTCCTGTGGGAGAGGGGAGTGAGCAAGCAGCTGGGTGGGTGTTTGGCTGTTGGCTGGGGTCAACCCACCACAACACTATTTCCAACTCTTTATACAGAGTCTGAGGGAGTAGAAGTATAGAACAAACATCTGAATCATCATCTGCTTTAGCTGCAAAACATGGGTATTTTTTAAGATGCATTTTCATCTGAAGAAAAATAAAAAGTATGTATTTTCTGAAGTCACATTTCTATGGCATTTTATGATATGCACAGACTAGAGGCTTACCTATCTCTTTTCTGAAACACCTTTCATTAAAAATATGTTTGGTTATGTTGGTCTTATCAAAATTATTTTTCACAGCTGATCCAAAACTGAGTTAGGGTTTATGACTGCTGTGACTGTGGCATATGAAAGCTGGCTTTAAAGTCAGCAGTGTGCATACAGAGTTGCAGTCCAAATCTGGAGTAGGTGAGGGCAGGCTAACCTCCCATCTGGTTCACCGACACCCTTGGGTTCATGGGCAGAGTTGGCATACTGCTCCAAAGTTCTCATCAGCATAGTTTGGCTGTTGCTGTACCTCAGATACTTAGTTTAAAACTGGTTTTGGAATACTTAGGCGTAGGCATTCCATATTGAGCACCAAGTATACCAGTCATAAAATAAGAATTAACAAATAATAACAATATTGACTCAAAGTAGACATGCTCAAAGTGCTTCTCACCAGAACAAAATGGTGTATTTAAATTCCAGAAAAGATAAAGGTATTTTCCCTTTGTTCTACAAGATAATGGCATTGACTGACTTAGTGTTAACAATATGTATACTCATAGTTAATCATTGACTACTGAGATGCAACAAAAAAAGTAGAAGCCATCACATAAGCAACAGTGATTTTTGCTATATAATGGTGCACAGTCAGAAGGCCCTTTCCTTATAGAAGATGGTAAAAAAGGTCTGGAGAGGCCCTGAACTTGAGCTCAATAAGGGCTCAGCACCCTTGAGTCCTTTCATCTTCAACCACTGGTTGTTTCAGTCTTGCCAAAGAATCTTATTACTTATTGTCTGTGCATACTGTACCTGTTTTCTTTGTGTGAGTGAATTACACTGTCTGGAAGGGGGAATTAGAGATGTGCAAATTTACCTTTGCAGATGTAGGTGTAGGGATTCCTTTTCTCAGATTCCAAAACTCATAGCTAAATTTTGTTTCTTGAGCAAAAAGCAGATATGATTCCCTCTTCATAACCTTTTCATAAGGCTGTTTGGTTCTGATAATCAAATCCATACTTAACTAACCTGACAGTTTGCCTGGGATTCCTCAGTCTGCCAAAAAAATGTCAAATAGCATTGAGTGGTGAGGGGCTCTGACATGCATCAGCTCATTCCTTCTCTGAACCTGATGGCAATACTGAGAGAATTGACTCTTCATTTGTTATTTGCTAAGTAATGGGATCCATGGGGGTCTGAAAAATAAAGTTAATTTTGCCTTCTATAGGTACAAAGGGAGCTATAACTCTGGTTTTATAGGTGGTTATGCTGATCCAGAACCCTGAGATCATTTAGAAAGCACATATTGTTCTTTACCTTTCAACACAGGTATCTGAACTGGTTTTCATGTGTATGTTTATTTGAATTGTATTGCATCTGGCACAGTAACCGCTATTCATCTGGACGTTCTTTTCATCTTTTGTGAGCCAAATGGACATTTAGTACTAATACCAAAGATAAGATCAGATACACAGTTGACATAAATCACCCAAACTCTACTGAGCTGCTTGATTGCTTCTGTCAAAGTTCAGATCTTAAACTTGTTGCCTGCTTCCTTCTGCACAAAGTTAATATATACATAAAATAGCATATTTCCTCCTGCTGTTCCATAGAGGATCATGTAACTAACCAAAATCGACTCTGAAGCAACTAACCATGAAAGCTTCTTCACTATGGCATGGAGTCTTCAGTTGTTGGTGTCTAAATATCAGCATGGCACAGAGATTTTTGGCTGGTGGTCTCTGCTGTATGATCAGTTATCAATGAGGAATAGTTTAGATAAGCCTGTTAGCTTGGATGATACATTTAATTAGGAGTTGCTGTTAACTTGCCCATAAGCTTCTGAAAGTAGAGCTGGAGCCACTGCAGAAAGGATCCTTTTTTGTGGGTAAATGGAAGCTTGTGGTCAGTTTCTGTTAGCTAACTTGAGGCAAAGTATATAAATTTTTTTCCACAGAGGATGGTTTAATTTAGGTCAGCATTAACTCAGGAGTGCCCATGTCTAGCTTTGAACCCTTCTGGCGCATGAACAGATATGTGCATACAGTATCATGGGCAAAAGCAGGACTCCAGTTTGTCCTGCAAATTCTCTCAGTCCATGCCCGGGGAAGAACAAAGACCCTCAAAGAGACCCTCAAATCCTTCTCCCAGCTGCTTTCAAATTGGGTAAAACAGCCATAAATGCTTTCATTATAATTCATTTTCAGTTAATAAGGTCTTGCTTCCTCCAAGTTGTTCAGAGTATCCCAAGCAAAACCTAATAGATAAGCAGGTTTTTATTTTAGTGCAGTGTTTGCAATTAGAAACAAGGGTTTCATATCCAATTGGTCTATCTTTCCTTGCAATAACACTTGTAAGGTTCATATTTAGATCTTGTTTGTGCAACTCACAACCACACTGTAATGATAGCTTCAGGATCTTCAAAAGTTGGCAGTGAAGTGTATATAGAGATGTGTCTAAACCAGAGAGAAAATCAGAGATACTTGATAGTTGTACGTAGTTACTATGAATGCTGTAACTGCAACACCCAGAGCATATTGGGCCTGAATATGTACTCTTCTTTTCTGCAGCTTCTAAGGAGCCTTGCATTGCTCTGACTGGAACATTTCTACCACGAGCAGCTACTTCAAATGTAACTCCAACTTCCTGATGCTATGTTTCATTGACAGCAGTGGCTGTACCACAGATGTTCATTAAACTTTATTCAGTGGGTCTGCAGTGACCCATTCATAACACTGAGGAGACAAATGAGCAGCTCATCACAAGTATATCTCCTCTTCCAAAGGGGATGCTTCTGTAACAGAAGGTCACTTCTGGCAGAGTGAAAATACATAATAGAAATAGATCAGCTTCATTCCAGCTCCTATCCACAGTGACCCTAGCTGCTTTGTATTAGAGGTTTAGTCTTCTTAAGGAGACCTCTAGGACACTGTAAAAAGTACTGCTCATATTGCTTTCTCTTTCCAGTGATAATTCAGCCATTTGGAGTCACAGAACTGAAAGGGACTCAGGTCCAAGTATAAACTGCTTGATGCTGTGGCTAATGCAGTGACTGCACTTGATACAGAGCTCTGTCCTTGCCTATGTCTAGATACAGTCACGCTGGCTGGAGTTCTGGCTTCCTGCATTTCTGCATTTTTTAGTCCAGTTTGCTGAGCTAACTGCGTACAGGGTCCTAGCAATGGCAACCAACATAAAAGCTTCTTATCTTCTGCCCAGACAGATTCAAAACTGGGTGAGCAGAATGATACACCTACGTTCTCTACTAAGGACTGCTGACTTGCTCTGAGTGTGCCTTGTTACTTTATGGGCAAAAATATTGCCCACAGGCTTTCAACAGCAACGACAGATGGTCCTAAGGGCACTAGCCACTTGAGGGTGTTTGCAACAGAAAACTGTATATTAAATGAGGCACAAGTATTTGCTGCTTTCATTTAATTGCTCATGTCTCTTCTTTATCCACCTCCAAAACATGGCAGTGTGTCAAAATGGGCACAAGTTCTTGGTTTTTTGTGTGAAGAGTGCTTTGCTGCTTGAATGTTTCTTTTGTTTTGTCTTGTCTTTTTTTTCCTTCATCAGGCCAGCATAAGAGGGATCACCATTTCAGCCTCTTCTGTTCTGCCCTTGGGAGTGTTCTGAGCTCTCTTTTGCTCTTGGCAGAGAGAAGACTGCTGAAGCGGGGTAGTATTTATGAACAAGACTATGTTTTTCTCCCTCCATCTATGTTTGTGCCTATGACCTAGCAGATTTAAGCATGTTTCCTGTGAATCTGAAACATGCTTATTAAATGGAAGCAAAATTTTTGATAACTCGGACTGTGCTTTTCAGGCTTAATTACATATATTTATTTGACATGTCTGTTATTGTTAGCACTAGGAGTCTACATAATTCTTTCACAGACTGTCACCTCTGTGTGATCTGCACAAGTCCTGTCAGGAATGCTGACCTTGTGCTGCCCTAATGCATCTGTGTCTGGTCAGGTCCATAGTGACCCTTTACCTTCACAGGAAGAGAAATAGCATGATAACACAATCTGCGACATTTTTGTCCTGTTTACAAATGACCACAAATAAGAAGATGAATTTCTTTAAGTAAGACACTTTGTTTCCTAACATGGAGCAAGACATTTTTTCATACTGAGGCCAGGAAAGTGCATGGACAGTTTCATGGCCAGATTCTTCGAGCAGCCTTGCTGTCAGATTCTTTCCTAATTATTGTGATATCAGGAATGGCAAATCCAAAAGGTCACTTTACACTGTCCTGGAAGCAATGCTTTCTCCCTGTCTTTCTTTCCCTGAGAAACTATAATGAACTGATCATAGATCTATGCATATCTTTGCATTTTGTTTCAATATGTTCAATACTTGATTTGCATTTACTGAGTGGTCCAGTCACCGTAAATTAAACTAGCCCTGAAACAAAGGAACTAACACACAGATCTAGAAAACAAAACTGCGAGCCATGATGAGCATCCCAAACAATGTCCTTGGCAATTGGCAGAATATTCAGAGGTTTCATTCAGCCCCCTGCTACTTGCCTGGGGTAGGCACCAGGAATGCAGTACCCTCTCCTTTATGGACTACCCTCCAGCACCAAATATGCTTCTCTGCTTCAGAAAAAACTGTCTTTGAGCCCATTAATGTCTAAGGCAGTCTGCCCATTAATGTCTAAGGCAGTCTGCATGGGACTGTAATATAAGGTTTCTGAAAACTGTCTGGAATAGATTTTATGAAAAAATTCAGCCCAAAGTGTCAAAATGGTTAATATCTTTGTAGCTATAGAGATCTCAGAGAAAACTCGCATCTAAACATAAAAGTTTCTTTGTGTTTTCAGGCATTTTGATGTAACAATAATATTAGGGGGGGGAAGAAGCTTTCACTGTATCCTTTCCATACATTTCTACAATTTATGAAAACAGGCACTGTACCCTTGGGGTTATCCAGTTGAATAAGTGGAGGCTATTCCGAATAGTGTGTCTGCACTACTGTAGGAATGCCTAAGGAAGCTTCAAAACAGCTTGCTCAGGTAGCGGAATGGATCTAGTATAGGCTCACAGACACCTTGTCTCCCAGGATGAGTTCAGATTCCTCGGGGCAATGGTCTACCTGCACTGCTGTTCCCAGTGCTCCAGGACCCCAGAGACCCCCCCAGGGAGGGGTACCATATGGCATGACCCTACGGCCCCATACCAGGGTCGTATGGCTGTGGAGGCAAGTGCAAGAGGCACTGCGCTGTCTTCTCCCAGCACAGCTTTGGCAGGGCTAAAGACCTCAGATCACTCAGCACTATAAACAGTTGTGTAGGATACAGAGCGTACAACCCCTTTTTACAGCTCTAAAAGCGATCTGACCCATATATCTTACGCAAGCAGCAATGCATTACTGGTGCTTGCCGAGCAAGGATTTTAAGACTTCCTCCTCCTCCCTTGGCAGCTGCACATGGAGAAAGCTGTCAATTTTGGATCATCGTTGCAAAGGGCATATGCCATTTCAGGCACTGTACAATATGCCCAAGTAGCCCGGCTAGTGGCCCAGATGCCACCTGGGGACTGGATGTAGCATTTTGTCTCCCTGGCTTCCTCTTACTTTTTCCATTAGGTTTCAGTTTTAAACTAGTGGAAGAGGAAAATTTCAAACAGTATGGGTAAAGCAGTGCTCTCTAACTATAGCCTGTGCTAGGGAAGTCACTTTTCACCTCTACGGTGAAGAAGTGAGCCCTTCCTCTTGTCCTTCTAGGGCTCAGGGGTACCTAATGATGGACAAATGCAGCCTGGAGTGAAGGTCCCTGGCTGGCCATTAAGGCATTCACCACACAGGCTGCACTGGGGAATTTCACCATATAAAACCTCTAAGGAGAGAATTTCAGAGACACCAAAAGGATGTGTAGTTGTGTATTGAGAAGAAGCTTTACCTTGTTAAAGTAATCTTAAATCATTAAGACTTTTCCTAGGGTAATTGCACGCGCATATTCTGCTAAACATTAGGAAGAATTGTTTTCATTATGTCCCAGTTTGCTTTTCTGTTTTTCTTTTACTTTCCAATCTTCCCCCTGCTTTTTTTTTTTTTTTTTTTTTTTTTGTGTGTGTGTGTGTGTGCTAGAATAGCTAAAATAGCTCATACATTGTTTTGGAACTTGTAGTACTTCTGTTACACTGCAACTTGACTTTTAAAAGGGAAGCTTGATTGGGCCAGCATTCGAGGAGCTGGAAAATAAGGACCTATGTGGTGCAGCATACAAAAGAGAACCAGGCTCAGCCTCATAAAGACAAACATCTAAACATTTATGTGATTACTAGGAACAGCATATTCTCCTGCACCCATGTGCTCCTGGACACATTCCAAGTTATTAATAGCAGTAGTGGCAGGGCTGTACATTATATTGTTATTTCCTCCTTGGAGAGAACAGAATGTTAGACTGTGAGAATATGACATGGAAACTATGCAAGTTGGCTGCCCTCTTCTACTTTATTTACTCCTTCTTAGATCCTTCTGACTTTGGGGCTTTTGCAATCACTTTAAAAGGGATTCACTTTTTGCCCAGGAAGAGGAACACTGGAATTTCCACTCTGGATCAGATTATGGACAATAATCCAGGCTTCTGTCTCTATCCTTCGGAAACAGAACAGACCTGAGTAGTCAATAACGTGTTAGACATAGGCGAGATCTTAAACTTACTTCCCTCTTGAGTTAGGACTGTGATCAATACATGTTAATCGGTATAAACATCAATAAGCTTCATTATTTTTCATCTTATTTGCACAGAAATAGACATTACACATTCAGATAAATGTCCCTTCATTTTATTGACTGTCTCACTAAACTAGTCAATGACACTGTGTCTTCCACAAGTTTGATCTAGGACTCAGTTAAGATCCGGCCAAATGCTGCAAAGAGACTGGACTAAGAAGCCAGGCAGAAAACAAGGATTCAGTTTTCCACTCCTCTTAGAGCAAGGGCTGGTTGCTTTCTGAAAAGCTGCCGTTCTACCGCTAAATGGGAACCCGAGTGTCTCTTAAACCGCCTTAGTCTGGACTGAGCCTAGCTACATTTTTCAAGACTGGGTTTTCAAATCGGCCGTTTCCCCCACGCCCCGAGGAGGAGGAAGCTAGCAGTGCTGCTGGAAGCAGCAGCCCCCCCTTTTCTACACCTCCTTCCCTCTCCCGTGGGCTCCTGCCCTTTGCACCGCGCTGGCTCTTGTGCCACAACAACTGCCCATGCAGTGGCATGGAAAAGCAGATTGGGGAATTGATCCAGTTTGAAACTAACTGTTGGAGGGGCTCAAGCCTTTTTCCCGCTGCTGTTCACCATTCAGCCATACCAGATGACACAGGGTAGTGGGCAGCGCGGGGCGGAGGTGAGGAGGGCGAGGGAGGGGAGGAAGGCGGGCAGAACCCGCTCCACCTGCGGCACCACTGCTTTATGCTGTTTAAAGTATTTTTGTAATTACGGGCTAAGACACTGTCAAGTTTTAATTTCTTAGCAGAACTTTTTTTTCTGGAGAAGTAAGATTTTACCAGTTAATGCCCCTAGACTCTGCAGGTTTGGAAAATAATCTGTGTTTCTCAAGACAGTGAAGCTTGGCGTATGTATACTCTCTGTGGACGGCAGCCAGTGTAAGATAGGAGGACATGGTAAAGCTAAAGGTAAAACTACTTCAAACTTGAGGAGATGGGGAAGGGTTAAAGGACATTGACAAATTGTAGGTGTATGGTAATAGCTAATAAATCTGTATTTCTACCCCAAACTTGAGGATTGCTTCTCTTGTTCTCCAGATAAAAGGAGAATCTGTAGATTAAGACAACGATGCCTGTTAAATGTTGAAATAATGTTGTATTTCAGGGGACATGGATTCAATAATCTACATAGTACCTTTTGTTTTTCTGTACCATGTTATCTGTTAGTTACAACACAGTAACTCTTTAAAGGGCAGATGCTATCTCAACATAACTTAGCAATGGGGCGGCCGGGGAGGGGAAGGATGCCAAGTTTAGTAGTGTTTCATTTCTCTCTGACGTAGAAAGGGAACAACCAGCAGCTCCTGTTCTCCAAAGACCGTGTGGACTGCTCCCCATGGGACCAACGGTACAAGACAAGGCTTCCCACACCACCTGACAGCAGCTGTTCCCCGTGGAGGGATTTTACTATAGATAATTCAAATTGTATAGCCCACCTAGCAGAAAGTCTGAGGTACCAAACCTGATGCAGTTGTGTTCACATTGCTTATTGGAGGTCGTGCTTTGCACAGCCTGACCCTGAGCAGCAGCTGGGGTTTGTTCCAGAGAAAGTGAGATGGTTTGCTCCAGAGGAGTGAACAGTATTTATTCAGTGTGAGGAATAAGGGTTCGTAAACCAGGAAATTTGAATTGCCTGATAGTAATGATGCTGGCTACACACTTCAGTGGTCTGGGGGTTTTTAAGATAAGGGGTGGGCTTAAGTGTTTGAAAACTGTTTACTTCCTTTTTTTTTCTTTAAAGTGATCTCTACATGTACACAAAACTGCACAGCCTTTTTTGCTGGGTTAGCCAATGTAAAGAGGTAAGCATATAACATGGGTGAAATTTCCTTTACAGATCTTCAGAGGTTCTTGCCTGTCTACAGTGGCTGTGTAGGGACCGCAGGTGCTTATTTGTGCACAGTGGCTCACCTCCTGTCCTTTTTCCCTTCTGACCTTTCCTCATCATTCTAGATTTAAGGGCCTAGCACCAATTGCCAGTTAGACTTACTGGGTCTAAAATACCTTTAAGTTTTGACTTAGAAAGAGAAGATACTAATTTTTTTTTTGTGCATAGCAGAAAGTACTACAAATGTTGAGCTTCTGCTTTCTAAAAGCAATTGACTTTTTTATTCTTTCATTTGCTCTCAGTGTGAAATCACCCTGAGAGCCCTACTTACGATTTATTTGATAAAACAGTGCTTCTGTGTTCCCTGTTTGTTCCACTAGAAACACATTATTTTTCTGCTTGAATGGGAGTTGGACCCAGCTATGCAATTGGATCTGAATTCTCTGATAAAGCCTCTGTTTGGGATCCTGCTTCGGATTTCTTTGCAGACGCAGGTCAGAGACCAAAAGGTGAGTTTTGCATTGCTGCTGAAGTGATTCAGATGCCTGGTGCCACAGGGCAGGTTTGAAAATAGCAACCGATGGGCAGGTCTGACACCTTATTAGGTCTGTCTCAGAGTGCCAGGGGCTACAGAGCTGATGTGCAGGCTCTCGCCAGTGCGGTATGGGGAAGGGTGGGAGGGACCTTCTGGGCTCTAAAGCTTTCCAAAACATGCTGACAAAGGTGCCCATTGAGAAGATGAACCTCAAAAGGCCATACTTTTTTGGTAGATATGAAAGAAACTTTATTTCCTCATAAACTAAGTATCCAGACATCAAGAACATTTGTGAAATGCTGCTACAAGGTATAGTTTTGTGCATGGCATGGTGGAATAAGGCTCATTGCCTTTTTTTTTGCTTTTTTCCACTGTACACATTGTCTAAACACAACAATGAAAATAAGGAAGCATGCATACAGGACTGTAAAGCCACTTTTGACATGTATGGATTTTCAGTTTGTTTGTTTTAGAGTTCTTTTTGTGTTTGGTTTTTTTTTTTTTGAATTATGAACTCCAGATACGCTTTTGTTCTAATATTTAATTGCTTTGTGATAAATATTTTGCCATGGTACCTTCCAGCAAATAAAGACACAATGTCTCAGCCTTGCACAGTGAGCTCATCAGGAAGTTACTTGTGGAACAGCAGCTGCAGCAAGTGTTAATCTAGAGAATTGATAAGGAAATAGGATGGACTAACCCACTTTCCTGGCGTGCTTATCTGTCATTTAGGCTTATGTAAAATATTCTAATAATGTGCAGACCCCGGTAGCCAGAAGCTGTCACTGGGGTATCAGAGGAATCAGGGTTTGCATAACAACAGGAGAGGGTATCCTTGCTATGTTTCCTCCTCTTCTCTTTTTCCCAGCCCTCCTTGTGCCTGGAATGTAAATTCTAAACCACTGAACAAGGCAGCAAGCAAATCCATACAAGGCAGCTGGCAGGTGGGCAGCAAGTGGTCAGGACAGCAGGAGAGCACCAGTACACTATCTGTCTTAACACTCGATATAGCTCCTAAGAGATTTCAGAGCACGCACAATCCGTACAGAAGACCACGGCTCAGATGTTCATCCACAGGAAGAGCGAGCATCTCATCTCGTACCTGCACATTGCTCAGGGTTCCTGGAGACTCTGGTCCTGGGTACTTAAAGATACTGTTTAGTCAGGAGAGACCTCAGCTTAGAAGGTGTTTCTTTTTTCATATAAACTGAGTGTTCATTAAAGGCTCTTCTGTGATGGCATTGATGGCTGAAGTGACCTTCAGGTCTACAACTCACGCATACAAATTCACCACATAGCCCTTTTTGACCCTAGAGGGTCCTTTTAAGGGAAAGGGGATAATGCATACCCAGTGAGCATTGTGGTGCTCCACAGAATTAGATGTGTTTATAAAATCAGATAAAATGTGTTGTCCATGACTGATTACTTTTTTAGTAAAAAGGATTCAGAGGCAGTTAAATGGGAAGAAGCCAAAAAAACACATGGAGAAAATAATATCCAAAAAGCCTGGGACGTGCTAGAAAACCAGCAGTCAAACAGGAACAATAACAGAAAAATCAATAGGAAAAAAAAGCATGTACTGAATCCAATTAAGTTTGCATTGATTATAGAGACGAAAACAAATTTTGACTCCTCTCTCTAGTATTTGATCCCGAGAATGGTGTCCTTATTTAAAACATTCTCAGAATCTGTTTCCTTGATATTCTACTTTGTCCTCTGAGGATGTGCCATACACCATATTTGTCATTTATGTCAGAATAAAATAAAAATAAGAACAAGAAGCCACTTAAACCAGTTTCAGTTTTGAGAACTAAAAGTATCAAAAGCACAATCAAAGAACTGAAAGAATAATTAGTAGCAGTGAATAAAAAAAAAAGTCAGTTTCAAGCCTGTTTCAGATTTGGCAATATATCCATCAGAGCAGGACTAAGGAGGCATAGAAAATGAAAAATATGTTTCTTCTCAACAGAATGGAGGATAAATTCAGACCACACCTATGGGCCTATCCAATATCTCAGTTAAAATTCCAAAGGCTGGAAGCTAACACCAGGTATGCAAAGGCATTTTCATTTATTCACCTAACTCCTACCTTGCTACCTAACATTTCCAGGTGATGAAATTGTTCTGACTGCTGTAACACATTTTACATCAAGAACAAAGTCCATATGCAAGCCTGGATCAGACAAGTGTGTAAAAAGTAGAGAATCAGGTAGTGTTCAGATCTTTTAGGATTTGTGGCTCTAAATTTTGTAAGCAAGATAATTAAAAAAAAAAACTAATGAGAGAAAAACAATCCATTGGCATAATGAAAACATCTGTTCTACCTTTAACTTATTATGTTACTAGTTTGGAAGTTTCATTGACTTTCTAGTCAAAGTGAGCATGATTTCAGTATTACAAGTAAAAATTGAGAGAAAAATGGGTAAATTTAGAATGTGCAGTGGTACAAATCTCTGTGATTTTTGAAAGACAGAGCTCTGGGACTGCTGCTTTTTTGTTTCCTAATAACTGTGAAGCATCTATTCACAAAATATTTTTATTCACTTACTTGCGCTGGGGTTAATCTCTCCTCACATCTTACATCTAGAAGTTCAGTGTATGGTTTAAGTTTCTTATCCAATCTGATTCTGTTCTGAACAGAAAACACTGGATGTCTAAGGCAGGTATCTAAGGAGGTGAAATGAATTGCTTTTTAAATGTGCTTGCTTCTCAGCCAATGTAAAAATCTTGAAGTGCTTATCTCACTGTTAGGCAGTTAAAGTAAAGTAAGAGGAATCACAGTCCAACATCCAGATCTACAAAGGCATCTGTTGATTTCAGTGGTAATACATTGAGAGATCTGGCTTCAAAATACTACAGTTCATACACTCGGTAGTTTTGGACACTGTGATGAAACATGCAAATCCACGAGCACTTCTTGCAAGACACACTACTGAAATAGCTTTTCTCTCTGGTTTCATTCTTTTTTTTTCATCCTCTCACTCAAGTAAGATTTCAGCATGATAGCATGCTATACAAAATGCATTATAAGTGGAAAATAAGCAACGAACCTGTGTAGTCACAGGGGGAGGCAGGAAGGAATAATCTTCATTTTCAATACAAAACAATTATTTTGAGCACGAGGAACACATCCTAACTTGTTAGAAGGGTGGAACAATGGAAAAGGAAACTGAAGTTGTAGCAGTGTGTAACATACCGGCACTGTGTAACAGCAGGTCACCTCACCCGTCAGCGATGATGTGCAGACAGTAGATCCTACTGGTCCTGACTCAGTACATGAAAGGATGATTTGGCTTGCTGACCTCCAACCTCATGCGTTACTACATTGTGAAAAGCCTTAACCTTTCCATTTGAAACATCTCTGTGCTCACAAAGGACACGTATGCCAAGGTCCAGTGGTGTTTTATAACTCCCCACCAGTGCTGCAGAATAGAGACTGACTTGTTCCCATCTGCCAAGACTTGAGCAGGACTGTGCATGAACTGAGGTGTTACTCAATGTATTTGGAAAACTTTAAACTGAAATATTGAAATGGAATTTAGCAAAATTGGAGCAGCTGAGCAGGATCACAGCTTTGGACTTGGGTGTCTATGTGTTCTGTGCAAGTCCCAATTTTGGTAAGTCCCTTTGGCTCTGCTGATGTTGTGGGATGTGAAAGTGCCTGCCAGCTTCTGCATCCCTGAAACTGAACCTAGGCACATACCATCTGCCTTTCCTCCCCAGGCTATGGTCTTCAGCCAAAGAATATTCAGGCATACAAGCAAGACGACAGTGACAGCAAGTTTCAACAAGTCCCCTAAATGAATGGGGGGGTCAGGACTGGGTGAAGTAGGGTATCATTGAGGACATGCAGCATAGAATAAATGATCCCTCAGGCCATATGAGTAGAGACAATATATTCATTCTTCCTGCACAAGCCAGGAGCGGATGTCGAGGGAGGGGTATTCTGTCCTTCAGTATAGACATGGGATCTCTGAATCTGGCCTAGGCAGCTGCCCAAAATTAAACATTCAAATAAGTAAGCTTCTGAGGAGAAATGTTTTCTAATCAATTTCCATTAGGTAGAAAGGTGTTATGGATAAGCAGGTAGTAAGCTTTGCTGCCAGTGGATTAATACACCTACTTTATGACCATCAATTCTTGTCAGAAATGTGTGCTGGTCTGGAAGCCTTTTTTACAAATTGACAGTAACTGGCCAGGCTGAAAGCAGGTGTATCTGTTTGAATCTGACCTTTGGTTCATGGCATACACTCATGTCATGTCGTATTACCTCATCGTATCACAAAAGCTAAATGTCATACAGTGTCACATCTTAACCTAAGACAGCTCATCAGACCCACTGTTTTCAGATTCAGTATCATGTAACAAGAGCACAGTAAATACACTGTGTCATAGGTTATTTTAGTAGTCACACAAGAAGTTGAAGGCAATATTCATGCAAATGAACAGATACAGCATAATTGATTTGGAACCTCTCTGGGGCTTATTTACTGAGTATTATTTCCATAAATCATTTTGCTGTGTGTTAAAAAATCTTTTGAACAATCCTTTTCAATACTCAGAATCATGACCCCTTGGAAATCTGCTGCTTAAGACTGCCTGAATTATTACCATGTTTGAGATGAAAGAGCATGGCACCTGAGGGCAACTGGCCAATAAAATCGTCCTTGTCTTCTGCGGGGCTGTGGGATCGCCCTGCTCTCCGGGCTCCTAGCTTTCTCCCAGCCTATGAGCCAAAGCCTAGCAATCTAATCAAGCGTGTGTCTGTTTATAAAGCTTATGTCATCCGAGTGGGAAACTGAAGCAATCCCTTGTGACTTAGGAGACCAGCCACATGTAGCAAAAAATGACTGACCATGGAGCTTGACTGCCACAGGACGCAATTTGTTTAGACAAATGGCTAACAAACAACTGTGAGCAATACACAGGTTTGCATAAATTATCATCAGTCCATGGGAAGCTCACGTACCGGAAAAGGCGGCAGGCAAAGGATACATTCATCCTGCAAACTCGTTAAGGGATCTCTCCAGGCCTACTTAGCCCACACAGTGCTAGTCTTTGATGAGACTTGCATGCAATCAAAGTAAAGGGTTAGCATTCTAGGGACAGGTAAGTTGTGTGCAGCTGCTAAATGACACTTGGTGGCCCTTTGGGACTGCGGCTATTGCGCCTTCTCAAGGCAAGTGCAGAGGGGTGGGCAGGTGCAGCTGCTTTCAAAAGATCTTTGCTTCTGGGCACAGAGAAGTTGTGTAGACCTGCAAGTAAGGGGTTTCAAAGCAAATGCTTCTGATTGTTCATCTAGCTACATTTCTTTTTCCTGTCTGGTGAGTACAGGCAGATGCCATTCCAATGAGCATGGCTTTGTCAGGCCACATGACAAACATCCTCACGTGCTTCCCTTCTCCTCCTCCCGCTCCATGCTGGGCATGCAGGGAAGGACAGAAGGAACACGCAGAGCTGCACCCCTCCTGCCAGGCCGCATGCTGGAATATTCCCATTCCTTGTCCTTGCTACACTCACGCCTTGCCTACTGTCTCACGTGTGTAATGGGGTGATAAGGGCTTGTGAAACAGTGGGGAGCGTTAAGCGTTCTTGCATGCAGCTCACCTGTTCTGAAAGTCTGGGTGCCACGTGCCATTTGGCAGCAAGGCACCAAAGTAGGAAACGAGGGAGATGGGATTTAACAAGGGAATGAGGCTTCTGAGGTAGCAACTATAAGGACCAGCTCCACCACATGTCAGAGCCTTCTGTGTGAAATGCTGAGCATCTGCAAGCTCCTCAGCGGCCCATGAAACCAAAAGGATTTGAGGGTTTCCAAAGACTTCTTGGAGATACCCAGCTTCTTTCAAGACTAGAGTCCCCCATCACTCCCTCCTTTTGCCTTCCAGTTCCTCCTTCAGTTGAAATGTCTAATACTTACTAACTAAATCATTAACTGAGTTAAGCATTTTAATAGGCTAAGTAATTATAGCCTATGGTCATAATAAATGATACGGAGAGGGGATTTTTTGATTAAGAAATGTTTTCCCACCTCTGTATAACATATGACCTTCAATGTATAGGCCATATTTCTCTCTCACTCTGCCACCCTGAGGGCACCACTTCCTTTTATATATATATAAAAAAATGTTAATGATGCACTTGTAATCACATGGCTGCATTTGAACAAATCTCATTCCAGACTTTCCCTGAAGGGTTTAATTATACAGGTTTGTGCAGAATTACACCCAGCTGTAATCCTGGGGTCTGCTAGTGCGACTGGTTGTTCAATTGAGCATCTATGCTCCTGACCAAGTGTGCACAAAGAAACGTGACGTAATGTTCAAAAGAAAAGCTTAATGAACATAACCACAGTTATATGTACCTTTCTGCAGAATAGCAGAACATAATTCTGAGCTATCCCTTCAATGTGGGAAGAAAACACGGTCTCAGTTCTCTTCATTATGCAATTTAATGTAAATGTATTTTTTTCAGTCAAAGATATTTCAAAAAATAACCAATTCAAAAGGAGCTGCTTCCCTGACATCTTCCTATTAAAGGTCTAGGTCGAAGTCTGATAGCTGTTACCCTGCTATAAATCTAGAGATAATACCTGGATTCCAGTGGAGTAGCTCTGGATTTATACCAACTCCAATGAAAGCTCATTTGGCCTTCTAAATATGTAATTGTTCTTAGTGCAAAAAAATCTATTAAACCCTCACAGCAGTCACTGATTGTGGCATTTTAACAATAACAGCCAGCATGATTGAGTGTTTCAGTGCTTACTGACAGATGGTCATTGTGTTACAAAACAGCCTCCAGTAAATAATGACCATATCCACATGAGAGATGGAAATAGTTCTCTATTGTATGACGCTTTTTTGTCACAAATAATGAAGTAGGAATGTGTCTTTGACTCCATTTTATACTGATACTGAAAGAGAAAAAATGCCATTTGAATGAAAAGTGATAAGAATATGAAAGCAGAAAGGTTCCAAGTTGCTTTTATTTGTTTGCTTGCCGATTTGTTTGCATCTAATAAACCATTAGGAATTTGTGGTTGGTGTTCTTCTATCCTTATTTCATAGTATACAGTTCTCTTAAGGCGCTAATGGAGCTTCTTTTGAGAGATCTTAAGTAAACTAAAGGTGAAGATATGGTTTAATAGTTACAAGATGACAGGGCTAAAACTCCGTTTCCTCTTAAAATGGTGAGTGTGAGTGCACAGTGGTCTGCATGGCTGGGAAAGAGATTTCATTCTAACCACAGTGCTTAGGACCATAATACGTACTAACAGTTTGTTACATTAATGTTCATAGACCTGTGAATTTACTGATGTTACTAATATTGCTACAGAAATTATGTCTGTTACACTGAAAAACAATCTGGAGCACCAAGCATGTTCAACAGATGCCTCAAAAATGTTGCTAGTAGATGCCTTATTGTACACTAGGAACAGCACAGTAGAAGCAGGAGTACTTCTACCTGGCCAGGAGATCAGAGTCAAATGAGGGAAACAAATTGTCTTGCATCAGATTATTGATAAATGAAAGGAGTGTTTTTCACAAGCACAGAGACAACTAAGCCTGAACACACGCAGACCTAAATTTTTGAAGAATAAATTGTTGATCAGTAACTGCATTCATTCCCATTGCAAAAAGCCTCAATGATTCAACTGAGCTGAAGTGAAATGATGAAGCACAACTGGAAAAATTAATACACAGCTATTTATGTGTTGACTGTTCAGTACAAGAAGTAGCTAAACTGCTTTTTGTCATTAAAAAAAGAACAGGTAAAGCTAAATACATGGAATAAACAGATCTATCGAATAAGAATGTTCCTGTCAGCTCTCAAAACAAACTATCCTTCAGCAATAATTTTCAGCCCCATCTTGCACAACCTGCAGCAAAAACACTCATCCACTGCATCTTTATCTGTGCTGAACCTGATTGCTCACCACTTCACATTTGCACTTCACTACATTTTAATGGTTGATGTCTTAAACTGGATTATTTTACTGACTCTTACTTTGTAATCAGGGGAAAAAGCAAAACTTCCAAAACCACAACCATCTTGTCTACAGAAGTCTTCAGGGCACACTTTCCATAAAGTTCACTACTACGGAGGTCAATGATGAGACTGAAATCAGAAACTTCCACGTGTCTGGGTGACCCCTTCCAGTTGCAAGTGCTCTTGGGCCATAACTTGTGGGTTTTATATCCCTCTATGTGTTTACAGGTGTTTAAATTAGGAATTGTGCTCAGCTAGGTTCTGTGATTAGAAGCAAGAGCTGTGCTTTTATTAGAGGCCATAATGAGTTCTCAGAGCTAGTCACTCACTTGACCCTGACAAGCTGTGGGAATGATTTTCTGTGGTGGTTCCCACTTGTTTCTGATAGTGAAGTAGCCTCTTCAAGACCAACTAATCTCAATAAAGGTGAGAGACATTTTCATATCTATTAAGTAACCATTTATAATTCAGAAGAACATTTATGAAAGCAACAGCATGTTTTTTGTCTTCTATATATGGGACAACATTCAATGCTTAAACTAAGTGAGCACTTTTGCTACAACTTCTTGGCAGTTTGAAATCCTGTGGAGAAATGAGTGCACAGCTTCATCACCTGCTAGAGAGCTATCACAGCTCACCCTTAGCTAGCAATCTCACAGACACTGAAAGTTGAATGATCAAGAGATGGTTTACCTTATCATATTTTAAGGTGGCATCTTCATGTCAAGGCTGCAACAAAGCAAAACAGATCTTGTAATAGCAGTATCTGGAGTAAAAAGATGACTCCCGGCTCTTGGCTGTTTCAAGACCTTTTCATTGTCGTAACATAATTAAGTATGTCACCGTTTGTAACTTAAATGTGTTAAAACAAAGTCTTGTTTCTCTAAGCAAAGCAACACTGCAAGGGAGAGACAAAATCACTTGTGTCCTCATTTTCAGCTGTCATGGTCTTGTGAAGCTACTTCCTTGACCAGTGGTACCATTGATATGTTTTCCAATTGTACCCAAACGGAGCTATATCTTGCTTTATCTCCTCACAGAACAGCCACCCACTTTTTATTTCCTTATATGAAAAGCAGAGGGGGAAAGGGGACATGGAAAGGTTTCAGAGCTATCATGCATGGGTTGTACAGGGAAAGGAGGACATTTTTAACACCATGAAGACTTATAATGGAATAGCATCTGCAGATTCTTTGTCAAGGTTGAATTGAGAATTCCAGTGTTCCTATAAGGGATTTATTTGTAGTCATACCTACTAAGGAGCACGTGTTAAATTTACAAACGCAGACAGCAAGAGACATGTCCACGTACACACATTCACAAAGTATATCTCCATTTGATACCACAATTATGACAATACAATTGTTTTCATGTCGAGTACTGTGCACCACAGCTCACCAACTCAGCACATTACAGACTCCACAGTCTACTCAGTTCCTAAACATGGTCTTCCAAAACTGATCTTTTCCCTGCCTCTCTGGAGAGCTATGAGGCTTGAAGCCCTGTTGTCTCTGAGACTGTGGGCATGATCTTCTCCACTGAGGGACGCATGAGCATCTCTTATTTTCCCATGCTGTGGGAGAACCTTTGGCAGTTTTTGTATCATCACTTTGAATTCTGCTCCAGCATTCTTACAAGCTCATTTGAGTTTGGTGCCATCCTTACTTTTATATATGTTTCTTTTATATATATTCTCAGATAACAAATATTTGGAAAAGAAGTGGGCGTGAGATGCCTCCTAAGAACAGCTCCTATGTGGAATCTCACTCTCCTGCCAATTTGCCAGTGATTTCTTTCTAAGAATTTATTTTCAACCTTCTATTTATCTACATTGTGAACCAAGGTTGCTGTCTACCACAGCACCCTATAGCCAAACTGATGAAATACGATTCAGGCAGGTGGATTTCATGCTGGGTAGAAAATTGGCTGGACCATTGGGCTCAAAGCGTGTAATGACAGCACAAACTCCAATTGTCAGCCAAATAGTAGCATTCTTCCAGGGTTAATACTGGGGAAAATATTGTCTTCCTTAATAAGCTGAAAAATCATTAAATCTGTGGATAATAGCAAATTCTCCATGTGTGCTGGGAGGAAGAGGAGCCAGTACTTCAGTGAAGCTCTGGAGGATGGGGCTGATGTTCAGTGGATGGTGGCAGCCTGAACGAATGGGCTGGCAGAGACTTAACATTGTTCAAAAACAAATTTACGTTTGACATCCTCAGTGGAAAACCCCTATGCAACAGTACAGGTTGGGGGCTGACTGGATAGGAAGCAGCTTTGCTGAAAGGACATGAGAGTCCATGGGGGTAAGAAGTTGAATATGTTTCAACAGCATGCCTCTGTGGCAAAGAAAGCCAGCCCCATACTGGCCTCTGCTAACAGAAGTGCAGCCACAGAGAAACTGAGAACTGATCCTCCAGAAGTCCTTTCCAACCTAAACTTCTCTATGACAGCGCTTACTTCCTCAGCTTGTTTAAAGGATGTGACAGGATGCAAAAAAATCCCCAACCCAGTTGCCGAGTTCTCCTTTAACATTAATAAGGCTTCTGATGCTCTCTGCGAGTTCAATTACCTTATTAAAGAAGAAAATGTGGTGGAATGATACATACCGTTTCTGGGAACCGGTATGAGCTGGATGTTAATCTTGTCATCTTCCAGGTACTTGCTACCTGTTTTCTCCTAGTACTAGAATGGCATAAACCAAAACAAAACAGAACAAAACAAATAAAATAAAGCTGACTAGCTTACTAGAAGTCTGGTTTCTCCCCCCTACCCCACCCCCAGTGTTTTTCATCTTTATCCTTTATAATCTTCCACATACTTCACAAGTTCTGCATAACAATTGCCAACTGTCGGTGTAATCCTGGGCAGCTGTTTGTTCACCTCAAGGATTATTTTGTCCTTGCCTAGGCCTTTACTTTTACCTGGGAGTATTTTCAAGAACACTGATCTTCATACATGCCTATACTCCCATTCTCAAAGGTCAGGCATCACTTCTCTTAAACACAGTGTCCCAGGGCTTTAGCAGGTAAGGAGCATGGAGGTTTGGGAACTTTGGGAAAACTTACTGTGCTGGCTCAGAAATTCTCAAACTTCCCGGGAAGATGGAGTCCCCGTTCCCTCCAGCTCCTCCTGTGTGCAGAGATATGCCCATTATAAATCGCATGGGTTCCAGGCTGCTGAGGTCCTTGCCTTTTCTCCCTGAACTACAGTGCTTCTTCCACCCTGAGAAACAAGTCAGATGGAGTCAGAAATGGAAGCCCAGAACAAGCAGTATGGAAACGCAGCTGATTCATATATGCCTATCCAGGGACAAGGCACCTAAAATGCAGGTCTTGTGCTAACTTCCTTACAAGATCCAAATCCTCACCAGGATCTGGCCTTTTATTCCTATACAGGGATTAAATAAAAGACTAGATCTATAGATCTGCCATGATTCACTGCTTTTTTTTTTTGTCTTGGCAGAGCTTATTTGGATGTTCAGGCAGGACTTTTGTACATATACAGATAGAAGTAAATCATCTGTGGGCCTTAAAAATCAGCTGGGGTCAAATCCTGAACTTAACTGAAGATCTTTGTAAAATCACAGACCTAAACTAGACCCACGTTCCCAAGCTACAAACCAATGTCTCTGTTGAACAAGTAAGCCTGCTGCAGAATGCTTAAGGGAATGATAACTGGTATAGAAAAGCAAGCACATCTATATGAGATAGCTGATATAAGGCATCCATCACTGTGCCTTTGATCAACTAAACAGAATCTCTTTCCCACCTCAGAGAAGCTGAGGTCTCAGTATTGTTGTCTCCCCCAGGAGACAAAAGATGCATGCTTTTCAAGCTGCATGATGTCTGACCTTGGAAACTGCTCATGCCTGATGAGGACTTGGGGATTACATAGGGCAGAAAATCAAGGCAGAAGTCTTTAAACTTTGAGAGCTACTTTTGGGTTGCTGTCTTGATCTTTGATGATATGACATTTAGCATGTTACTTCCGGTAACTCTAAGGCTCAGGGAGCCCAGATCTCAGCATGGACCCAGAAGATGAGTTTCAAATGCACTTACTTTCATATTGTCCTTTCTAAATCATTTTTTTTTCTTTCTTAAATGCTAAGTTCATATTACAGACATGGGAACTGTATCAGTAAATGCTAGACTTGAATAAATATTTTTAGTAATAAGATTACTAAAATATTATAAATGAAGATTAATAGAAGAGTAATTTCTATTCAAGATATTCTTAACCACAGAACTGATTGGGACTAGATTCATAAAACAAGGATTTAGACGAAATCTAGCTTCAGGCTGCTGCTTGGAACCATGAGGAAGGACATAATGTCTGAAGATTCCCAAAGCACTTACCCAAACTTAGCCATCCACAGGCTGTTCTATCTTAGTCCTGTCACACTTGAACAGTAGACATCCCCTTGCCTATCTGATCTGTGAGGCTCAGACCGCTCTATTAGGGAGGGTCTGCACTAAAACCAGCTAGAGATGGTTTTAATACAAACAATCCACATGCAGTTGTCTTCCTGAAAGGATGTAAAATCAACTCCCCTAGTTTTTGGAATATTTTCCTGACTATGTTGTGAAACTGAAGAGCTATACCTGCATAACTGTTCCTTTAATAGCTGTGGCTATTTCATTGCCACAGCTTTTGAGCCTAGCGGCTTGTTCACATCTGGACAGTGAGAATGTTGCATTCCAATTCCCATTTTCAGAAATATTTAAGTAATTTATATTAGGCAGTAACTAGAAAGAGCCTGAAGCACATATCTCTCCTTTCTTTGGGAATGCAGCACTTTCCTCTCTGCAGTCTAATGAATATCAGGAGACAGGTGACTACATACCCATCTCGACTGAGAAGGGGTTAGAGCCCAAATAAAAACAGTGAGGGCACAAGCATTAGCTAACAGCTGTCACATGAACATTGCTATGATGGCAATATACCTGTGGTTGTCAAATTTTCACTGTTGATGCTTCTAAGGACCTCAGTAGTTCTCCTGCACCTCAAAACAAATATCCATTAGCACGGGCTTTTCAGAGAAGAGTGGATTTACGAAAAAGTGTGTCAAGAGTTGAAATTATGTGTAAATTCAGACTGCATCCAACAAACAATTTCAGCTGGAAAAGGTGAAAAACATGTTGAAAATACCGAAATATCCTATTTCAGTATTTTTAAAGGAAAATGTTTCATTTCAAAAATTAAACCTAAAGGTTATGCTGTAATTTCATTTAACCACTTTTTTTTCATCACAAAGACTGTTTGAAATTTAACCTCAGTTGACAGGAAAGGAAATAAGAAAGGGCTAAGAGGGGATTTTATTCACATATATGAGAATCAAAACAAGGTATTAAGGTTGAAGTAAATACTTCTAGCTAACTCAAGATGGCATTTTTAGTTTACTGTAACAAATCAAAAATCCTCAGAAAGTCAAATCATGACTTGATGAAATTCTTGCTTAAGACACTTCACAGCAAAATCCATGATTCAGACAGATCCAGCATACATTCATGTGGTCAGGGAAAGGGCCAAACCACAGGTGGGAAGACAGACAGTCTTTGATAATGATCTAATTCTCACAGCCACAGTATAAGCCAGCACTGGGATTTATTTATTTCTTCTCAAAATGAAAATCCTGAGTATACAGAGAACAGCAGAACTGGAAGAAAAGCATTTCCTTATACACCCTTCTGTTTTGTTCAGCTACTGTCAAATAGTTATGCTCAGGTGGTGTTTTCTTTTTAAAAACTGTATGTTTAGAACACAAAGCCATGAAATGTTTAATACCATTCTGGAAAACTGACTTGTACAGAGTTTAATTACATTTATTATTTAACAAGCGATTGGCAAAACTTATTTTAGGTTCCTCAAGAGCATTTCAGTTATTAGCAGGCTTTAGAGAGATAAGAATAACAGGATTACTAGGGATGTCAATACTATAGAGCAGAATTAAAAACTACAATGAATATGGCTATTACTATCACTTTAGAACTATGCTACAATCTATTACGCTTTCTTAGCAAGTTAATGAAATTCTTTGTCCCACACACAAAAGATCTGTAGTATAATGAAGTTATTAATGAAAGTAAGTCAACCTCGTAGAAGGAATAAAAAAGGATCACTGGCAAAAAGGTAAATGTAATTCACTTATTCAACAATCATACTATTGTTTTGTAAACAATACCAATTTTTAAAAGACTTATCACTTCATGCTGTACACAGATCTTTTGTAAAATATTGGTGCATGTATTTCTCTGAATGTCTAAATCAGTTTATAAAAGCAAAGTTTTGCTTATAATCTGCAACAGGAATGTAACTACAGCAACTAAGAAACACCAAGTGCTATTTCAGGAGTAACAAGTAAGGTTTACAAGCTTTAAAAATTTCTCATGCCAACAGCTGTTGTTTTTCTTTTATTGTGGTTTAATATGGTTTCAGAATTCCCTTGGCTTTAAGACCAATGACTTTTTAAAGTGTAAAACATATCTGATTCTTCTTACCTTATACTGAAGGACAGGCTGATTTGTTAGGAGTTTTGTTTGTTTCACATATTAAAAATTAAGCAATAAGGCACAATGTGGAGGAGTGATTATCTGATGATAACCCCAGCTTCCTGAAATTGCTTTATTGCAAATATAAATATATTTTAGATTATTCATTGGATATTAAGAGCATTAGCATGCTCATAGAGTTTAATCTTTCCCTTTAGAATATTAAATTCATAAGGCTTTTTTTTTGTCTGAGCTATTTTTTAACATGCAAGAGAGAACTTCATATACTCAAGAAATACTGTAATTGGCTGGTGCATACTCCACTGGGGAGATTAATTTACAAGCACTGTACAGTTCTGCTAAAACTACTTCTCAACATTTCAAAATGTCAATAGTATATTTTCCCAGCCCTGTAAACACATTTTGATACACAATATAAACTTTAATGGTAGTTTTAAGACACCTCTGGGGGTATGGTTATTTAAGCAGTAAGACACAGTAGGGTGTGAATTATGGTATAATAATTCCCTACCAACTGCATTGTTAGGCACGAGGCCAAAGGCCAAGGGACCAATGAACACACTAGGTGTGAATTATGACATCATAAGTCACACTCCGGAGTGTCTTACTGCCATTAGAGAAATATTTAAAACATGTTTTAACACAAATACTTTATTCCTACAGTACTGTATTTTAATGGAATATCCTGAAAAATCTTCCCAAGTAAAAAGTTAGCCATTATATAACCTGGAATTAATAACAAAATTGAAAAAAAAAGTCTCATATCTTCTGCTATTTAATTTGTTGTATTACACTGTGGTAACACACTTTAAGGAAGAGCCCCAGAAAATACATGTCTTAGCCAAGTTTGCAAAAAATTAGAACAAAGGCCTTCTGCACAGGGGGAAATAGTCTGCTTTGCTCATTGTCTGGAGAATCAGATTGCCTGAATCAGGTTTGTACTGGCTTCTCCTGTGTAACTGTATTGATGAAACTGCTAGAAAATCTACATACCTCTTTTCCACACTTGGTTCATACTGCCATAACAGGACACAATACAGACTTTGAAAGAGTAGCAAGAAGGTTCCTTAGACTCCATTTAGCTCCTGCAGCTGAGGCTGATCACGTCTATAACACAACTTTTAGTAAGGATAGAAAATATTATAATGTGCATTTATACTATTTCCCATTTTAACCTCCATTTGACAGATGTATTCTCTCCCCTCTGCGTAATCCCACATCACAAGTGCAGCAATGACAACAGTGTCATCTGGAGATGCACAAGCTCCCCTTACAAACAGCTAGCTCAGTGACCGGTAGCAAGCTCACTGCTGCAGCAGGGATCTTGGCATGATCTAAACTGGCTCCTCAGTCAGTTTTTACAGCTTGCCCTAAACCTCCAGGCTGCTGTGGATTGATTACTACCAGTCCCCAAGCCGGCTAGTGGGCATTAGAGTTAGCAATACCACAGAGCTTATGTGAGGGCGATGTGCCAGGCCTGCCTGAGAAGCGGTAAGCCCGAGGGCATGTCTGCATGTCTGAGTGCAGGGAGGTGTTCGGATTGCCAGGCTAGCTGGGTAGATGTTCTTATGGCTATGTATAGCGATGCTGTGCCATGCAGGGATAACAACTTGCATCCCAGAAGGAATGTAGTTGCAAGGTCAGGTTCATTAGCTCTCTTGCGTCCAGTCCTGGAGCCATTTCATTTTGCTCTCGCACAAGGATCTCTGTGTGTGCCTGGTTACCTGAGCGAAAAGACAGAAACCTCGATTCGTCCAGGCAAAGCCTATTCTGACATAATTTAGTGGGTGAGAGTTGTTTTCTGCATAACCTCACAGTGGTTAGCTGCCCCTCCTGGATAAAGTGATGACCCATGGCCATTTACATCAGCTGAAGCTAAGACTCAGAGTCTCGAGTCCTTGCTTCTCCATGAAACAAAATGGGTAATCTTACAAAGAGGACTTCTGTGAAGCTAACAGTGGTAACAAGGTAAAATTCCAAGCTAACCTGGTATCTCCCCTTCCTTGTCCACTCAAAAGTTGTACTTTTATCTCCAGCAAGAGAAGGTGCTTAATTCTGCCTACAGCTTGATGATACTCATGGGAATAATTTGAGTTTTGCTGCTTCCCTGTAAAAACAAACAAACAAGCATGTGATAGCTCTTTGCCATTCAGCCTGCTTGAAGCTTCTGTCAAACACGATGGAAAAACCTGCAGCTCTAAGCAGGTTTTTCTCCTTTCCCAACAACTTCCAACCAAGAGTGATCTCACTTTTTTAAACCTAGCTTACATTTGAAAATACTAGTTTTACATCCACTTGCAAAATTACAAGCACTTTTTCCTGGTTCCCAATAGGAACGGGGCAAACAGCCAAGGAAAGTGTTTCACGCTAGCTCTACAGGCTCCAAGAACTTAAAATAAGTGGCCCCTGACAAAATACATGTGTATATATATAAATTATAGCTTTTAGTGGCAAAGCAGTATTTCAAAGGCTGCTGAGCAGTAGCTAACAAGTTTCCAGCAGCATGTTTTTGATAAATTAACATTACTGTTCAGAACTCAGGTTTGCCAACTAGAATGCTCCAATTTCTGAAACCATTTCATTACATGAAATTTGAGGTATAAATGCATCACTGTACCACCGTAAGGACATAATCCTTTGATATACCCATCTCCATAAAGCCTTCTGGCTTGTAACAGTAAATCACAGCCCTATTTTCATACCTCATTACCATTATGTATCTTTCCACTGACACCTGACCTTACGCATAATCAGGTACGAATTTCAAACCATACTTATAATCTAAATGAGTGCCTCATTATTTTACATAACCCAGAATGAAATAAGATTTGATATGTAACTGCAGAATTCACAGTTCACACATTCAGAAACACAGGTCCACCAAAAAGAAGTCATGCTCTCTGATCCATGACTGAACAGCATCAAATCACACCCGCATATAGGAGCTTTGCAAGAATTTCAGGATTGGATTTTAGAAAGGATATTGCCAGTTCTGAAAAAACAACATAGTGTTGAAACTGTTTGGTATGTTGTTAAAGATAAACTATGAAAGAAAAATGCGAGTATTGAATTTATTACCTGTATTTGAAGAAAGAACGACAGCACCAATTGCATTAAGTTATAAAACACCAGTAATAAACATGTAAATAATCTTCAGGTTTGCAACGCCAATAGAACACAGACATCTACAAAGAAATATATATATGTATACATGTAATATAATAAAACCATTCATTAGAGAACAAGAAACATTGTATTTTTGTACTATATAAAACAGCTGTACAGTGTGCACAGACTTTCCTGATGTCTCTAAAATGCCTGTCAGTCACTTCTTCCCATCATCATTTGCTTAACGTAGTTTCTTATTGTCCATGGGAGAACTCCAAGTGACTGTCTCCTACTTTTAAACTAAGTACTTATAGTGCAGTTTGTCTCTCTCTATATATACACACACATACATATATAGACTCACAGATGCACACATATATGTATATGTGTATATATATATGAAAAGAACAAACACAATGTACACGTACGCACGACAGATCTAAATAGCTCCTCCATCCTGTGCTCCTCAATGAGTGCTTATAAAAAATCCCTGCACACTTTGTGAAGGGAAGAAAACTTGCCGATTGTGCAGATTGAAGTCATTAGATGGTTTCATTCCTAACAGTTTGCAAACACACAAATCTGAATCACATGGTGGTATCCCATATGCCTGAAGAGAGTCTGTTGCAGGAGGTATCTTCTACCTTCTTCAACAGCGTTGGCTTTTTACACGGGGGTGGAGGTGGGGCTGTGATTCTTTGCTCAGTGCTGTGCAATATTTGCTGCCAGTCTTCTTTCTCTTCACACAGCTTTCTCCTCCAATCTAGAAGCTCTTGCAGAGCCACACTCTCATTCTCTGAAAGTCTAAGCTGATGAATAACCTGTTAGTGAGAAGGAAATAATAATAAAAAAGGTGGATAAAGTTAATTCTCCTGGCAGTGTAAAACTGCAACATCCATGTTGAATGATACTTCACATGGGATCCTCTGCCTCTTTTGTCATGGACATAAACCTGTGGGCAGGGCAGACTCAGGTCCCAGTTTCTAATCTCCTTTGTAAAGAGCTCAGTGACGTATATAATGATGTATCAATAATAGTGACTTTCAGCAAAATAAACTTCCCTTGAACTCAGGAGAGGTATTTTATGCTGCTAAGCCTTGTGCGAGGAGGGAACCACCTTCTGTTCTGCATCCATTATTTGCAAAGGGCACCATGGAGCATTATACACTTATCCACACATTCTAGTAGGATGATGAACAGAAATCCTGAGAATGCTAGTGTGCCCTGGCTTAGTCACGTTAGATGTTGAGTGGCTGTGAGTACTCCCGTTCTAGTATTTACAATTAAAGAAATAAATAGGTGTATGTGGGTAAAAACTCAAGTTCTACACTTTTGCTGAGGGAAAGCTGCTCTCATTTGTACTACAGCTGAAAGAAAACAGATCAAACAGCTGTTAATAATTTGAAGCAACTTCGTCCAAAAGGTTTTAAAACTTTGTGCTTAACTTGCTGCCCCCACTCCCCATTTATCGTTCTTTACACTGAAAATAAAGAAAATTAGTGATTTAGAATTGCCTTATTTCAATCTCATGTCTGAAAGTCATGGAGCTGAAGTTTTATGAAGCAGGTGCCAACGATGAAACAAATGGAAAAAAACTCCCCTATGTCAGCAAAGGGTACATGAACACAATCCTCTGAAACACACAAACCAGACTGCCTGCAGTGATGAGTAGTTCATATTTCTAACAACTTGAACCGTTGTCATATAATAGTGTTATGCTCACAAAATACTCATTTACACAGAGAAAATAGCAGCTGTAGGAGTAGTAAGGTTTTGCCCCTAAATGTAAATACCCTAATAGCCATAACCAAGAAACTATAACCTGTTTTGCTGCTTAGAATTAGTAATTCTGCTTATCACAGATAGGTGTTATCATTAGAACCAGGGGCTGGCCCTTGTCTTTCTCCAGAGAATATATTAACAACAGAAAATGTAGTTTCAGTTAGCCTGAAACTATTCATAAATTCATCTTGAAGGAGCCAAACCATTCTCTACTAGATTCATAATCCACCTAGGAGAAACTGTTCCCTCCCATTTAACTTTTCTGTTCCAATCATTATTTATTTTGTTCAAGGCAGTTTGAAGCCCTCATGACAGCACGAGTCCACAAAGCTATGAAGTCCATCTCACGGTCCTTTAAGACCTACTTAGCACCCACGCAGTACGGCAGCACGCAGTGCGGGTACGGAGAGCTGTTCACTTGGGGGTGCTCTGTAGCAGAAGGGGCCTCTCAGGGAATATGAACCAAACCCACCGTGACAGCTAAGGGCCCGTGGCCCTGACCCTGCTACCTTCCTTCCTTCTTAAGGAGCCCGCGGGGCCACCTACCAGAGGCACCTATGACATGACTAAAATGCCCATACTTCACCTCACACAATGGGCTCACTGAGAAGCATGGCTATCCTTGTCTAGGCTGCGTTTATGCTCCTTGTCATAATGAGAGATGGCTGCACATTGGTTACCATGACAAAGGAACTGATGTGCAGTGCTCTTGCATGCTCGTGAGACACTACGCACGTGGTGGGTTCCAGCTGCAAGGAGGGTTGAGTGACACGAAGGGCTTTTTTGTCACCGATGGGCAATGAGGCTCCTGGGGTAAAGACTTTGCTGTTCCTTCATGGAGTACCAGGTACCCGGGTACAGAGGCTTACACAGGCTTTACGCTGCTGCTTCAAATGTGTCCTGTGCAAGTCAGACCTTTCACACGTGCTGCCAGAGAAGGAATGAGCCCTTACATGGCAATGCCTGAAGATCGGTGGGGAATCTGCTTAATTTCTGGTTGGTTGATACTTCACAAAGAAATGTATTAGCCTCTAAAATGTCTCAATAAAAGGTATTATAATTTCAAGTACAGTTGTAAATTCTTCATTTTTAAGAAAAAAGAAGAAAAATGGAAAGTGTCTGAAAGACTTCATTAGAGTATATTTCGGTGCCATCCCAATTGCGTACTACTATGAAATCAAAAACCTCTTTGCTTTTATGTTTACACAAAATGCAACAGGGCATCTCAGCGACTCAAAGAAAAAAGAAATGTTCCACAGATATTGTTAGAGAGATATCAGAGATTTCTTGTGTACCTAAACACATTACCTTTTTTTTACTTTTTTTTTTTTTTTCCCCCAGTGTGGCTAGGAAACATTAGAAGGCAAATGAGAAGTTTGTAATTGGAAACAATTTATCAAGAAAGACAGGTCAGGTAGTTTTATCCTATAGAACAGATGTATAGTTTGGGAAGCAGTGGGGCTCCCTGTGGCCAACTTCCACAGATTTTTGCAGGTTTAAATTATGGGCATAACCCAGTTTAGAAAACAGGTAGATTGGAATCCAGTCTTCCCAATTTAGACACCTTATTTGCATCTAAATTTTAGGCATTTCATGAACCTGTATTAGTTATGCTTCTTTTCAAAAAGGTGCTGGAATATATACAAAGCAAGCTGTGTTAGACTCATTGCAAGAGTTTCATATGAAAGAGTTTCAGAGATAAATAATCAAAAACGTGCCTGAACACTGGTAGATAAATATGCTTATAAAAAAACAGGTATAAAAAAACCAGGTATTTTGAAACTCTGTGTTATTGGATGTGCTCAGGTGACAAAAGTCTGACGGCATGACTCTAATGAAGTATGCAGGAATTTTCAGTTTTGAAAATGGACAAGGTATTTCAATAGACAGTGCCACTGCTATTCTAAGAAACATAAAGGCACACAGGTGCAGGATGAAAAGCGACTACATTTTGCCTGGGCAAGGCAATTGACAAATGCATCCTATTTATAGCTTATAGGCAGTGAAGAAGCTTTATTATACCGACCCTGCTTATGCAAGCTGTAAATTAATGTTGGGTCAGCAGTTTCACTACAGAGCTCATTTTCCAGTGTATAGTGGACAAATGTTGGTCCAGTCCACAAATAAGTTTACATCTTTTATTGTATTTTTTAAACGAGGATGGAAAAGTATCTCAAATCTTTATTCATTGTGAGATTGATCTGATAAGTAAGCTGGAAAAAGTTGGTATTTCAACCTGGATGAAGGACATGCGGTGGAAATGCAGTGGAAATGAAATGGGGAAAATGCACAAGAAATGGCAGAGCCTTAAATGAATCAATTAATTTAATTACAGCTATTTGAATAACATGATATCTCTTCTCTTTTCCATTCATGATTAGACCTGTGACAAGCTGAAGATTTATTATACATATTCATTATAGAAAAGATTCGCTGAATAATTTTACATGAAGCACAATGTAAAACAGCAAGCTATGTTTCTTCATTATTATTCTATATCCTGAAGAGGTATTTTGTGAAGGGTGAATGAGGTGTGTAGGAAGTAATTACTTTAAGACTACTGATCTTTTCAATGAACACTGAACAAACAACTTCAACCATTAAGGGGTAGAGGTGGTACCAGCTGCAGACGAGCATTTTCCTACCCAAAGTCAATGGTCAATCAGACATGGTCAACTTAGCATTTGGGCTAGACCCACAAAACCATACAGCAGTTGAATACCTAGCATTTAACAGCCCTGCCACCTGGTGGAAACACCATCCCTGTGTTTGGTATCCAGAGTCCTGGTCAAACAAGAAAAGCTGAAGTCTCAAAGACAGTGACGCACAAGAGAAGAGCATGTGGAGTCACCAAAGCTATTCACGGGAAACTGCAATGGATTGAGGCAGTTAAAGAAGATCCGTATTTTCCACTGCAAAATACGGCAAGAAGAACAAAATAAATTTGTAATGAGCAGCCCAGGGAAGAGATCCCAGGATTCGTTCCTCCCACCTCACAGCCCAAACTATCAGACTGCAGAAGCAAGTCCTCTCCTCCTTGCACAAGGGATTTTGGTTGGTGACAGAGCATCAATGGCTTGGTTCCAGAAGGACATGCATGGAAGGACTTCCACCATTATCCCGTGGTTAGAGCATATTGGGTTCTATGTTGGCAACCATGAAGATCTTAGAGTACTATTTGCCTACTGAGTTATACACATTTAAGTATTGCACGGTCATTGGAGAATGAGCCCCCGAATTGCTTTCTGGATTTAGGCTTCTAAATTCTGCCTGCATTTCACTTTATAGCCTGAAGCAGACTTACTGGATTTCAACTTTGTTTTAGAATCAAGATGAGTTGCTATAAGTCAATAAATAATTTTAACTGTAGTCTTATTTCTTAGGCTAGTTAAAAAATTCAGTGAGTTTTTAATTATGGAAAGTTGAAGGTTTCACATTTTTAATTCATTTTGTGACAAAAGGTATGCCAGATAAAAAGATTAACAGGTCCATTTAAAATTAACTTTAATTTGAGTTATTTAGAAGTTTGTCTCTAGAATCTCAGGAAATACATTCTGCATTAAAAGATCAACTGCTCTAACTTTACAGAGGATATTTTGTAACATTCAGAAGCAACAAAGAGCTTATATTGTCTATTTGTGTGTCAAATGCTACAGTTTTAATCATCAAGCTATGGCTAAAGGACTCTAAACTGTCTGCCAAACAGAGATTTATTAATTTGCATTAGTAGACTCTTTTGAGTATTTCATCTTATTTTGCTCTCTCCCTGACCAAATGTAGAGTTTACTTTTTCAAAAATATGTATCGTACTCCAGTCATTTTTTTGGTGATTTGCGATTGGATGTTTAAACATACAAATAATTTTCTTTGCACAAAACATAGCTCTTCATTTTTTATTACAGTTCTGGTTCTAGTTGCTTCTGTAAGTTTTAGTAAAATTCCTGAATACAGACATAGAAGCACAACAGAAACCAGATTTTTAAACCACAACACAATTTCAGGACACATATAGTGTATAAACCTGTGCTCCTGAGACATTTGCATGAGGTAGCTAGTCCATATTTTTCCTTCAGAGAAACATTGCCAATTATTTTCTTTAATAGATTTGTCAATGTTGGTGCTTTAAAGTAACTGTTAGTAGACGCTCACAATTATTACAGCATTATTATGTTTCTCTTCGATTATAAAGTTGAGGTCCCATCATGGAATCCATGGGGAGACTCAGTCTAGAACACCTATTTGATCAGGATCTAAAGTCAATTATGCAATAAATGTAAAATGTTGATAAATTCTCATAATTATCTTAGAAATGGAACTGCCTTGACAAAACCCATGTTCTTAACTTTTTCCAGTTTGCGGGCTGTCTAAAAATGTAAGCAGAACGAATTTCCACCAATACGTGACTCACAGTTATCTCTATTACAGTCCTCAAAAGCAGTTCACAAACCCCAGCGGATCTCCTGCAGATGATCAGTTTTAAAGACAGAAGTGATCAGGATGTTCTCACATCTCATTTCAAGTTTAAAGACACAATTTCATCCAGTAATTTTGGAAATAATTCTTACTGTATGTGATTATTAGCAAGACCAACATATTTTGATTCAACCTGTGACAGACATGCATGTCTCTCACAAAAATGTTTCTAACAACTCATTTTAATGGCTTCATCTTTCTCCATTTTCTTTCTGCATCTGATAAGCCCCTACACTGACTGCTGCCAAACATGCATGTCTCATCTTTCTTTCAAACTACACGACAGGCACACTGCAACTTCTCAAAAAATCCTGGCCCTTCAGCTTCAAACAGGTATGTTTGGTTTTTTTCTATGTTACGAAGAAGCATCAATCAGGAAAAGATTGCTTTTCTACCAATTCTTGAACCAAGAAAAAAAATCTGTCAGCCTACATGTTACTTACCAATACAATACTCATTTAAAGATACAGGGGGAAAGCACACAGTAAACCAAGGGTGTGTTAAGAAGCCTAGGCAAGCATTCAACATAAATCAAATCAATATGTAAATCTGTGTTTGACTGGGAAACCTGCACTGGCCACGTAAGAACCCAGCAGGGAGTAGAGAGCAGCTATGAGAAATGAGATTACATGCTTCTAAATTCCAATTAAAAATCTTCAAATACAAATGTACCACTGGGATCCAAGCCGATTCATGTGATTGTCTTGTGAATGCTGGGACATGCATTTTTTTGCGAAAGCAGACCCACCGGACGTAGTAACTTGATATGTGATACGCAACAATAAAGTGATTTTAGTTAAGCGTTCCTTTAAACTGCTGATGATTTTTGTGTTGGAGCAACCTTACCATCTCCAAAAATAAAACTCTCCAAATGGATGGCAAATGGGTTCATCGGAAAGGAGAAAATGGCAAAGACGGCAGGTGCTCTGTCTGCTGCAAATCTGGAATTGCTCTGGAGGAGGTATGCCAGCTTAAGTAGAGTTAAACATGAGATCCATAACTGAGATATATGCATTGCATTTGCTTTGTTCCAAACAAGAAAATATTTTTTCTCTCAGTTAAAATTTCTTATTACATCAAAAGAATAAACTACCTTTAGAACAGGTGTTATGTAGATGACATACCAAAGGAAGTTATAACTTTGCCGATACTTAAAAATTGGGGGTAATCTTAAAAGTAACTTTGTATTTAAAATAAAACGAAAAAGAGACTACATTTCTGAACAAAATCAGATCACCACAAGAGTCAGGAAGAAACGCTTTCCCTTCTGGCAAGCATTTTTCAGCTATCTGCGGTTTTTGGGGGGACAGATATAATTTTCTTCCAAACATCAGTCATTGGGCAATGCTGGAAGCAGGATATCCTGGTGTCAGAGACCACGCAGGCACAGGCATCTTTGATCGCCCAGTCTAGCCCTCTGCTATCACGTGGCATTTGGAAAACTCTCAAGCTTCATCCCACAAAAATTAATTCCACTGTTTGCCTTGGTTTGGCTTTCTGAAAGGGTTTTCCAGAAAAATTCATGAAGAAAAGTCCACTAAGGATTACTAGCTACAAAATGAACTCTGCCTGCAGACGGCCTTTCCTCACAGACCACTGGAAAGAGAGGCAAGAGGCACCCCACACCTCTCTGCTCTCCTGAGGCACCTGCGCCTTCTTGGTTTTGTCAGCAAGAGACTCCTGGGCTACACACACCTCTGGTGTGCCTCAGACAGAAAATTTTATATTCTTCATCTGACCACACAATTCTATTTCTCGTGTAAGTTTTCTGATTTTCTCTCATACTCTTGGCGTTTTCTAGTTTGGGGTGGTTTGTTTGTTGTTTTTTTTGGGGGGGTGGGTGATTTTTTTATTTTTTTTTTGCAGGAATACATTTTAGTTGCAACAGCAGGGCTTGGTCTTCCATACCTTTGTACCTTTCCCTCAGTGAAGTAGTAATGTGCCTGGGACAATAATATTCTCAATTAATCATCTTCCATACAGCTTGGAGGTATTTCAGCAATCAAAGATATTGTATCTTATCTTTGCAAAATAAAATCATTACACAAATCCTGAGTATAGCTGTAATGTGTAATCTGGCAGAAAGTATTAGAGCAAGGTAGGCAATGTTCAATAATATATGACAGTACACGTCAGGCACTGTGATTACCTGAGCTGGGAATACAGTTGGGCAAGCCTACACATTCAAAATAGGCGTATATTTTACTCATTTACTTGGGTCTTGTGGGTTTCAATTACTTATTTATTTATTATTATTTGTTTTGGCTGAGTTTCTTTCAACTCTAGATTTCTGATATCAACTACAAAATGATACCTTCCCAGAGTGACTAAAACATCAACAAATACTGAAATATACTATATTCTTCTCTCATGTTGTATTTCTCTTTCCAGATAAACTGATTACCCAATGCTCTTTAAAACCTTCAGAGCACCCTCTTAATTCACCCCTGACACTTGAGAAAAAGATTATGTTCAGGACAGCAACTGTGCCTTTCTCAAGATGAGTTCCAAAAAGAAATCATTTATCATAGAGGTCTTCAGAACAGCTGACCGAACAATGCTGATACCACTTCGTACATCATCTAACAAAAAGTATCTGAAAAAATGAATCATGTTGCTACTTAATTGACCACTGCTGCTTTGTGGTATTAATGGAGATATTGTACTTGATCCGTTAGGAGACTAAGTTTGCCACGATGCTTTTGAAGCAACTACAAAACCAATCATCAACTCGGATTTGCTAATGTTGTGTATCATCCTTTCTTGTATAAAACCACCACACTTACGGTCAAACAACACTAGAGGCAAACAGCACTTAATTTATGGTCTGTTCGCAGTCTAAATCTCTGCTGATCTACATGTATGCGGCAGCGTGTGACAGCAAGAGAATGAAGGGCAGAGGGACCAATTTGTTCTCTCTCACTCCAGGCACTTAGGACCAAGCCAGAGGTGAAGTCACTCTCTGCAGGTGCTGTCAGTGGGGTAGTGGACCACACTCCCATTGAACTCAGATTTGAAGCAGCCTTGTAAGGTGACCCACTGCCACAGTGGCAGCCCAAGGGGAGTAACTACACGCTTTAGCCAAACACCTGGGCTCAGGGAGGGCACAGGGATGCTCAGGAGGTTTTGTTCCCTTCTCCTCAACAATCACAGCCTTCTACCAGGGGAAAATGCAAAGAGGATGAAGCAGTGGAGACCGAAAAGGGGCCTCAGGTGTGTAGGGAGCTGACTGTGGCATCTACTCTTTCAAAGAGGAGAATCTGCGCTTTCCCTTTTGGAGGTCGCAGCAGACAGATCTAGGACATACTTACTGAGGAGAGGGGCATCAGCCCTCCAAAAGCCTTTGATACAGAAACACAAGATATTGCACCTACTGATGAATTCATACTATGTGTTACCTCATATCATTTATCTATGTCACAGGTTTTTGACTGTACGTCTTCTAAAAATAAAGCTGCACTGTGTTGTAAGACCTGATTTTTGTCTGAATGTGGCATTACAAAAAGAATTCTTTCACACTACTATCAAAACAATAAACAAAACACAATTCAGGGGGATATACCAGTTCAGATCAATGATAAATACGTAACATTTTATGTCCTTTCTTGGATGTTATGTGTTTACAAAAGCGTTAGTGATTTTTTTATTACACCATACTTGTTTGATTGCCACGTTTTGCTTCAAAGATGATCAAAGATTACTTCCACCTAATAGGCAAACATGACAGACATTAATAATGAATGTTAGAGCCCAGTGTTTAGAACTGTGACAATGGGTGGGGGGTAGCAACACACTGCATTCTTGACTATTCATTTTTTTAAACTTTTGAACAGTCAACAAAAGAAGTGATTGGCAACAAATATTAAATCAAGTAGGAACAAAGAAGGCCCTTGAAACTATAATGAATATGCAGCTCTTTCTAGAGAAGAGACTGCTGAAAGCAATGAGATTTCATGAAATAAGAGCTATGGCTTAAGCTATAATGAAACAATAAATACATTCTTCACGAATATGAAAAGACATTCTCAATTTTTCATTGTCAGATGTTGGCTCCTATATTACTGCAATCTGCCAACCTGCACTATGGGGTTTAAACAAAATAGAAGAGATAAGACTGCAGATTCTTTAATGTAACAGTATGTGAAAAAATAACCATCATTTTCCATCTTACTTCTTTGAGCACATGACAGATAAAACAGAAGTGGGTGACCAAAATCTTACGCCAGGATGTACTGTATGTCTGCTATTACTTAACCTACTAGGATGGCAAACTGCTTGCTTATTTGTGTCTTGTTCTGGGAGTATTTCCATAGAATGCTGAATGCATGTGACATCATCCGATTACAAATAAGCCAACATTCAGCCATTAGAAAGCTAAACTGCACAAAGAAGCTTTGCAACTTTCAACAGGAGATTTTATACATTTCTTCTTGGATGGCTGAATCTTCAAAGTATGGTTGCGAACTAACACACCTATAAATGTAGGCGGATTATTACAATTGCTTTTATTTTATGCAACATAAAAGATCACATTGATATGTGTATGAAGATTAATATCATATCTGGAACATCACATAGACTTTCTACTTTTTTACTCCTTAGTCCCTCTCTCTTTTTACTCCACCGCCCTGTGCTCTGTCCTTGGTTCTTTTCCCTCCTGTTTTTCTTATCTTCCTTTCAGTTGTTTTTCTCACTTCTCTGGTTTTTCTTCTTCTCTCTGGCTTTTCCCTCTTTCCTCTTTCTAACCCCCCCATTCCATTTTATTATTTACCTTCTCTCTCAGTCATTTTATTCTTCCTCCAACCTTCTCTGAATCATCCTTTATCTGGTGCCCATTTTACTCCCCACTCCCGCCCCACACACATGCTTATTATCACTCTAGTCTTTAATCTGCCCCTCACTTCCCATCTGTTCATTATCTCCAGGTTGTCCATCTCATCCTGTTAGAGACAGACCATGTTGCTTCTTGCTGCCCACATAAGAAACAAGGAGTCTTTTAGCTGGCCTGCTTTTCTTCATTCCACTGTATCTTTCTCACACCACATCCCACTTCATAGTGAATGTTAATAACAACTTTAAAATATTTTTACCAAAAATAAAAAAAATACAGTCCTGGATCTGTGAAAAAGAAGACGACAGGATTGCTTAGCTTTTGTGTGAGGTGCCAAAGATACAGTCTTACTTTTGTTAACTCTATTTCATCTTGCTGCTGTTGCTGGCATTTCAAAGAACTTGCATATTTCAACAGTCTTTATGCTCTATCTTTCAAACATACACAGTCATAGGAGCTATCGAGAACAGAGGAATCAATAAATATAGTCTGGAGAAAAGAGCCCATTGGACTGGCTAAGGAACTGAGAAATGCTTTGTGTAAAAGAAAATGAGCAAAGAGATAATATTTTATAAAGCTTTTTTATTTTAGAGGAGGTTTTGCCTTTTAGACCCTGCTAAGCAATTTCAACATTTGTGGAGTCTCCAGTATGCTTTGGAATCACTTCCTGGAGTGTGACTGAGTAGAAATGACTCTTAGTCATTACAAAATTTTCTATCTAAGCAAGATTATGGCACAAACAACCAGAAGAAACATCTCTTTCATTTTGCTGGTTTCTTTGCCTCTGGAAGGAAATTATGGGACAAGAATTCAAAGACTACATATCTAGGCACATTTGGAAATCCCAAACCGTTTAAACAAATCACTGACACAATTTGAAACAGTAAGCATTTAAATAATTTTAAATCAGTAATTTTAAATCAAGTTTGGAAAAGGAAGTTTCCTAGTTTTCTGCTGTTCAGGGAGCAAGAGGCGCAGCACAACTAACAAAAGGTTTTCTGCAGAAGCTGAGTTAGATGCAGTCCTTGCAGCTGATACATGTGCGCTTAGTTGCTAAGACCAAAGTAGCTTTTCTCATAAAGGTAGATTAGGATATTGTTTCTTGCACTGTCATTTTACTGTAGATTTCTAGTTTACATTTTGAAGATTGCCTTGACTAGAATGTTTTGGTTTACAAGGAAAGCACAAAATACACGGAAGCTGTTGTGCCGGGTTGGTGAAAAGAGTGTATGTGGCTCTTTGCTAACAAGTAGTTCTTAAAGACCTACTATCCAAACAAACTAAAGCACATGAAACTTCTTGGTAACTGGTCTGACCCCCAAATTGAGGATGAAGATGATGCTACAGTGTTATATCAGATGTTAGGTTTTTTATGTTTTTATGTGGTACTTACAACCTACAGATACAATCACTTGGAAATCTACAACTGTACAGCCACAGAACAATATGAAGGAAAAGGTATTAGTTTAAAAACCCCATACTTTGTTGTTCTTTTATCATTCAAGACTTTAATTTATTTTGATACAAGTTCTTTCATTTCTGATAAGACAAAAATCAAACTTTATTTTTAATACTCTTCCCCTTTTTCTAGCAGAAGAAAGTAGAATTTTATTCCGTAACTTTCAAATGAGAAATAGTTTGTTAGTATTTTAACAACTTTTTTTCAATTTTTGTCCTTTTCATTCTGATAAAAACTGACCTTTAAGTAGCCACTGCCCTAGAAAAGTAGCATTTATGGCCAAGAGTGAACTTCTTTTTTTGTTTTCAGCAGACTTGACTTTAGAGATGGTCAGTTAAGTTGCTGAGTTCACATCTGCATGCTATTTTATACTTGGTAATTGCTTCCAAAAGTGTTTGTTAAAAGATTGATCTTTATGATGCATGTTGACAGATACTGAGCTGAAGAATTTGCTCTCTCAAGTGTGTAGGTTTGCACTGTGCAGGAAGTATCAGGCAATGATGCAGGTAATTATCACCTGATGTGACAACATGATGGTACCGTAAGCCACAATGCCTAAACTTTAGTTGGATGTATATGAGCCTTGAGATCCTGTGACAAAAATGAAATTAACTTGTGTCACTTCAGTAAGGAACTAGCAGGGAGGTATTAAAACAACCCATAAATATTAGAAGTCCCTGAAAGCTAATGAACCAGTTTCCCTTAGCTAAAATGACAGAGTGTCTGCCAAGAAATCCAAGGACCCAGTCTATGTTTCTCTCTCTAAAGCAATTAGTCAATCAGTACCTTCACAGATCTGTGAACCAATCTGTCTTATTTCATATGTCTGTGCAAGAATTACTTTAAAGTGATAAGGTTACTGCAGTGAAACCTGGCAAACACTTTTACAATAGGCTTGTATGCTGTTAGAGTCACCAGCAGCATGCTAAGAAATGTCAACTGTAATTAAACCCAATCATTTTCAAATGTATGCCATGCTTTGGAAATGGTGAGGAATGCTTTTTACAGTAAGAATTCTCAGCCCTGTGAGCGTAGACTTTTTTTTAGATTTTTTTTTTCTTTTTGTGGGAAGAAGATTTTTTTTCTTTTTCTTTTGGCAACACCATTTTGGAAGATGTTTATTCATTGAGGCAATTGTATCAAAAATATAGAACTGCAGGTTTCTTCTCTAGACTTGTCACAGTTCTTATTGAATTTGCATTTAAGGATTGTCCCTGCATGTAATTCTGAGTACATGGCATGGAATCTATTTTAAAGATTTGTGAACCACTTTGGCAAAATGTCTATTTAGTGAAAAGTGACATTTCAAAGTACTGAACTTAAATTGTGTTCAGCTTTTGGCAAGCAGTTTTAGAAAAATCAAAAATACAAGTTTGTAAATGGTTAAAGACTTGCTTCTAAAATAAAGCATTTAAATGTTGCAGACTAATTTCATGTAAGGATACAGTTTCCCTTTGCAAAGATAGGAAGATGATAATGGCTGCCCTATACCCTGTTCATTTAACTCTCCATGTACTGCACTGGTGTAGTAATTTAAACATGATCCTGCTTGACCCCATGCAAGCATTTTAGCAACAGAGGTGTAAGGTGCTCCAGGAAAAAAGTGTCTCACTGTATAAGGTTTATTACTGGAGCAGTGTCTTGGATTTTTCATTCACTAGAGAGGGCTCTTTACCCACTCCCACGACTCATAAGTATTTGGTTGATTGTTAAAAAATGTAACAGATACAACCGAAAACATTGCCTCCACTCATCTTCGTAATTCCGTACCCTCATCCAGTACACTGATCTGGAGATAGTATTTTTTCACAATATGGTCAAAATACATTTGAGAGTCTGAGAGGTATAGTGATGGCAAAGATTTTTTTATTGTGTGCAAGACAGGTATGTGCCTATGTGTGCCAGGGCAGCTCTGGCCAGCCTCACTTCTGCATCTGAAGAGGTTAGTGTAGTGCCAAGTGCTGTCTCGGCACTATTTTTCAACTCAGAACAGGCGCTGTAGTTATGCCTGTGCTTTGGACAGTGGGGCAGAAAACCAACAAGTGAATACTTTTGTGCTAGTTTGCTCACAGTTAAAACCTATTGTTTTTCAAAGTTACGTTAAGACCAAATACGATGTTGAAGGTTGAACTCCAGTCCTGTTGGAGTCAATGGCCAAACATTCATTCATGTTGACTGTGGCCAGTATTTTGTTGTAATGAAATGTCAGCTGTCCCTTGCAGACAACAAGTAGCTTTTAAATGTAACAAAGCACTCCCTTACCTTCTGGTAGAATAGTTTGGAAAATGTACCACTGGTTAATGAGAGGTTTCTGTTGAGGAAATTCCTCTCAGCTCCAACATATTTTCTCTTTTGACAATGTTTGTCTTTACTGTAAAATTCTTACAGTCATCTCAAGTAAAAAAATGACTTGGGACTGCCCTTTTTGAAAAGTGGACTGAAGACATAAAGACAACAGGAGAAAACACTAATGACACTTAAGTGAAACAAAATTTCTTGAATGCCTTCATGCCTGAATTGGCTACGTAGAAAGTAAACTGTTTCACATCATATGTAAAATGCTGAAGAAAAGATATTTTGACAAATTTTATTCCTTTTTGTTCACTTAATGCACATCAAACTTAATTCTGTGTTGTTATTTTAAATTACATTAACTAAACAGAAATTTTAAAAGAACCAAAGTGTAAGCTTCACACTACCTCAGTACCTATTGCTGTTTTAATTGATAGATATTTTCATTTTTACTTATTGATATTTGTATAAAAACAGTGAAGACCGCTTTTAAAGTCTTCACTGCTTTTATATACAAAAGAATGATATAATTATGCATTTATTCCTATGAGATTCATTATCATGCAACTCTTTCTGGTATGAATAAATACCTTGAGAGAGAGAACATCTCAGTCCTCTCAGGGTGAAGAGGCATTTTTCCTGCCTGAAAATAGCATCCTCACAACCAGCAACAGTTAAGTTTCATAAACTTTGAACTCTACTACGAGAACCTTTCAGGATGATTATCCTCTCAGCAAAAAAAGTTAAGAGTAAGTTCATTATTGTCCTTAGCTCAATATAAACCTGTAAAAGAAGTCTGCATTTTTCAATGCCAACACACAAATTTGACTCAAGACAGCTTGCAACATGCAGCTACTATGATTTTTTTCTCTTTTTACTGGTTCTAGTAGACTGTCAATGAAATATTTACCTGACTCGTGTGGCTCTCCTTATGTCTTTGAATCGATGAGCCTGCCGTAGTGCTGGCTGACAGTCTTGAATATTCATTTTCCTCTGGTAAACCTAAAGCAGAACAATACTAATTTATAATCTGACATTTACGCATTGCCTGATTTCAGCATGAGATTCAAAAGACCTTGACATGTTTTACTAAAAAAGAATGAAAATATCACACATTTGCCTGGATATTTACTATTTCCATGCTTCCTGGAACTGGAATAATTATTGTTTACCAAGTATGAATAGCATCATAGGTATGCATGCTGGTTTACAGAAGCAGCAATTGTACTAAGAAAGCCTCCAAATAACACATTACCTATGCACTGGTCAGGGATTCCTCCTGCAATGCGGAAAGCCCTGGCTCCTCTTCCCCTGGCTCCTTTTCATTGCAGAAGCAATGCAAAGGGGATGGAAAACAGGCCTGCGGTCTGCTCTCAAATTAATGTCTCTGGGTTACAAGGGAAGTTGATAGTAGGTCCAGGACTTACAACTTCATCTCCTCAGTACAGAGTTTTTCCTGTAATTCTTGTACTTATTGTGCACTCTCCATGTGGGAATTAGCTGCCCAAAATTTAGCTGTGTAAAAAACAGTCATCCAGTGTAAAAGAGCCAGGTAGACTCCCTCTGTAGTCAAGAGGAACAAAGACCTGTGCACAGTGATCCTAGAGCAAGGCTCACTGCCGGTGCTTCCCCATCACTTCTGCCTGAATGGAAAGACCATTCACATAGCACTACAGAGGATCTGAAAGGCGGGATGAGGGGAAGCAAAGGCAGAAGCAGAAATACAGTGAGTCCATAATAGGTGTTATTAAGCCCCTCACAAACCAGAATCACAGACACCATGGTAGGTCTGGTATCCAGCAATTTTGGTATTGTTTCATATAGCATATTTTCCAAATGTTCATGCTACTATGGCATCCGTAAACAGCATACCACTACTCTTTCTTTAGTCAACTGAACAGAGCTAGCCACCACAAGAGGATCCATCCTGGTAAGAGATATGCAAGTTGAATTGTTCTCAGTAGGCCACCTGAGTTTTACTAACTAGAAATGGAACACATGTAATCTGAAGTATTTGATTAGACTATGCATTGACCTTTTGCATGGCTGAAACTAGGTAAGGTGATTCTGCACCTAGATATGTAACTCTTAGGTAAGAAAAAATTAGGCGAGCCCCGCTCTTTGCATATTGTACATTACATACACAGAATCATAATGGAAACTGAATTCAAAGTTCAAATGCAATGAATCATAAACTACTTATGGTATTATGCGCTGTACTAGACATAGTTCTGTTTCATGTTCATGTTCAGTTTCTTGTTCCATCACGAAACTGGCATAGAAACACACTGTGAAACATGCTTGCCTTCCAGCCTGCTATCTTCAGTATTAAAAATGTTTTTTAATTTTTTTATTTTCATAAATGAGCATTAACTCTTAACATGGTTACTGATATATGATTTAACTCATGAAAATGTAAGTTGCATGAATAATCCTATAAAATAACCTGACTTTGCAAGAGAAATAGAACAAGAATTTTAAAGAGAAGCAATGGTGCTTATTCCTTTTTGGCCTCCCTACCCTGCTTTTAGTTTCCTCCTTATAATGGTGCATGTCCACAGCTTTGTAACTATGGACAGCTGGATTTTTATTTGTTCTTCTGAATAAAGCTTGTGTAAAGTATTCATAAATATGGATCTTCTTCTACAGCTTCACATCATCTGGACTTCCTCTCGACACATACAGGCAGTGAAGAAGATAGAACCGCTGCTTGCAGCTCAGTAGCCAGGTCAAATCTTGTGAGAATCTAGCACTTCAGTCCTTTTCTGCCTGGTGCAGAGAGGGAGTCTGACCCTGTTCTCTCAGTGATTTGAACTATGTGCTGTTTCGAGGTGGAGTTACCACTTTTTGAAGCTGGTCCCTGATATATTAGGTATGTACTGGGGCAAGGTCTGATGTTCAAGGTCTCCAGTATACTAGGCTTGTAAAATATATATTAGGTTACCACTATCCCTTTCTTACCCATATTAAATTCCCTGTCCTCCAACTTAAAATTCTCCCTCAGCAAAATCACGTATTTTTGGTCAAATGAAATGCTCGAAATAAATTTCCCTCCAAAAATACAGTTTTTGTCAACACAAAACAAATCCCTTTTTTTCCAAATCGTTTCCTGAACTAATAATTTATTCACATGGATGCAGTTTGTATACATCTCAAACAAATTAAACAATATCCACATTTTAATGCAGAATGCTTTGTTTAAGTAGGTGTTATTCATTTAATTTAAATAAAAGACATAATGTAAAATATCTGCATGATTCTAGACCACCATAAATGAATGAAAATACTTTCCTAGGCCAGCAGCATGTTTTGAAAAAGATACTGCTTTTGCACTATATTTATACAGTTCAGGATCTACCGTCCATAACAGCCTTGAGCTAAGAATAAGGTTATCAATGATTTTCTGTTTATTTCTATGAAAAGCACTTTGATAAGAGGTCTTATCAAGTAAGTAAGCAACAGCACGTCATCATAGACATGGCAAGCAGAGGCTTGGTGGAGTTTGGAAAGATAAATGGAGTAACTGATTACATTCTGAAGAGTTTTCCTTTACGTACACCTAAGTAAATATTAGGATACCACAGCTGTGCGCTGAATAAGACCTTGCTTAATTCAGCACAAGGTTGGAAGCATCAGTTTAGCAGGGGCAGGGGCAGAATTACAAGAACATAAGTTAATCAGGGGTTCAGGCTGGAACACAAATTACATCATCTGGGCTGGGCTTTCTTGCAACTATTCTCAAGTTACCAAAAGTAAGTCTAATTTGTCAATTTTGGGGCAAAAATATGCTTGCTAACATTATTACTGCAATTACATGTGGTCGTGAAAATGAAAGCAAGGAATATGATTCAATCAATAATCTCTAACTGGAGAAGTGAAAGAAATGCATTCCATTTTTTTCACATAATCAAGAATACAGCCTTGTCCCAAGCAATACGTATATTCGAACTACAAACCTGATCCTTTACCCACTTACTCCCTGTAATGCCTTTTCTATATTGCTTCAAAAGAAGATCCCACACTCAATCCTCGATCTTCTTTCTGTACTCCCTATTTCCCATTTTTGCCCTGTTCTCAAGATACTCCCTTTAGGATCCTTCAGATAAACAGCTTGCATCTCAAATATTGAGATCTAGATCACCGGACATCTGGAAGTGGTTCTGTGGTTCCAGAGAAATTCCAGTCTCATAGGCTCTGCTACCCCAACTGGAGACCCTGCACCTCCTGGCCTCCAACATCTGTATTTGCAGACCACCACCAATACCACAGAGTCTCCGGGTCTTTGCAACTGTGGCCACACATCATTCCCCGAACCACCTAACTTCCTCCGTGATTCTGCATTCACACAGGCTGGGTCTACTGATCAGCTCCACTTGACACATTGGCTGCTATAGTGTGAAAGAGGCACCACCAGGAAGGACAAGATGTAAGGCTCTGTGCTCAACAGCATGTAGCCTGTGTCATGGTGACATGCCCCTTTTCTGTCAGGTTACCTGCTGTGACACCTCTCCCATTCTGCGACTTGTTGCCTGATGTGCTTAAATCTGGTGGCAAGTTTCAAGAGACTAGACAGCAGACTGTAGGACCGTAGCACCCGGGTGACCTGCGTAGGCAGAACAGTTTCCTTCTCGACAGCCAAAGTTAGACAAGTCTAAGCCCCTTACCTGAATAATGCATAGGGCTTTTGGTGAAACAGACAGCTGCTTACGCCGATCTGCATGAACTATATAGTGAGTCCATTCTCAAGGATCTCCGTACACGAGGAGTGGACCTCAGTTATAACTGAAGAGGAATAACCAGAGAGGCTTCCTTCGTGGGACAGTGGCGTGCCAACGGAGCTGGATGAACAGCACAGTGCAAGGTGCGTGCCCGTATGACCATTAGGCACAACGCAGCACAATGCTCCTTCGGTCCAACAGGGCTGCCTTATCTATACAATATCTACTCTAATTTTCACTTGGGCTACATAGAGTAAGTACCTATATAACACACTACACTGGGGCTAAGAACAGTCAGGTATCTGGGGAATTTCACCCTTTCACTAACCAAAGGTTAGGTCACTTCAGTCACTTATTACAGTCGTTGTATTTAAACATTTCACTTAATGATTAAACACTCCTCTATATCCTATTAGGTACTAGTTGGAAATGACAAACTTTTACCTGCAGTGTTTGAGTGTCTCCCACCAGAGGATCTGTTGTTTTGGGTGATTTAGGATCACAACTTTCAGCATTGTAACATAAAAGGTTATTATAGGCTTTCTGATTACTCTTTGTGTTTGGACAAGAAATAGCAAAAGAGCTCTTTCAGACTAAAAACTCTGGGGGATTTGGAAGATTTGTGACAGAAAAGTCACAGTTTGATAGCACAGAGCTGTAGAAAGGTGTTACTCCTAATATTAAAGATAAACTAAAGAAGAGGAGGATTACATTATATAAAATGAAAAAGCAACTTCTATTAAAATTCTGAACTAACAGCAGTGCAAGAAATTAAACTCCGCTTCCGAAAGCAGCACAGCATTAATCTGCATGGAAGCTGAGCCAGCCAGCTTTTTAGCTGCTTAGTAATGGTTTTCTACAGAATTCATCAACATCAACATCTTCGTCAAAATGATTATTCTTACAACCATAGTGACTTTAATTTTCATGATGCTTCAGAGGAGTGGTGCTGACACTTCATTCACGACAGCAAAAGACCAGTCTTATTTAAGAAACTGCTTTCTGCATTAACTCATATGAGCAATGTATGACTCTAGTTCTATCAGTGGAAAGTAGATTATATAGTTGCACTGTGTAACAGTGGGAAGCAGATTACTTATATTCAGGAGTTTTGTAATCTCAGTATCAACTATTTAATAATGCATTTCAGGTTTTATTTTCCTCAAAGCTAGAGGAGTTTGGTGTACAGTAACAAAGAAATGAAAAAGTATTTTACATGGAAACATCTCATGGCACATTCTCAAATACCAGTATTGCCTAGATATATCCAACAAGACACAGACTGCAAAACTATGAAGACGTTAAGGTTTAATCATGGAAGGATATTTTTCCTAAGCAAACTGGCAAACTGGTTTTGAATTTGTGTAATCAAGGTACACCAGAGCTTTCCATCTTGTCAACTCTTTCAATTATTATTAAGCGTGGCTGGAAAACCAGCATTCTGTATCACAAAATTTATAACCTGATTTTGCTCTGCATCAGTATAAAATCAAAGCTTGCATCATTTCTACAACAGTCTGATAGGCAAAACATAGACTTGAACCTTGAAATACCACAAATAATGTTAATTCCTTACCCAGTGGGAAACTGCCAGACCTAAAGGGAGTTTTTTTCTACTCATAGTATACAGTGAATATCAAAACAATTCCTTATCAAAGCTGCATCAAAATTGGGAACATTCCATGAAAAGTTTGGGTCTGATGAATCAGTGTTTTGTAATGGAAAAAATGTCTTACTGGAAAATTCCATTGCATGACATTACACATTTATGATTAAACTTTTGATTTACAAATAGTCTGAAAAGAATTAGTTTATGCATAGTAGATATTGTATAATATCAATATGAACAGCCGTGGCTACTAGTGATTGCAAACAGACTGATTAAAACTTCACACAATTATAAGCACCTCTCATGTATTAGTTGGCCTTTTATTCAAGCAATGACTATTTATTTCAGTAACTGAGATCATTTCCTAACTGAACTATAATCATTACAAATAAGAAACTTAAAGCATCATTTCATTTCTAAGCTGAAAGAAACGCAGCTCTTGTGATTACACTCCAAGTTAGGGGGTTTGGGGATAAAATGGTTGCTCTTATAAAAAGCTGATCTCCCACAGGTCCCATTAGGACATCAGAATATATGGTTAAAATCCTACATAGAAAGGAATCAAAGACTTGGTCTACCCACAGTTTTTGTGTTACTTTAAGAGTCTGACTGTTATATGTACTGAAAATATGCTCCCCTCCTCACCAAATTATTATATTGATACAAATGGGGACATGGTTACAATCGACAAAGATGCCTTTTTCTTCTGTCACAGTGTGTTCCTGGTTCCACACAGGAACGAATGCACCTTTACATTCGTATAACTTCTCAGATTGGATCAGCTTTCTGCTTTGATTATCAGAGAGAACAGGAAGAATTATTTTGGCCAAGCGCTGCAGAATTTGGAGAATAGGTTTTCTTGAAAAGAAAGGAAATATTTGAAGTATTCAATTTTGATAATAAAGCTTGATTTTTCATTTCAAAACACTGCATATTAAGCAGCTCTAGCCTTTTTTTTTTTTTTAAAGGATAGCATATTTGGAAAACAAAATGCAGTTATTTCACTTGACCTAGTATTTTTTCCCTTTGAGTTTTCCAGTATAGCTCTCTAACTACCAACTGCATTATGTGTAGTTCTACCCTTAACAGTAAAGGCTATACAACTGTTCTGCTTACACAACCCATATTTAGACTTAAGTTTTCAGTATGAAGATAATTGTACGCAGTGCCATGCAAGTATTTAGACGTCTGCTTCTCCACATTCCATTGAAATAAATACTTTCTATTTGTCTTGTGTCTATTCATACGTGTCTATTTGTATTGTGTGATTTTATGTAATACAGGTGTTATATCCTTAAGATTTATGCTTTTAGGACCTTGAAAGATTTCATTCTTTCTGTCATTGCTCTTGCACCATTTTGATCATCTTGTTGCAATGATAAACAATTTGTCATTCACTAGTAAGGCACCTGTAGCAAAGGGAGATCCTGATTCTCCATTTTCTGTCCCATTTGTATTGATTATAGGATCAGAAATCTCAAATCTCAGTCCTCCATGCCTTTGGCTGCTTACAGACTCGAAGCTGAGCTAATTACAAATTCCTCAACATAGGCTGTTTTATTTTCTTCACATTCAGCTTTTATTGGAAAGGGGCTTATCAGTTCACACATACAAAGTTAAGCCAGTTCCAGAAACACAGATATTTCGCAACTCAGAAGATTCCAGCTCGACCAGATCTTAAGCAGTACATTCAATGAAACACTTCAGCAATTTTATGTTAGAAGAGCTTTGGGATTAGAAACTGCTTACCATTTGATACTGAATTTCCATTTTCAGCCATCACAGAACTGGACAGTGGATTAGATGACTGAGTTCCATGGTTATTTGCATTTTTATCCTGGGTTTCTGATCCAATATCTAATGTATTTGGATCCTCCCTGCTCCTCAAGTTCAGATTAGTTTCAGCACCTGACACAAACAGAGAAAAAGCTTGTCAGCTTCCTATTAACTAGTGGCTTTCACATCTAAGTAGAAAAAACTAACACACAGACACCAAACTACTTTATCAAATTAGTTTAATTAATCAGTAAATTCACGAGTGCAGTGATAAATGTGGAAAGTTTAAGTCAGTGATTTTTTCAGGGTTTTTTCTTTTTTTTTGCTAGTGTTCCACTTGAAGCCATTTAGAGTTTATGGAAATGAAAGGCATTAACAAAATTTGTACTGTTTATTTTCACACAAATATCAGCTGGTAAAACTCAACAAATGTTTGTATTGCCCCTATTTTAGATTCTACTCTATTTCACGAGTTCATATATTGCTGTCATCACTGCAATGCCTTTCACCATTGCATTAGGTGATACTAGCAACAGCTATAACATGGGTTTATATTTTTCTCTTATCTCCTCCCACAAGAAATGAAATGGCTTTTGATATGAAACCGTATGTAGCAAGATTCCTCCCAGCAGAGCCTCCTCGTGGGCATTATTTACCCTGCCTCAGGGCTCTCCAGCCATCAATTGTCATTTTCTATGAAGTTCCAGGTTTTCATGTCATATAGCCTTTTAGTTAAATTTCTTCAAGGCATCAAGAGGAGATTTGATCCTGAAGGAGTTCCCAAGCAATATACAATGCACAGGCATTTCTTCAGAGAGAAAGGCAAAACTCTTCTTCCCCTTCTGACCGATGGCACATCCGCATGAAGCAGAACAGCTCACAGCAAAGTGCCCGGAGCTGGCTCTGAGCTTGCCTGGCTTTGTCAGCCCAGGGCACCACAAGAAACAGGGCTCAGCCATCAGCTGTGCCTGAGTGGTGCTCCCCACTGGAGCTCAGGGGCCGGAGGCAGGTTCGGAGCCAGGAGATAAGACCATGAACGGGTTGGGGATGGTAGGAGGGACCCCCACTGCAATTCGGGTGTCCCTGGCTATCTCCACTCCACCGCTGCGTGGCAGGGCTGATAAGGCTGCATGAGATGCTGCACTGGCAAGGCTCTGCATTTTTTGAAGGATTTCTCTCTCTTCTCTGCATTTCTCTTCATTTTTTGGTGAACATATATACATACTCTTTCCTTGCCAGGACCAGGTTTGTTTCATGGAATACAAAGATGAATTCAGTTCTCTCTCTGTTTAACTCCGTTTCAGTTTTCCTCCTTCCACCCCCTGCTGAGAGCTGGCCTTAGCTACAGGGTTGACATATTATGGCTGACCCAGGTGCAGAGGCCCTCATTTAGCACTCTAAAATGGAAATTTTTCTTCTACGACAGCTCTCAAAGAGCTATTCCTTTATTTTGGTTGTGTCTATTTAAGCTTTGTCATAATGACAGCAAGAACCAACGGAGGTCAAAAGACTAGCTATTAAAACCAACACTACAGCATTCATCCATACTTCCAATGACATCCTCAGCTCTCCCAAACATAAAATATATTCTTACAAGTCTTGAGCACATGAACATTTTTCAAGGGGACAGGAAAAACATTTTTTCACCAGGTAACAGGTACTTTGCCTGCAGATTTTCAAACTTAATGCTGACTGCATGGTTAATTTTTCATTTTTATGCCTGAACTGAAAAAAACCACCTGGTTTATGAAGTACCAACATTTAAAAAAATAATTAATGAAATAAAAACTATGTAACCATCTGCTTAACTTGAAATGTTTCATTTCATAGAACAGGGCCTTCTTGGTTTTGTTTAGCTTTCAGTTATCTAACTCTGAATCTTTCTTAACATTTCCTCTTCTAACAAAAAAGCTGTCTTGAAAAGTCAAAAAGTTCATTTCCAAGCTGTCAGAATAAAACATTTCAACTTTTTTTTTTTTGCTTCCTCCCTTGCCCTGATTGCCGATCTTTTTTTTTTTTTTGCCGGACCTGACTGGAGTGTTTCAGTGGCACTGTTTCATAAACTGCGTACTTAGGCAGATGTGCTATGCATTGAAAAAATTAGGCCAGCTCTACCCACAGTAACTGACTTGGGAGAGGTAGTAGAACCAGAGTCTGAGCTGGAAAATGCATACAATACAATTATAAGAGCATGCCTGATTTAGCTTTTGTACAAGCAAGTTGACTGCAAAATGCATCTTTGCAGCTCATATTAAATTTATCTGAAAAGGAAATGTCACTTTTAGATGTTAATAGTCAGTGCACTTGCCTATAGATCATAATCCACCTACGTAATTATTGTACCACCTTTTACATAAAGAGTCTCAGGGGAATCAGCTGGGATCCTTATTTTTCTTGATATCCGAAAGATTTATTGATTTGTCTGACATCTGCAATTCATTTGAGAATGTGCAAGTCAAAAGACTTTTTCTTGCACTCCTATTTCCAGAGGCCTTTTGTTTCATAGGTACATTGGTATCTTTTCATGGCATTCATGAAGGGCTCTTGGAAAAAAAAGGTCATCTTTTCTCTTTATATCTGTAAGATGAAATACTACAAAGAATTGTGGATAGCTACTATTGAGCTAAAGTGTCATCTCAAATTGGCAGAAACAAGTAGTGGATGGATATGCAGCATATCTTTTGGGACAGGTATCCAGATAAGAGCCATGTTATCCCATTTGTTCTGTTCAGTCACTGTAAGAACTGCACACCTTTAGTTTCTAAATAGAAGACTATATAGAGAAAATATACTTCATAGAGTCTTATTTAATTAATCTTGAATGTGGGAGAGGCCTGTATTTTGTTTCAAAATATTCTGGATTATATAAAGGTACTTGTACTAATTTCCTATATATAGGCATCTTCAGCTCCTCGTTGGAGCAGATTCATGCAAGTCTATGGAAAAAGTGTAACTGCATAAGTTGTGTAACTTCTAAAAGACTCCTGGGGAAGCCAGAGTGTAGCCCTAGCAAAAAAGTACAGTTCTTTTCTTTTGGACTTTGTGTCAAATGGGTGAGTTTCTGAAGAAAATCTTTTCTAGAAATAGGATAACAAGAGGATGCTTTAGTCAGGTGTAACCAGTGTACTGTCCCAGTGCTGCAAATCTCACCTAGGATCACTGGGTAATTCATGTTGGAAGGGACCTCATGAGGTCCCTCACGCACCCCTGCTCCAAGGAGGTTATGGGTGTCTTTCTGCACCGGGGGGCACCGAACCGGCCACGGTACCCAGACGTGGTCTAACGACAAGTGCTGGGCAGAGGGGACAACCCCTGCCCCGACCTCCTCGCTGTGCTCCTGCTGATGCAGCCCCAGATGCTGCTGGCCGTCTCTGCTGCCGGGGCTCGCTGCCGGCTCCTGCCCGGCTCCCAGGGCCCCCAGCACCCTTTCCCCAGGGCTGCTCCTCAGGCAGTCAAGTATTGGTCTGAAATTCACTTCACCCTCATGCTTTCTCACCTAATATAGAAGTTTGGACTTTTCTCCACATTAATGTCAACTTTTCCCTGCTGCCATGAAACCCTGCAGATACAAGTATGCACTGCTTTCTCATTCCTTATCAACTTCTGAAACGATCAAAAACACTTTAGGAGAGAGGAAAAGAAAAAACTGTCGTTTCTACAGTTGAACATCTTCACCAACCCACTGAATGTTAGCTTTTTGTCCAGACTTGTGCTCTGCTGTTCTCACCAGACAGATGGATTATTTACCAGGTTTCAATTTTTTTTTTTTTTTCAAGTAACAGCATCTTAACAGTTTCCAGCTAGTAATAAATGTTATTTGAAAAGTCATCCATCCCTACTTGTGAGAGACTAGCTACAGACAGGTATCAGCTGTAAGACCATGGTGGGAGTTCACGATTATAAAAGGAATACAAGCTTTAAGTGAAACCTACAGATTCTTTGCAACAGTGAACAGTGTTTGGACTATTATTTCGATAAACTGACTTTGCCAAAAAGGTATCTCTGACTCAGTCAAATTCTGCTCTGACTAATCTTGCAGTTAATGAGGATGTATGGACTACAAGGATGTATGGATGTTTGGATTGGGGGCATAATTTGCCCCTCAACTGCAGCACAGTTAATAGCTGGAAGCAATCAAGTATACAGTGCTTTTAATCAGAGTATGACAAATCAAAGTGTAACAATTATTTCCTTACAAGCAAGCTCTGTATTCCAATAAACCCATAATTACATCAACAACATTACTGGTAAAGTGGAAGAGGAAAGGTATGCAAAAGAGGCAGCTCATGAAATCCACAGTTGCCTCTTCTTTTCAGTGTTCCTGGAAGAGACGGACTTTAAAACTCACAGCAAAGTCATAAGGCACAGGATGGAATGAAATTTCACTTGTTTTGGAAAGAAAAGTCAGAGTATAGCAATCATGGAAATCATTTAATATACCTGCTTTTTATTTTCCTTTTGAGTCATTGTTTCACTCTTAAAGGAAACCCAATGCACTGAAAGTCTACATGATGTAACTTTTTTGTCTAAAGAATAACTTAAACTCTTTTAATTGAGCTATGACTTCCAAATACCCTATTATAAAGCTCTTTTTTCCCAAACATAAAATATAGGATCCAAACATCATAGTTATTTCATAAGTAGTATTTAGGCTGAACTAATGCTGTTATCGCTAAATTAGAAAATGGGCCAGTATAGGCTCTATTCAGATGACAGATTAAAGTGCAATACTGAAACATTTTGAGAAACTATTAGTTTTGTAAGGAAATTATATATTTAGCCTATTTAATAAAGTCTAAAGCAAAGTATAGATCAATGACTGGTATCAGTGTTTAGGTGGAATCACCATAGACTCTTGTGCAGCAAGACATAAAAACCCAGTATGTTATTAAAAGCCCAGCAGTAACTCACCTGGCTGGGTTGTGTTTTTCTTTTCTGTCAAAGTCCTTGGTTTTCCTTTCCTTTCTTTAAATGTATATCCATAACATATATCTGTCCTCGTATGTTCTTTTTTCAAATACTTCTCCTTTTAACATTTAGTGCTCATTTAACGTCTGACTGAAAACTCATTAATAACAACAGAAGGCATCCACTGCTTTCAGTGGGTTTTGGATCATTCATGCTTACCTTGGATGCTTTGTGCAGCACCTCCAAAGCACCAAGGGATTCATAATACAGGGTAAATACGGAGGGCCTCTTGCTTTGTCTGTCCTGGTAACTCAAATGTGACCATAACTATTCTCTGGCCATAAGGCAAATGGTTAGAGACCCCTGTCTATGCTGTTACACTTTCCTGCTCTCCACGGCAGAGAGGATGCACCCAAGTTGCCTACTGGGAATAGTCCCTGGCCTGTGCCATTTCCTGAACCATGCCCAGATCTGTCTGGAAGGGAGCCAGCCTGCCAGGTCCAAAATGATGTCAGGGACTGCTCTAGCACTTTGACTGCACAGAGGATTGAGCTGCCATACCCAGGACGTTCCCTGGTACAGGCTCATTTACTAAAACAGACACAGCCTTTCACCTTGACAGCACTAGTTATCACAATCAGAAATGAGTGGTCAAGATAAGTCCATCTCAGGAAAAAAAGGAAAAATACAGAAGAAAAGCAACCTCAAACCAGATGGGGCTAGTGGGGCACAGAAGAGTTGTACAGGTTCTGCTGAAGCCACATTTAGAAGTTGCATCCTGACTGTACAGGGGGAGCAGGTTCTCTCTAGTTTTGCTCTAGTGTAAATAGAAGTCATACACCCCTCTTAATCTGATTTGACTTATACCCGGACCATTCTTTCAAGGCACACGTGCCTTTTCATTAATTAAACAGGGAGCTAAGGCTGAGTTCCTAGCTGAGGAATTTGTGCCACAAGCTAGGCAGGACGTATCTAGGTCCTAAAGTAGAAACAGTCTCTGTCCTGGTCAACAAAAACATCAGCCCCATAAAACAGAAATGACAAATGTTATAGAAAAAGCTTAAAAGCTTTTCCGCAAAGGAACAAAACCTACAAAAATATCTAACACATATAATTATGGAAAGAAATACATGAAAAAAGGGAGAAATAGCTCCCCTTCTTAGCATTTAATATCTTTAATAAATCCCAGGATAATGTCAAACATTATTTCTTCATTCATGGAAAACATGGCTTTCTGTAACCAATAATCAATATAAGGTTTTAGTTATCAAGATCCACAGCTATTCACACTTCATTAGCAACTATGAGATCTGGGAAACACATACATTCTGGCAGATAAATTAATGTAGTACAGGAGAAGCTTTTTAGCTGGCCTATCAGGGAATCTAAAAGCTAAATAGCTTGATTTCCCTGAAACCTGTGGCTGGCATCCAGAACAATGGAAATTTCAAATGAAGCAGCTTGTCATTATACCTGTGAATAAGAGAGAACTGATGGATCCTATTAAGCAGCATATTGAAGACAAGATGTTGCAGATAGAAGGGATTCCTGATCCATGCTCTCGCTCTTTCTTAGGAAGAGTCAGGAATACACTGAATCCTAGAGGCCAACCCTGAATATTTGTTACATTTACTGTGGTTAAGTGGACATTGTAAAGTGTGTGGGGGGGAAGATGGCGACTACAGAAATTATGCAGATATTTTTTGATGAAAGAAAGGGAGAGGAAGCTTAAATAACAGGCCATTTTATTTTGGCTTGAGTGTTTACCACTGTGTTTCGCTGCACCTTGACAATTGCACTTGGCGTTTCCTGTTCTGCTCTGACTTACTGTTGAGACATTCCTTGTCCATGGCATCTGCTAACTACCCTCAGCACATGTTGTCTTGGGTGTCTTTTGCTGGATAAACGCATATTGCTTCAGAGTTGTTCAGTTTACCCACATGAAGTCACACTGTGACCTGCTGTAGCATGACTGTTTACTTTGTTTGCCCAGAGCTGGAGGCAAACAGATGCATCTTATTTGCTGAAAGAAATGGAGCAGGATGAAAACTGTCAAGACAGGATTCCCCCAGCCTTTTAGCATGTATTGCCTGTCTCACCCTCACAGTTGTGCTGCTGGCTGCCGCTGCCATCAGAGGTAATCATTATTCATTGATTTATTTCACCTCACAAAGCCTGCCCTTACAGCAGCAATTGTCTAGGATTTCCCCCTGCAATGATGCTCCTAGGATAGGCAGCAATGAATTTGTACTGTCACTTCCAGCACCCTTTCTCTCTGAGTTGTGTAAGTGGAGCTCTCAGATGGTGTTAGAAGCCACTCCAGAAGCCACATTCTTCAATGGAGCAGGTAAATATAGAAACAGACCCCTTCTTTGCTCTGAGAAGCTGCATTTGTGGAACCTCTGTATCAACACTGGAAAGCAAAGAGAGGAGATGCAGGCCATGAAGAACATCAAGTGACAAAACTCACTCTACTGGAGGTAAAGAGCTCCTCTGAAGAATACTGTGTTAGTGTGACACCGATCAGCCAGAGTTCAGAAGATAAGGCTGGTAGTGAGAAGGAAGTTGCTGAAGCAACTGCAGGAACTCCTAGGTCTGGTTCAGCTCTTAAAAACCATCAGCTCAATCACTTTTTTGTAAATCACTTCACAGCTGTGGGAAGTATACACCCAGAACAGAAAGGTTTCTTCTGCTTTCTTCTCTGATGGACTTGTGCTGGTGGGAAGATAGTGCTGTTATCTTACATTCATTTCAGTGACAATCATCACAAGCTACAAACCTTTCCCTCCTTCCCTGAACTAATGCTAGGGACATCTTTGGGTCAGGTAAACTTTCAGAGTTGGTGAGGGAGACAGAGAATGCAAGTGCCTTCTTTCCCTGTCTGGAGGACTCCAGATTGTTTTAATTAGTCTCATTCCCAACAAAAGACAAAGAATACTGCTGCTGAAGTGGAGGAAAGAGCCTTCTTAAATACTGGTAATGGATGAAGAATATCTGGACAGGCTGCCAACTCTCCTGCTTGATAGTATCGGAGCAAGAACTTGAAACACCATTTTAATGCAGCAAGTGTGCTAGAGTCCAGCCAGTGCATGTTTCAGAGACTGGGGATTTTGTTCACCCCATCTTCTCTAGGAACTGATGTCTGCAGGCCTTTCTGAGGTTCATCACTAACCACAGAGGGCAAGAAGGAGGGCAGCACTGCCTGGGACAATTTCCTGCCCTAGAAGAAGCATTTCTTCCCTCCATGTTCCCCACCTTTTCAAGTCTAATATGGAAAAAAAGTAGCTGATTTTACTCTGTAATAGTTTTGTTTACTGTTAGGTGTGTTGATTGGCTGACCAAAGAGTCTATTTCTTGTGTTTGTGTAGTTAAAAAACTGCTGGTGTGCTGGAAAAGGAGGAGGCAATTTGGTAAGAACACAGCTTCCCTTTTTTAAACTGTTTTCTTCTAACTAATGTCAATGCAGCAGTTCTTTTTGAAGGCAGACATTTAAGTTTGTTGATGTTTGTGTGTGGTATCTCAGTAACAAAACAGCCATTACTTCTGGGCTTTAGCTGCTATTGGAAGGAATTATGTGATGAGACACTGTCTCAACCTTCCTCCCCCTCAAACACAGTTGCAAATATTGTAAAAATAAACAAACAAAACCCCCTAAACAAACAGACAGGGATTTGCCACTGCCAACAGCGTCACATCAGTTCTATTTACTTTTCCCACACTACAGAGATTTTTCAGAATCTCTCTCACACCACTTCTGGCATCAACTCCAATGCAGAAGTCTCAGTGTATATGACTGTGTTAGGCAGATAAATTGAGTAGATCCTGAGGGACAATCCAAGGAGTATTTTTGGACCACCTGTCCTGCAATCCTGCCCACTGAACAGAGACAGCTATTCTGGAAAACCTCTCAGACACCACTCCCAATTTGCTTTTGAAGTGAGCTTCTAAAAAAAAAATTGAATTTAGAGATTCCTTTAGCTTGTTTTTAAGTTCATTTTGAAGGGATACAGTGATGGTCAATGACACCTCCGTGAACCTCAAAGCAAAAACATATAGCTATCACCGATGCAGTGTGATAAGCATCCATACTGTGCAAAAATATAGCCAACCTGTGGCTAAAAACTATCACTATGTACTACTAGCATGTCAGCATCATACTGCAACCAGTCCTTAAGGAAAGAGCTAAAAGAAATAATGAAATGTGGAACTTCGGGTCTAATTTTTTCACATGTTTTTTCTTTTTAAAAATTGCACCCCACAAAGGATAAAATCCATGTTCATGTTTTTCATTTTAAAATAGAGTGAAAACTCCGGCCAAAAGAGCACTGAACTTGAAGGCTTCTTTATTTTCCCACTCATTAGTGGGCCCAGGGAGAAGATGGATGCCCCAACTGCCACTCCTACTTCCAGTGCTCCACTTCCAAACACTCTCCTACCCTCTCAACAGCAGAGTGCAGCTGTGTGGACAGAGCATGAGGGTCATGTTTATGACCAAGTCTTTTTCCCAGTCTCTTTCCAATAGTTTTCTCTTGCTTCTCCATCCAGACCTGCAAAATGCTGATGCTGGAACTGGAACACAATCCACACATGTGGGTCTATAGAGTTTCATGGTAAGCTGCACAAGTCCCGTCAAGAACTTTGGGTCATCACTGAGGGGCTGGAGTTTGCGCAGTCACAACTGTATTGCTCTTGGATACCCGAGCCAGTAAGTTTAGAAGTAGCTCCGTTTCTTTACAACACATCTTTGGTTGCTGTGTAGACATACTGCTAAATGAAAACCTGATCGATGTTGAAATGGCCACTCTTGAACTTATCTAGGTCCAAAAGTAAAAAGTCAACACATTTAATTGTTAACACTTCCAGTAAGAAAAATTTTACTATGTTTGAGGCAAAGCATTTCAATACTTTCCAAACATTTTTGAAAGACTGGACATGAAAGAGTATTTATTTCAGCACAGAAATTCAGAATGCTTGATTTTCATTCCAGGGCAAAACAAAAATAAATGTCACAATCTTGACATTTTCTGTGAAATAGAATTATTGCTCTCTACTGAGGCTCTATGCAAAAGATGATTTAATGCTGAGATGGATCTAAATAAGTTAAAAGCATCTGAACAGATTTCTCACTCGAGTTGAGAAATTAATTACAGACTTTCACTACAATAAGTGTTCAAATTTCATTCTCCACTATGTCCCAAATGCCTGTAGTCCTGTAAAATCAAGTGATATGACATTTACTGCCAAATAGCCATATTCTTGGTTGGTATCAGAAATGGAAGTGTGCTACAATTCAATTTCCTTGTTCTCTGAGATATGGCTAATTTCTCACATTAGCGTATCTTTGGTTTACAATTAGTGATGTAGTGGTTCCAAAACAAGGTCCTTTGTGGTTCTGCATCTTGGATCACAAATAAAAAATACTGAAGACTGTCTACTATTTAAAGAAGCCTACAACACTGTTAGTAATGAGACAACTTCCCAAACCATTGCTGAATTTGGAACAATGATATTGCAGCAGATGGTGAAGAAAAGACATCGTTATGAAAATAATAATCCTGTAAATGTCTATCTGAATGATCAGTCACTATTAAAGGTGGGATATTATTAAAATCTATGGGCTTGAAATGCACTAAGCTGAACCAGTATGGTGTGGTTATTGGGCTCCAGTATCAGACAAGATAAAGGGGACATAAAGTAAATCCAAACCAATAGAAAGAAAGCAAAAAAGAATCAGTAATTTAAAAGGAATGCCTGAAGTTCTCAGAAATAGACTGTGTAAAAAGAACAGGGAAGTTGGTGCAATTACTTCTCCTCAGTTCATTCCTGTTAACCAGTGACAAGGTATGAACATGAGAGAACCTGTACTGGGTCAGACCAAGGGTCTGTCTACTCCAGGCTCCTTTTCTGACAGCTGTAGATACCTACAGTATAAGATTGTGTCAAAAATGCAGTGATATTTCCTGTGTGAACCTGGGGCTGCACAGTCTCCTCCAACCTCTATTTGACTGGATATAGGCCTTGGAAATGTGTGGAGGAGTGCTAAGGATCTGATTCTTTATTCAATACAAGCATTTAAAATGCAAAATAAATATAATAAAGGTTCATTACAATATCCATTATTTTTTCACCTGAAGATGAGACTTGATTTGTTCTTCTAAGAATCTTCAGGTTAAAATTGTTTATGGTAATCACACAGAAAGCCTCTTTTCCATGTCAGAACAGAAAACCAAAGCAAACTACACATTACATGATTTTAGTCTCTACGCGCAAACAGTGAAATCAACCTGGAAGAGAAATGCTACAGTGAAAAAAAATAGTCACAGCAGAAATCCAAAAAACTCTTTAGCAGTAAAATATACTAGTTTTCAGAGATTCTGAAATGGAAAATTATTCTTGGTATATTGTGTTTCTCCTAAAACAACAGATCTTTTTTTGTGAGAAATTATCCAGATAATGGCAGACTTACAGATGAAGGGAAGACTGCAGGTTAAGGTGGTATCTTTCAGGCTGTAAAAAAGTTCATAGATATTCTGCAAACAGGAATGGAGGATACTTTCTCTAGACTCTTCTAACCCTCTTTTCTGCTGAAGTAATGCAAACTACAATTATTTCCTCAGAAAAATCACCCAGCATGGGCTGGATGGCGACTGTATTGCCAGCAGTTCTGTCTCCTCCTTTGTAATTTTCTGCATAGCACATCTATGGCTAGCCAAGTATTGGTCTTTTTTTATGATGCACATTGAATTCTTACTACCAGTGCTTTGGCTTCCTCCCACTTTTCTGCACCTACTGCAAGAGATTCAGACTGAGAGCTGCAAGTAGTCCATAGTGAATCAGTGATGACTCTCCTGTGTTTAGGTATCTAATCTGAAAATTAGTCACAGAAAGTCACCCTCACTCCCTGGTAATTAAGGCAATTATATAAACAGATATTAATCTCTGAGAAGTGTTGTGAAGCTTAATTCATTAAAGTTTTAATGGTTCGAGAATTTTACTTGGAAGATGTTATAAAGTCCAATGCCTCATGTAATCACTCCTCCAGCATTCACAGGTAAAAGATAAAAGTTGAAAACACAGCTTTCTGTATTACTCATGTTTCATAATTTGTTAGCTTTTGCCACAAAGTAAAACTGTTACATTGTATGAATACAATGTAGGAATAATGAGATGCAGATATGAATATTATCTTTATTAAGTTGCTTAAGAGGAAAAGATGAGTGGCTTAGAGGATAAGGGACTGGGATTCCATCTCAGAAACCCCAGTGGGGATTTAATTTGCAATCCACTGTTGAGATGTTAGCTGCACAATAGCTTGTTCTAATCTGCTGATAGAGGGAAATTATTTACTAGCTATCGAAGGGATACCTGCCTTTGACAGGACAGTACTCCCCATACATACAAATTAAATCCTTTTATGTTCCAAGTTTGAGCCAATTTCAATAAAGAGTATTTGGCAAGCTTTAGTCCCAACTAGGTACGTCTAAATATCTGTATTACTTGTCAAATCTGTATTAGTTGTAACTAATCACTTCCTGTGATTTCCAATGCTTAAACTGGAGACTGTGGAATAGTTCACTGATATGTGAAGCTACTTGCCTTGCAAATACCTCGCTTAGGAAGTAGGTAACGAAGGGATTCATACAGTTAATGGATGCCAAAGATATTGGGCAAACATTTGAACAGTATCAATATTTTGTTAACAATCTAATGTTTGCATGCCTTTTCTGTTGTTACTATGTAAGTTACTGAACTGTTCTGGAAAGGAACAGGTCACTGAAGCATGTATAGACTTGCATATACAGATCTACTTGCATTGAAACATAATAATTCACAAAATTTGGAAGCCTATATATTGGTGACCTACATAAAGAAAAGGTCTTCCTAATTTTATTTCTTAGGCACCTAAATCTGGGGTTGCAAGCTTGCACATTTTCTTTCGCTCAGACCCAGAAGTCGTCAAGCATCCATGCCAATCTCTTCTCAATAAGCATGAAGGAAAGACATTACATCTTTATCTCAATAGCCTGATGGTAAGAAAATTCATCCAGGTTAAAGGAAAATCATATTTCCTTTGCTTCTTTCCCTTTAGGGTCCACATGAATACTCACTCTGCCAATCTGAGCATGGATGATGGGCTGGGAATTATTCCATCTTTTGTTCTGAAGCTGAAACAATTCCCCTTTGTATGGAATAATTTTAATATCAACTGTACCAATCAAGAGAAATAACGCTGTGACCTAGCAATATGAGTATCATTCATCCATGTTGAGGAAAAGAAAATTCTGTCCTTGCTCCACAAGTATTTCTTGTGATATACTTAAACATGTAATTGTCTCTTCTTTATATAAGGAATGTCTTATATGTTGAATAGGTAAAAATATTTGTACATTCTGCTAGAGAGTGTGTTTTTGTGATTAAGGCATTGAATTGGGTTTCATGAAGTCCAGTTTCAAATCTAAGGTCCTGCATAGTAGTATCCGAGTAAGGGCTCTGCACACGACCATTCACTTTCTGTCTTGCAAACTAAAATTTCTACTTCTAGAAATCAGGGATAATAGAAAAAATATGTGTGTATGTATTATCACTTATCTGCACTCAAGTCTCGTTTTACATGGAGTAAAAGGAAATCCCTGTCTAACAATACAGCTGTAGCTTCAATGACAACTCTTTTCAACCTTGGAGAAATCACTTTATCTTGGTTCCCACCTGTTACAGTTTTGCTTATTTAAACTATAAGCTCTGCAGAGCAGAAAACTTCTCTTATTACACATGAAGTATTTTGCAAGAAATTGCAAACTATATGATCCTGATCATTGCTTGAACCAGTAGATGCTACTGTTGTATAAAAAAAATGGCCAGGCTAGGCCACCAGTTAATTAAAGTTGTTGCCAACTGATTATTTTTTTGTTGCTTTTGTAGAAGAATGCTCTCAGTTCAGTTCACAGTTAAGTCTGCAGCCCATCAGAAAACCACAAGTCTGTTCTATTGTAATTCTGGATGATCATTTCCCACAGCGAGGTCAGGAGCCAACAGGACATCAGGCCTTGAAACTACTCCTCCAGGCAAGAGGAAGGCATGTTGGGGGACCTGTCTGTATTGCACTTTTATTGGCAAGGAGACTTTTATCTCCAAGGCTGATGATCCCATACAGAAATTTATTGATTCCCATAGGTAACTCTCCTCGACTTCAACATGGCCAGCTATTTTACTTTCTGTTTTCAGTTAAGGTTGTTGGTAGGTTATAACTTATGGAAATAAAGGATATTGCACATTACAGAGTGCTGCTCTAGGCCATGTCTTCAATTTTGATGAATTTCTATTAAAATTAATTTATCTCCTATAAATAAAATACTACAAATGACAAAAAGAAGAAAGGGAGGAGTCTTCCAGGAACTTAATATGCATTAGGCAATAGGTGATAAAAAATTAGAAGGTAAGATACGGATGACAACTAGTTTTACGTAACAGAGTCCACTCTGCTGATTGCTATCTTATTACTTTCCATCAGAGATTAAATAAAAAACTTTTTTTTCCAGCTGTTACCCTGGAAATTAACTGAACACGTCTAGTATATGAAAAAAGGCAAATTGTAAAAACACGCACATACATTCACCTGTATTTCTTTGTTACTTTCAATCCATCTGCTCATCACTGAACTATTCATATGTAACTGCACTTAGTATACAGTAGCTTCCTAGCTCATAAAATATTGATTCAGGTTTTTTATCATATATCTTTCTTGAACTTTGATCTTTCATACTTAGTGCTGCCTTGATGAAATATTTAGAGTTACAGTATTTTCCACGTGAAAGGTAAATTTAGAGGGTTTTTATGGCAGCCTCTGTCAATGCACTAGCTTCAACCCACAGGAGACACAAGCTGAACTCTATCTTGGTGACGCTTAGTTGAAAAGTGCATTTGCAAAAATCCTCCATCCCAAAGCAACATTTTTTTTTAAGGTAAAGGTCAGTTTTGTGACTTGGTTGGAGTAGGCTTACCACACTTCCTCACCAGGTACATTGAGAGAGCCTTGAGAAGATACAACCAAAGAGCTGACTTTAATAGTTACTTCCCAGTGGACAAAAATATATTATCTATATAATAAAACAAGACGCACAACTTAAAAAAAACCACAAAAACCCCCAAAAAACATTCTACATGTGTTTATAGGCATTGAATGCTATCAAGCAATTTTGCCAAAGCAAGCAAAACCATTCTCTTGAGGTTGAGAACTGATGGAAGTCTCAGTTCATAGCTCATGGCTGATTGAATTCGGCATGTAGGAACATCCAAGTCCAGCTAAAGCTTTTGCAAGGTCTGGAGGACTCACAAGGGTACTGTCTACCACGGCTTCCCTGATAGCTGGTAGGAACTGCCAATATAAGTCTCTTGTCTCCACCTAGCCACTAACTTTCATGAAACCTGTAAAAACTCAATTAGTTTCGAGACCTTTACCTCCTTGTTGTATTTGGTTGGAAGGGGTTTTGTGTGAAGGTGGCCAAGGTTCTTCGGGACAGAGAGATAGGATGGCACACAGACAGACATACTCATATCCAGAGTAAGCACGAACAGTTGCTTCTGTTACCTTATGGCTGCGTAAATCAGGATACTAAAATCAGTGGAGCAGTATATATTTAAGAAAATGGACAATGAATAAGAAGATAATCTCTCCCACTCTCCAGTTTTGTTTTATATTTCAAAAATAGGAAATGGGCTTCTCCCCCAAAAAAGGTGGCAGGATCAATAGCCCAGGTGAAGGCCATCTACTCCAATGTACGCATCACGGGCAACATACAGGAGGAGCTGGAAGCCATTGTGCAGCTGGAAAACTATGATATAGTTCCAGTCATGGAAACATAGTGGGATGACTCACACAACTGGAGTGCTGCAATGGATGGCTATAAACTCTTCAGAAAGGACAGGCAACGAAGGAGAAGCAGTGGGGTAGCCCTGTATGTTAGGGGGCGTTTTGACTGTCTAGACCTTGACAATTGTGGTGAAATTTTTGATGGGTAAGAATCAAGGGAAAGGCCAACAAGGCAGATAGCATGGCAGGAGTCTGTTACAGACCACCCAACCAGGAAGAAGAGACAGATGAAGTATTCTGTAAGCAGCTGGGAGAAGTCCCATGATCGCTAGCCCTTGTTCTTGTGGGGGGACTTCAACTTACCAGACGTCTGCTGGAAACACAATACACCAGAGAGGAAACTGTCTCAGAGGTTCCTGGAGAATGTGGGAGAGAACTTCCTGACACAGCTGGTGAGCCAGCCAACTAGGGAAGGCTCCCCGCTGGACCTGTGGTTTGTGAACAGAGAAAGACTTGTGGGTGATGTGATGGCTGGAGGCCATCTTGGGCACAGTGATCACGAAGTGATAGGGTTTTTGATTCTTGGAGAAGTAAGGAGGGGTGTCAGCAGAGCTGCCACCTTGGACTTAGGAGGGCAGACTTTGGCCTGTTTAGGAGCCTGGTTGACAGAGTCCCTTGGGAGGCAGTCCTGAAGGGCAAAAGAGTCCAGGAAGGCTGGACATTCTTCAAGAAGGAAATCCTAAAGGCGCAGGAGCAGGCCATCCCCATGTGCTGAAAGACAAGCTGGCAGGGGAGAAGACCGGCCTGGCTAAACACAGAGCTTTGGCTTGAACTCAGGGAAAAAAGAGAGTTTATGACCTTTCAAAGAAGGGGCAGGCAACTCAGAAGGAGTACAAGGATGTTGTGAGGTTATGCAGGGAGAAAATCGGAAGGGCCAAAGCCCAGCTAGAAGTTAATCTGGCTACTGCTGTAGAAGAGAATAAGGAAATGTCTCTATAAATACATTAACAACAAAAGGAGGGCTAAGGAGAAACTTCATCCTTTATTGGAGGCAGGGGGGAAGCAGTGACAAAGGCTGAGGAAAAGGCTGAGGTACTTAATGCCTTCTTTGCCTCAGTCTTTAATAGTATGACCAGTTGTTCTCGAGGTACCCAGCCCCCTGAGCTGGAAGACAGGGATAAGGAGCAGAATGAAGATCACATAATCCAAGGGGAAATGGTTACCGACCTGCTACACCACTTAGACACGCACAGGTCTATGGGCTGGATGGGATCCACCAAAGGGTACTGAGGGAGCTGGCGGAAGTGCTCACCGAGCCACTTTCCATCACTTATCAGCAGTCCCGGCTAACCGAGGAGGTCCCAGTTGACTGGACATTAGCAAATGTGACACCTGTCTATAAGAAGGGCCGGATGGAGGATCTGGGGAACTACAGGCCTGTCAGCCTGACCTCAGTGCCGGGGAATATTATGGAGCAGATCATCTTGAGTGCCATCACATGGCACATACAGGACAACAGGTGATCAGGCCCACTCAGCATGGGTTTGTGAAAGGCAGGTCCTGCTTGACTAACCTTATCTCATTCTATGAGAAGGTGACCCGCTTAGTGGATGTTGCTTACCTGGACTTTAGTAAAGCCTTTGACACTGTTTCCCACAGCATTCTCCTGGAGAAACTGGTTTCTCATGGCTTGGACAGGTGCACTCTTTGCTGGGGAAAAAACTGGCTGGCTGGCCCCAGAGTGGTGGAGAGCGGAGTTAAATCCAGTTGGCAGCCAGTCACAAGTGGTGTTCCCCAAGGCTCGGTGTTGGGCCCGGTTCTGTTTAATAACTTTTCAATGGTCTGGATGAGGGGATCGAGTGCACCCTCAGCAAGTTTGCAGGCAACACCAAGTTGGGCAGGAGTGTTGATCTGCTGGAGGGTAGGAAGGCTCTACAGAGGGATCTGGACAGGCTGGATCGATGGGCTGAGGCCAATTGTATGAGGTTCAACAAGGCTCAGTGCCAGGTCCTGCACTTGGGTCACAACAACCCCAGGCAACGCTACAGGCCTGGGGAAGAGTGGCTGGAAAGCTGCCCGGTGGAAAAGGACTTGGGGGTGCTGGTCAACAGCCGGCTGAATATGAGCTGGCAGTGTGCCCAGGTGGCCAAGAAGGCCAACGGCATCCTGGCTTGTGTCAGAAATCGTGTGGCCAGCAGGAGCAGGGAGGTGATCGTCCCCCTGTACTCGGCACTGGTGAGGCTGCACCTCAAATACTGTCTTCAGTTTTGGGCCTCTCACTACAGGAAAGACATTGAGGGGCTGGAGCGTGTCCAGAGAAGAGCAACAGAGCTGGTGAAGGGTCTAGAGAACAAGTCTTACAAGCAGCGGCTGAGGGAACTGGGGCTGTTTAGCCTGGAGAAAAGGAGGCTGAGGGGAGACCTTACTGCTCTCTGCAACTACCTGAAAGGAGGTTGTAGCGAGGTGGCGGTCGATCTCTTCTCCCAAATAACAAGTGATAGGACAAGAGGAAATGGCCTCAAGTTGCACCAGGGGAGGTTTAGATTGGATATTAGGAAAAATTTCTTCACCGAAAGGGTTGTCAAGCATTGGAACAGGCTGCCCAGGGAAGTGGTGGAGTCACCATCCCTGGAGGTATTTAAAAGACATGTAGACATGGCGCTTAGGGACATGGTTTAGTAGTGGACTTGGCAGTGTCGGGTTAATGGCTGGACTTGATGATCTTAAAGGTCTTTTCCAACCTAAACGATTCTATGATTCTATACTGCCCATTTTTGACTACGCTGCACACAGCTCTTGTTTAAGACAAGCTGTTTGGACAGACAGAAGTGAAGAAGCAGATAAAACAGTCCAGAGGTTTCCTTACTCTAAATTTTAAATTCACAAAATTTTGTGTTTGGGAGATGCTACTAGGGATAGAAGTTTCTGTGTACAGTCCACTGACTATTTTGAATAGGCGACTTTTTTTTTTTAATCAGAAAAGTAATGTGAATACTATAGAGTCAGTGTTGTAATTGATATGCAGAACCGGGATTTACTTCAACTTTAATCATTCAGAAATTACAACTCTACTAGTTTAATCATCTAGGCTTTCCTCATACCCAATGGAGGAAGATATACGGGAGGAATTAAACTCTCAAAATTACTGTCTCTTCAAAGCCTAAAGATTTGATGCCTACATATCAAGCTTTTAGATGGACAAAGTTAGGTCAGAAACATCTCACCCTTACAAAGCAGCCTATTGAATCTGTTAACATCAAGATGAATTTTCAGTATTCATGAGATCCATAGATTTGTTCCAGTAACAACATTAAACCCTTTATTACCCTGACAAGGCAAATAATTAAGTGATAATGTCTGAGAACTGTGGTCTCAAAAACCTTTGGCAAAATGGCAAGCATTGTTTCTTTTTATAGTTGGCTTTTGCACCAGATACAAAAGATGTTCTCCAGATGCAAGAAAGCCAGGATATCAAGTAATCACTGGGTATGTAAGTTAAGTGTATGGAAATGACAGGAAAGGTAGAAATAAAAGGATAGAAAAGGGAAGCAAATATAGTTTGCTGCACGACTCACCGTCTCAGCTTTATTTAGGAGAATAATACTGGCTGTATCACCAAATCCAGAATTTCATGGAAATGATATAATGAAATCTTAAAGGAAAGTCTTCAAATTAAAAGTACATGCTATCTAGCAGACACCTAGCCATATATTTCTTTCAAAGTATTTCTACAGATTGATACCATAAACTCATTTTCACATGATGTAACATCTGTGTTTATTTTACTGAGACTGATGGAATTTTAAAAATAATCCGTTTAAATTTGTGTCATACAAACATTTTGGTAAAAAAAGATTTGACATCTGAGAGAAAACCTAAACACCTACAATTTTTATATGCAACGTATTTTCTATATGTGCTTCTTATGACTACAACAGACCTTTCTTTAAAAGAAAACCAAACAATGTTTGTTTTTTATTTTTACCTACTCTATCAGGTTCCAATGTAAGTAAGTTTTTGTGCAGAAGAAATACACTATACAGAAGCACAGAGATCTGTCTTACCTTCTGGCTCCCTGATCTTACGTCCTGCTGCAGATTTTCGTAGCACACTCCGTCCTGAGTTGAACAAGCTAGTTAACTCATCAAGGGGACTGGTCAATGACCTTGAGTTTGTAGGGTTGTATGGAAATGAAGATGACGAATTTGAGTTCAATTTCCTGTGATCTGCTCTTGCCACCTTTGGGGAGTAAGGCAGTTTGGAGAATGGAGAAGATGAGCATCCAAGCTGAGCAGGATTTGGTCTCTGAGGTACTTTTGACAGATCTGAGTTTGCACCCATTTTCCCTGTATTAATCAGAAAACTAGCACAAGTCTCTGGAGGAAATGCAAAATGTGTGGAAGCCCGGTAGGAAATAGGAGGTGGTACTGGAGGAGGGGGTGGTGGGAGAGGAGGAGGTGGTGTGGAAGGAGGGGTCACCTTGCTGGAAACATTGAACACAGCCAAGCCTGGAGATGCTGGTCTTTCATTCTCCCCTTTCTGGCTTTTGGAGTACTGTGGTGATAACGGACTTGAGCCTTCTGACTGCACAGGGTATTTTAGGTTGGTTTCCAAGACAGGAAGCTTTTTGACTTCTAGTGGTGTTAGAGGTGATTCATCAGAAGCAGGTGAACATGTGACAGGGGTTGGAGGAAATACAAGAAGTGGTGGCCTGTGGGGAAGCAAGTTAGGGAAAGGGGCTGGAATGTCACATGAGTCTTTATAGATCAAAGCTGCTTGACTGTTTCCATCCAATGTTCCATCTTCAATGTTAACATTTTTTTTGCTTTCAAACAACAGAGGAGGAGATCCAGTCACTACTGGAATTATTCCATTACCATTGCTTCCTTCTTCTGGTAGAAAATACTTCATTTCTTCATATACAGACTCTCCTTGTTCTGGACTTTCTGCTTCAGCAGAACTGCTTTTCATTGCATTCCCTACCATTTCAATATAGACAGGCTCATTTTCCTCCTCTTCCTGAGACATGTAGAGACTCAACACACCATGTTGTGGCCCATCCGCAGAAGCTGCTCTCTGTACTGTCACAGTGTCATAGCTACCTGGTTTAGCTACTGTGCTTGCCTGTTTTACATCCCCAGGCTTTTGGCCAGGTATTTCTTCATAAGAGCCACTAAGTTTCGTATTGGGACTTCGTTTTGGTTTTCTGGGAGGTATTTTTTTCATGGTACTATAGTCATCACTGTGTGGCCTTGGACGGGTCAGTACTAGGAAAATGAAAAAGGTCTGTGTTATTAACAGATCAAAGCCAGTTTTTTCTTACACAGGTCTAGTACTTTAAGCCTTCAAATGCTGCCCATCTAGTTTTACAATTAGCAGAAGTCACAAACACAGGGATTCAGCGAAAAGTATAAATATTTCAAGAAATGAAACCCAGAACTTTCAGCTTCCAAACTACAAGCCTTTGCTACCTGGGCATATAATCTGCTTTGGTAATCTCTACTGCCACTAGAAGATGAGAACTAACACGTGAGGAGAAATCTTTTGAATCCAAATGTTCACTGCAAGGTCTGTAACACATGGAAATACATGCCTGTTATTCCTTTTGCCCCAAGGGAGAGGGACATGCTTTTAACTAGGAGTTTCAGCATGGTGCTACTTTGACACACATATTATTGCCAGTAACTGAAGTATCCCCTTTTCATGTAGGATCAAAAAAACTCTAATTATAGGAAGATATTATGCCTATCTCTTCTTCTTTTGTACTGCGGGTGTGGAAATAAAGTTAGGGAATCCCATAGCCTAAAGGCAATTCCCTCCACCTGAGTATACAGCTAACTAAACTAGATGTCTTTTCACAGCCTCCAGGCACGTATGGAGTGGAGAGTCTAGACACCTAGGTGATTGGTCTTTTAAGATCAAAACTAGATGGTGTAAATCAGAGGTGGTTTTGGACAAAGACTCAGGAAACTGACATAGTTCTTGGAAAATGAGTATACAGCAGGGAAACCGGCCCCATTGTTTCATACATACAAGAGCTCCAAAGTTGTTTTGTAAGTGTGTACAAGCATTAGTGCTAAGACCACATGTACATACATAAATTGTCATTCTTTAAAAAATTGCTGCTAGAGCTTTTTGGTTAAATCAGTCATCTCTTGCAGAGCTGGGCACAGAAAGCTGAAACCACTACAGAGCTCCTTAAGCCATACTAGTTTAAAAGTATATTGGACACAGTTCATCTCTCCTCACACAGTGCTTGTGTAGGAAAGACAATTAACTCTATCCGAGCTGAAACCAGGACAATGAGCAAGGAAGAGGTTAAGAAAAATGGTCTTGCATCTAATGAAGAGGACATGAGAATGGTAATCATTTTGCAAGAGGAAGCTGCAAAGATTTCCATCCATTGTATGCAGGATTAAAGAATGGTTATACATAGCTTTAAACCCAACTTGAAGGATCTTCCCTGATAAGCCAGAGGTTCCTTTACACAAAGCATGACAAGACAGGTTTATCAAGGAAAAGCAGAATGCATTCCTTCCCCTCATCTTCTACTCATTCATTTCAAGGGTGAAGGAGGACAGAACAACTGAACTCAAAGCCATTCTATATGCACTGAGATGATATGCATTGAGACACTCTGGGACTTTCACAGCACTTTCCTTCTAAACAAAAATTTCACTGTAAGCAAGTTATGGCACAAACATAAACCACTGGATGTGTAAGTTATTCATGTGAACATAGAGAATAAGTAGGAAAAAGTTTAATGTTTAACTTGGTGAAATTCAAGATTCAAGTGTTCAGTTTTAGTGATGCAAGACATTCTAATGTACAGTTTAAGAGGTGAAATAAAACGGTCAGTGGGGTAGAATAGCTCAAGTTGATTGAGCATTTGTCTCTAGAGGGAGTTCTGCAAATAGGTTTTGGTTGTTGACAAACTAGGCAATTAGAACACATGAGTATTATTTGCTGATTTGGAAACAAATGACAAATTGACTAATTTTATTTACTGCCACTGAAATATTTCAGGGAAGCAGGACTTTACAAAGGTGGTTGACTGTGTTTAGAAGGATCGAAGTGAAAAGAATAAATCAATAACCTAGAGTAACATTTGCGACTGTTCCTCCCTTTCTGCCTAACCTTCATTAGTGGTTTCCTTAGAAGCTGCTGACAAGCAAGCACTAACAGCCTCATACGAAGCACTCAGTCGTGTGTTGGGGTCCCTCTTTGGTTTGGGAGGAGGCTGTTTCCTTGGTGATGGCAGGCTATTGCTATCGTCCATGCTGAACACGGAGTGCAGGGAGGGGGATCTGATGGATGACCCAGCCGCAGAATGTACCAAGCCGTCCACTGCCATGGGGACAGGGACGGAGCTGGAATGAAAGTGCTTAGGCGTTCGACAGCCGGCAAAGCTGTCCTCAGAGACCTTCCCACCCTTGTCTTCAGCTCTGAAAACACAGAAAAAAGGCCCAGATGCATTATTCAAGCGATAACAATGAACCTGTTCATGCAAACATAACAACAGCTTTTTGGTAAACAATCTCACAACTCCCCTGCTGTGTCAAGGGGATGTGTGTAGTAATCCTCTGACAAACAAATCCAGATCAAGCTGCTAGCTTTCTTCCATTTCCTGTTTCATGATAAATCAGGACACCGGCCCTTTTTCACACAAATGCAGCCTTCCTTAAGCAGTTTCATATTGTTGATCAGAGATTCACTGAATGAATTGTTCACACTTTGATTGTTACTCACAATCAAAAGCTGGGTTTTCAATCTGAATGATAATTTCTGGAAAATCCATTTTAATAGAAAGTTACTGAGGCAGCAAATGCTGAGCCTTTATCATTATTTTCTAAAAAGACAACTATAAATTCTATTTAGATAATGCAAATCTTTTAAAGTATTAGATGACCTTTTCAACCAGCTACATTGGCTGCTTAAACAATTCCACCCAGATATCTAGATATCTTCCTGTTTAAGGTTAATAATTAGTTATCAATTTAGTAATATTAATTATGACATTATGTTTAGGTATTTCAATCACAGTTTTGGAGTTTTACTTACTCCAATTTTTTCCTTTTTTAACTATTTCAATACATATTGAGAAATGATGTCTATCAGTGGCTTCCAACAAATTGATTTTAAACAAAAATTCTTCTAACATTTTATTTCTCCAAAAATCAAAACATGGAAAATTTTTTAAATTAAGAGTGGTTAATGTATTAGATAGAAGATATCTATACTGTCATTTTACAAACAAATCCCCAAGCATTTTTTGAAATTGTATTTCTGCATGGCAAATCACCAGCAGAGCTGGAACTCATGCACAGGATATAGCCAGCTGCCCATGTAGTAAATGAAATAGCTAAAGATGAAAGCATGGTGCTCAGTAGATAATTTGTTTTCACTGTAATGTTTAATTACAGTCTTTCCTACAAAGGCATTTCCTCCAATATGTAATCACTGGGATATTTGAAGCTAATTAAGCAGATGCACTGCCATTTTCACTTTAATAAAAGTCATTGACAAAAGCAATGAAAGCAAAGGGAGTTGTTCTGGATGAAAATTAAGTTCCTATGGAAAAATAAACATTTATATGTCCAGCAAGCTACAGACACATTCCTGCTACAGACACATACCTATTAACTGCAAATGCTACCTCTGCCCATTCAGCTGTCTGAGAGAAAAGAGATCAGGGACTCAGTCCCTAGAGAAAGGCTCTCCAGCTTTTGCTGGTTTTGTAAAATAGGTACACCTGAAAACTCTGACGGGAGTTAAGCAAAATACACTTGCCCATTTTTAAATAAGAGGAAAGAATCCTCCTCACAATGAATCTACCTAGTTCAATGCGTAATCAGGATTTCTTGGTCTGGACTTTATTGTATTTTAATGCCTTCCTAGCTGTTTTTCATTATCTTGGCAATTTCCCAATGTTGGAATTTTAAGCTAGAGGAATTTTTCTTCTTTGTTGGGTTTGATGAAAGTTCAACTATAAACTATTTATCATAGAATTAAAAAATATTTCTGTAAAAAATAAATGCCTCGAAGACTTGAGTAAGTTCCTATAAAGCTCACTGTCCCCTGAATAGGATATTACGAGTGTCCTTAAGTTTCTAGACTTACCTGATATACAGAAAAAAAAAGGGCCTAACATTGATTCAGGCTGAGTATATACTTGAGAATCGTCTTGCAATTCCTCAGTCGTTTCTATGACTTTCTAAGCAGGGAAGGAGAACACTAAAACTGAAGAAACGCTTTAATTCTTCACAGTAGATGTTTTCTCATCTTACCTTTTGTGGCCTTCTTCTGGTCTGTTTCTAGCCTCTAACTTTTCCCTCTGGTAAGCAGCATTCATCTCATTGCGGAGCCGGTCGTTTTCCCGAGCAATGTCAGAAGCATTTTGAATGACCAAGGCATCGTATGTTTTCAATCCCATATCCTCAGCATTCTGCAAGAAACTTTTGATTGAGGTGACCTCTTGCTGTTTGATGCTCATCTTCTGTAGTAAGCGCTGGCGAGCTAGAAATCCTCTTACAACTACCATAACAGAAGGAGAAAATAAGGACCAGTGAAAGACAACTCATTAGTTGGTGAAAAACTTAATATTACTGTGTGTTTTGCTGTAAACATGAGCAAATCAAGTTCAGTCAACATCTTATACAAAGAACAACAGAAATGTGATGGCATATAAATAACATACTAAAATGGAACTCTTTCTGGTTTCTACTGCCAGTGCTTAAAACAAAGTATTGACAGTAAATTCATTCGTAATTTTGAGCTATGAAAACTCATAATGTTTACTTCCACTGAACATTATTTTTTATTACATTACAACTGGAAACTTAGATGTATGCTACAGATTGTGAAAGCATACATTTACACTGCAGAGGTCAAAAGATTCTTTATTTCAAAATAAAACCCTGAATGAACGATTGTTGCACTGAATGCAGTAGGAATTAAATGATCATTTGCTTTTGGTCAGCTTTAAAAAATGCTTTAAATATTTTGGTGTACCTAAAAAAAATCAAAATCAAAACTGACACAAGATTTTTTAGTGTAATTTAAAGACCTTTTGTTGCTCATTTCCTTTCAACAAAACCAATTAGATTAATGTGAATTTCTCAAATGTATCTGACACATCATGTCTGTATTTTTCAGTTTAGAATTTTCATCTGCATTGCATCAGCTTTATCTATCTATTACGCCTTTTTTTCACACTCTTTGTTAGCCTTATGTTGGGAGAAGATTTTGGTGTGTCTCTTGTAATAGCTTTCTCTACTACTTTCCTAAGTGTGTACATTCATTACAACAAATTCTACCCAATCTAAATACCACCTAGTCTCCTGAATTTTGAGAAGTACCCAGTTGATCAGAAACACAAGGCACAGGGACTTCCGTGGCCATGATGAATTCAGCACCAATTTAATCACTCCACCTATAACAAGCAGTATTCTCTGAGCATATGTTTGGCTTAGAAGGAAGAAATGTGCTAACTGAAGGTGCTTTATTTGTGGTTTGTTTTTTTTTTTTAAGTTCCATGAGATCCCGATTCTTTCCAGATCTAGAATCACTGCTGTGTACCTCACAGGGAAGAACTTGTTTTAGAATTACTTGCCTGTTGCCTGAAATACTGTCAATTTTCAGTACACCAACTTACATGTATCAAAACCAGGTCAAACTTCATCGTTGCTTATTATGGTTACTCTTGTTCTGGTCAACTGAAAGTTTTTCATAAGTGAAGTCAGCAGGCAATAGCCTGTATAAGATGTTCATTTGAGTTTGGGGGAAAATACTGAAAATGTTAGTATTAAGATTGTAAGATTAAAAAAATGCTAAAATGCATTAGGCCTTTTTAACAATGTAATTAAGTTTCAGTCTTAGGAACACTGCAGAACAACATTAAATGACAAAGAGTCAAGCTGAATTAATCTAAAGGAAAAATGTAAACAAAGATACAGTTAGTCTTCTATGAATGTAAAATGTTATTGAATAAACAGCTAAAACAGAGGGCAATGTAAGGTATTTTCTATCAACTTCTATGTCCTTGTTTAGATATTTAAAATGAAATTTTTTTTGGAAATGCTCAGTGCCCAGCTGATGAAATAGAAGAAAGGTTAATGTTAACATACTAATACTGCTCCTATCCAAAATTCACTGTGTTTGGGAACATTGAAGTTCAGGTACTTTGAGATTATTTACAATGGACAACTTTGAAGGTTTACATTTTTATCATCACAGCCAGCCATACCATTTTCACCCCCTTTAGTTACATCCCATATAATCTGACTTCTTTAAACCCTGGAACATTAATGTGTTTACCCAATCTAGTTGAAAAGGAAATTAATACTACAGTTATTTGCTGACAATTTTATGAGAGTATTCACATTGGCTATACATGTTACTGAGTCTGAATCCACAATGTTGCTGTTGCAAAGGTAATGAATACATGTATAGAACACTATCAGAGTTCACTGCTCACAAATATGAAAAATTCAAAAGAGCTTAATAATCAAAAATTGTTCCTTCGCTTCTAGTATTTTCTTTAAACTTATCTGCTGCAGAGCAGATAGGCTATTTGACAAATGGTTAAGCATCAAATCCTGGATGACTTTGGAAAAAAGCCTGCATTTTAAAGTAACATTTTTATAAGTGTGTGTGTGTTGTGTACTTTTACCTTGACAAAAAAAAAGGGTCTGTAACACCACTAAGGTTGGTTAGGAAAAAGGAAATACAGAGGTCAATCCTCTGGTAGGATTGTTAGCAGGCATGAGTGATGCAGAGTAGCCTGCTAGGATGGTCCAGTAAAATGATATCCAGTACAGCTAGCTGTAGCATTTAGAGACTGTAAAGCTACTCTGGACTATGCACTTTCATCAAAATTGAGATGTTTTCAAGAAACATTCAACAAAGTTTTGTCAGGAAGGGTTGACAGACAGGCATCCCTCTTTTATTTTGCACACATTTTCATGAACTGAGTACCTCACGTTTTCATTAAAAGATGGACATTTCACCACATTTCCTTCTCTATCAGAACATTTGACAGATTTTGTCTTCAGTTTGAAACAGAACAAAAAACCAATTTTATAATCTCAAAAACTGCTGTGAAATGAAATTGCCATCCCCTAGACCTTTACTGCTCAGTTTCATCTACTACTGTATGAGTACTAAGATTGGCTTCTGAACTTGGTCATTTATGTAGATCTAAAACAATTCTCACTTATGCAAATTAAAATAATTGAGGTTAGTACCCACAGGGCAGAAAAATATCTACTTCTTCACAGTTCATCTAAGGATAAGGATCAGAATAATCAAAATTGAAGTGGACCATGGATCTGGGTTATGTGAGAAATGCATTAATTATTGTGCATTCAATGTATTAAAGTTAATTCCTAATCTACATGAACTCTGATGGAAGAACTTCAGCATGATGGACTTTCCTACAGGTACAATTTTCTCAGTGATTCAGTAAGGTCAGAACTTCCCATATGTAGTTCTCATACTTGTGGACAAAAAAAAAATACAACAAAGTCCCTAAACTCACAGATCCATTTTTAAATAAAAAGTGTTTCTACACATGTTTTCACTTTAGTTTGACCCCCTTCTTTGCCTGTGTAAGTTAACTTTCAGGGTAACGGAAAAAGACTTATCTTGTTTGTTTTGTTTTGTTTTCCCCCAAATTTATGGGAATGCTGAAGCGATTGCTAGTAGACTGAGGTAAAAATAGTTGATAAGAATTTTGGGGAAGACCTGTTTTCCCTTTGAGTTAAGTCCTTATATGGGTGTATGATACTGATACAAAAATTACTGACTAGTTTGGCTATTAGTCATTATGCTATCAAGAGAGATTTAGCTTCCAAAGTGCTCTGGATGCAAAGGATGAGGGGAGAAAAATGTGGATATGCAGCAGGACTGATACTATTACTCACTAAGCATTACCATTCCAGTGTAAAAGTCTATGGATCCCAATTTTAGGATTACATAAGAACAATGCACAGGTACCCTATCCTATTCCCAACCTGCCAGAGCTCTTTGGTATGCTAATTTTGCAAGTTTACAATTGTACCTGTTTGCAAAGGGCAGCTTATTTCATTATCTAACATCGTGAAATGGATGTCTAGCTACTCCTTACTCATGCAAGTTCCCGATTTTCTCGGGTTTCCCAGACCATAAATAACACGCAGATGAACCATAGCTTTGAAAAAAGATTTGAACACATAGTTCTGGTGAAAATGACTTTTCAAGTTAGCCTAATTAAGGAGGGCTAGAAGAAAAACCAGTAGAAATATTTTTGTAAGGGGCCAAGAAGACCTATTATCTTCATTCTTCAGGTAGGGTTTGGCAGATGTCTGTTCTCTTACCTCTGCAAAACATGGACATATCTGAGGATGTTTTACATTTTGATGTAGGATTATATTAAAGCACTCTGTTTGCAAATCGGACTTGGAAAGGTAAGTATTTCCTTTGTTTGGTTAAGTCAGCATAAGGAGGTAAAGAGGATAAACCACTATTGCTTTTCTAAATGTGTGAACTCAACAGGGTGATTCGCATAAAAAATCAAGCCCAAGTTATACACCCAGCTGAACTGTGGCCTGTGCTGTCACTCTCCACATTCATTCCTGAACTGCTACTATTTTGATTTCACTCGTTTCAAGTTTTATCTTGGTTTCCTCTTTTTCACTATATGCTCACAGTGAAGAACAGATAGTTAAAATGAAAGGGATTTATATATTCTTAAGTCTGCAATATTATGTATCTGACTAAAAAAACCTAAAGTAAGTCTTTTTAATTTCCTTTTAAAAAGGTGACAATGGGAATTGTTGCAGACATCAGCCAATTAAATAAATAATGCATTGTGTGAAGGAAGCTTCTTCAAACAAAGCAATACTCACATTTTCAGCAGTTATTTGAGATTTTGATAGGAAACGGAACAGAAGCGACAGGAAATCACGAGGCAGTGGGTTAAGACCTCCTTTTAAAAATGTGCCAAGAAATGTCAGTGTGACCTTAGTAAAAATTCAGGCATAAAAGGGGGGAAAAAAATGCCTAAACATAAAAAACTAGCAGTCAAATATGAAATCTGTAAGAAGAGGGGAAAAATAAAGACAACTAAACATATTAATTTATTAGCTTTGTATTCACTGTCGATATATTTGAACACATTGCCATTTTTATCATTGTTACAGTATTTGATTTGCAACAAGAAGTTAAAGGTGATTATTAATGACTTGAAAAATCACTGAACATACTTTAAAAAGGAAATATTCAAGATCCCCTAAGTTTTAGTTACAGTCTACAGTTTGCCATAAAATTATGTTTGACGAACAGAAAGTGCAAGCATCACCAATGCTCACACAATCTCAAAAAATCTGTGTAAGTAGTTAGCTGGAAATATGTCTGTAGGAAAATGTATAAAATACAGCAACTATTCAAGGAGGAGAAAATTTTTTTGTTATGCAATATTCTGCTCAGTGTACAAAGCAACAGCTCAGGAATACTTCTTCTATAATTGTTACCTTTTTGGCAGGTTATAATTTTCTTCTGAAGCTGAAGGCACAAATCGTAGAGATGGTCAGCTTGCCAGTACTTAAGAAACACTTTTCGGATTCCTATCTAGAATACAAACAGCAGGGAAACCTTCACCATCAACAAAAAAGGCCAAAACGATGACAAGTAAATAACGATAGTACGTATACAATCCAGATAAGGGTTGAGATGAGATCTGCAATTTAAGAACAGTACAATGCCAATACTTGTACAGAGAGGTAGTATCACTTGGCTGAATAAAAGATGTATTTGGAAAGGACGAGCAAGCTGTCAGACACACAGTCCCCCTTCACTTCCAAAAACATCCAGAACAAGTACTACAATCTTCAAGTTAAATACAGGTTGGAATAAAAAGCATTCTGAATGTAACTGTGCTATGTGTCCAACAACGTAACAGAAAATAAGGTTTAGCTTTTATGAAACAGGGGGATGTGGGCAAGGAGAAAGGTGACAAGCCATAAACCCATGTGGAACAGAAAATGGTAACAGATAGCTGCCATCTGTGGAAGAGGAAGAATTTAGCCCAAGTTGGAGGATGGGAGCAACTCACTGCCATTAGTGAGAATGATGCCTAATGTCCAGTGATAATATGAATCCTAGTTCCCAGCCTTGCCTGCTGAAGCTGTGCTGCAGGTCTTCTTTTAGAATCAAGCCTAAGAACTCGGAGACAGAGGGACTCATCTATGAAAAATAATCTCCTAAGTACTGATTGAGCATATGAGCTTATTCTGGTGCTGACTAGTTGCTTGGTTTAACTCAGTTCTTGAGGGTCTTAGTAACAATCATTAGATGCTCTTTCCCCTTTACAGAAAAATTTAGCCAGGTAGACCAAAAGAAAACACCTTCCTTTTGATACCTTCTGAACATGCTGAAACAATCCTTAAAAAAAAAATCTTCAAAAGCATTCCTTTCTAATAGCCTTAAAAAAACCCCAAACCACACACAACCTAGTTACTCTAAGAACAGTAACTAAAAAAACTGGATTAAAAATGGCTTTTCTTATACCATTTTCTTCTCAGGAATTCTGTAGAAGAAACTTTCCTTCAATTCTTCAAAATAAAAGGACCAGTATCAGAGAACCGTGCTATCCAGTGAAGATTATAGCTTCTGCCTGACTATTAATTTTGTATGGCTAATAGGCATACTGATTAATTAATAGAAGTCTGGCTGAAATTGCAGAAATTCATTCCAACTCTTGTTTGTCTGCAGCGCACAGTCTCATTCTCTTCTCATTGAACCATCCTGCTCCACTGTGATGTTTTTCAGTATAGATCTGGAAGGCAGGTATCAGCAGGGATATTTGCACACCTTTTCAACTAATTTTTAATCCAAACACTACTGTCAGAAGTACATCACTGGTCGTGATGAACTACAGAAAGCCAGGGCATATATATCATGTCTAAACTCTATTAACAGAATTCAGAAATGACTGGGGCACATTTTGTCCCTTGGTTTCCCTTTTCTCTACTCTAGAGAGAAACTATTTCAAATCTAATGTTTTAAAAAGTCTCTGATTCTGAAGTTTGAGCTGACAGACAATGATGGTGCAACTGTTGGTCTTGTAGTTAAAATGAGATGCACTCAAATAGCAAAATTAGAATGCTTTCTAAAATTTTTTTCCTTTAGTATCTCTTTTCCCAACAAAATAGGCCTTTTTGTGTTACTGCAAAGTGTGTGAAGGCAAGGTGATAAAAACACGTTTTACTTGTCTTGCCATTCTAGAAACTCATAAATAGGGAATACGCTTTCTTTCCATGGTGGAATATGCCTGGAACAGCTATTTTAGAAAACTGTGCAGCTACAGAAATACTAGTATAATTTAGCTATTCCAGAGTAGCTCTTCTATTCAGAGCATCTATTCTGGAATAATCCTTCTGCTTACAAATTGGAGTAGTCCAGAACAATATTACCTTTTCCTAGATCCTGTTTCTACAATGGCCACCACCCTGGTAAAATGATGTCTTTATATTAACTTAATAAAATATCTTGAGTGATGCCTTCCAATTTTTAACTTCATCTGAGGCAATCTCACTGAGATCTCATGCTCTCATACTCTGCCCTTAGGGAGTACTCTCATCCTCATTTTCTTGACCGGTGACTTCCAGCAAAAGTTTTCACTTTTCTTCCTGTGCTTTCAAAGTTCTTTTTTTGCCTGCTTGTCTTAGTGCTCTGACTTCCTTCTTCATCCATCATCTGTTCTGGAAGCTGCTTCTTTCCTAGGGCTTGCTGAATTTCCTTAGGAATCTCTCCTTTTGTCCCCACTTCTTTTCCTCCTTATTTCATCAAAAAGTTCTAAGAAAAAGAGGTCGACCACTTTCTTCCTCAGTTTAAATTTGCTTCTCTTTTAGACATCTAATCCTGTATCACAAACAAGCAAACTTCTCATGTTTTCCCAGCAAACCGTATCAATTTTCTCCTCTCTTCCCAACAAGTATTCTATTTTTGTGCCTTCAACATTCTTCCAGGACACCAGAACTCTACCTTGACTCCTCCCACCACATGCACTCTGTCACTAAACCCTGCAAATTCTGTAATAACTGCTCATCAAACAACCATTTTTTCCATCCATCTTGTCAAAACACATACTGAACTTTCCTTATTACTGGCTTTGGCTACTAAATCCTCCATCTTCTTGCTCACATCACTAAATCCAGAATTCTTCTTTAAGAATAACTGAATTATTATTCATATGGTTAACTGTAATTAAATTATCATGTAGTTATTATAATTACCATTTGTATCTGAGTAGCTCTCAGACAACCAAATCCTGGATACAAATACTTAATAAAATCATATTCTTCTACCCTGATTACATTTTCTCTTTATACTCCACTTTCCCTTTATACTCCACTTCCCCTTTCCACAAACCCACTACATCACATTGCAGTCTTTTTTCCCCCCTCTGTCTCAGGCCTATGCCAAATCATCCACTTTTTCCTTATTTTTGCCTCTTTCCCTCCATTCCTCAAAATGCTCATTTCTCCCCTTACTTCCTCACTGAAGTCTCAAAAACATTCTTCTCTACTACGGCAATATTTTGGTACTCTGACAGTAAGAAAGGGGATGAAGAGTTACATTTTGAAACCTTAAAAAAGCCCTGATTACTAGCAATGCCCATGGCAAAATTAATAACCCTGTTCTTGATTAGTCTCATAATTAATACAGTGGTCACATCTAGGCTGTATTTCAAATGTGTAACATAACTGAACATTGAGTTGCAATTTATTTTGCAGTGTGCAGTCACAAAATCACAGTCAAGACAATTGCTCAAGCTTATGGTCAGTTCAGCTACAAGTGTCTGGCACTGTAGGGGACAAACAAAGCATTAGCCCTCTTTTCTCCCATCCTACACCCTAGGAACAACATAAATGGAGTTACTGTGGCATCACTTACACTATGAACTTCATTAGTAGAAGCCTGCTACAATTTTTAAGTGACTGAAGAAATATCAAATGTCAATACAAATTCATTTTTACATTCAGATAAAAGCTATTTATAGATATTACATCATATGCCAGGTCTATGGAGAGCAGAGCTCTAGACAGAAGCATGTATAGAAGAAACTGCTATAACACATTTGATTATGTTAGTATGGCTGGAGATCTGTGTTGCTCAGTCTTTGAACCAAATCTGATACCCTCTAAAGCTGACCGAGAACAAGCTAGTCTCACTGCCCTCTGTACAGCTCTGGTGTTCAGTGAAAGCAATAATGCTGAAAAATGTTGGAATTTCATATGCCAGATATCAAAACAGTTTTTGAGGCTGCCAACTGTCTTCACTCTGTTTTTTTCTCTAATCACAAAATGTTTCCTGCTTGCCTAGGGGAAAAAAAGGCTAAAATGCTCTTCCGCTAAAGCACTCACTTCTCAGTACTTTCTGGACTACAAAGTGCTCTCATCTGAGTCTGAATTTTTAATGTCATTCAGACTCCTGTAAAAGTAAACCATCTGTGAATTACAGTCATAGTTATTTTAATTAGAAAAGCATTAGGGTTTTAAATGTTATTTTTCAAAATGACACATTTTTTAAAGATTAAGTAAAATTGTCATTGATGACTACCAAAGCCTCAATTACTGCTACAGGCCTCCTTTTTTTTTCCTGGGAGGAAGGAGAAAGGATGGGGGGGAGCTGCTCTTTCTCTCTTTCTTGGTTTTTTTTTTTTCCCTTCTTTTTTTTTTTTTCTTTTACAGAAAAGGTGTAGGATGTAGAAGTACAGACATTCAAAACTACGGAATGGATGCTGAGATGGTGTGTAGGTGGCATGGAGGCAGTATTAGCTCATACTTAATAGGTGTCAAGGGAATCTGTAAAGCTGTTCTTTAGTTTAAAAAAGGCAATTTGTGGGAGTGCTGTGTGTTTCTGGCAGTACTTTCAAAATAGCTACCTACAAAAGACAGAGAACTATAATCTAATGATATTTTACACAATGACACACATTTTCACAGTGCATTAATGAAATGTAGAAAAAAGCCTTAAAACTATTGTAAAATGTGTCTTTTTGCAGTGTACATGTCTGCAAAAATATTGTAACGACAAACACATTTACAGGGTACTGATCTTTTACAAGGACTGAAATGTTATTTTAAAAAGTCTTACTCTCTCTGCTTTGTTTGTTAGCTTTCTTTACACATTTTAAGAGTCCTCCTTTGTCTCTAGCAAACTAGTGACCTTCCACCATGGTACATACTAAATAAACCTACAGTTTAGCATAGATTATATATAGCCTTAATATAAAGTATGTGAGTAGTCCAGTATTCACACAAGTGACATTAGGCATTTATGTAAGCACTTGTCAGGAGTTGGACTTTAGGGAGAAAAACTGTCATTCACCTCTCTGGGAAAGGGCAGAAAAATGGTCATTCCTTTTCCAAAATCAGTACAAACTTCACAGCTCTTTGCACTTGTGAGGTGACAAAAAGGACTGCATTACAGGAAAGGAAGCGATCAGGAAATTTAAGATGCGTGTAAGAAACACTCAGTGGAGGAAACCCTACCCCACTTTTATCCCATGGGATCTCTGTACTTACTGGACCTATCATTCTAGTCTTTCAAAATTCTAGAAATAGACATAGCACCAAAAGAAACAATATGAAAGTGTCTCTCTGTGTGAACTGAGAATACAGGCAACAGGGACAGCAATGGCAGAGAAAGTAAACTCTGAGGCAGGAGACTGGAAAACTAAACCCAGACAAATAAGGGATGAACACTGGGACCAAATATGAAACAAAGTATCTAGAAAAGAAAAAAAGAGAAGAAAACAAGAGAAAAGTGTCAAGAGGTATGGGGGGTGGGGAGATGGAATCCAGATTTGAGAGATCTGGACGCAAAAGATAGCAGAAAGAAAATACAGAGTTTGCAAGACTAGAAATCATAAGCAAACCCAGAAAGGTGGATGGAGAGAGGGACGAATATATTCTAGAGGGGAAAAAAGATAGAAATAGGAACCAAAAATAGAGCTCTGTGTTGAAAGACTGAGAGCTTGTGAGCATGCTGAGGTGAAAGTGAACCACCCACTCTATTCTCTGGCCAAGGAGATAAAATGGACTTCGGTTGCGTGGCACAAAATAGCTGCTGAGAAAGCTTGCAGGTGGTGGCTGGCCCAGGCCAGCCTTTTGGTAGCACTGGTGAGGTCCAAACTCACCCTGTGGCAATTTCTGCTACTAGCAAACTATTTCCAAAATATGATGGGATGATACAATGGGACAAAGATATAATAGGACAATGTAATTTTGCTGACATAATTTGAAGTATGATGGAAATATAGACACTGGTGTTTTAATCATTTACCATTAGTCTGGAAAATCTTCCTGGCTTTTTTTTTTTTTTTTAAATGTGGTCTTCATAATTTACTTAATTTTAAAATTGCCTATAAGAAAATTGACTCTTAAAATAAGATATTCAAAACAAAAAGGAAATTGACTGCCAGCACAGTTAAAATTACCTAAATGACAAATGAATAAACTGGTATACAATTTATAAGCATTCAAAGTTTTCCTACTTGAGGGAAAAATGAGTTAAGAATCCCTTATATATTACATTGCTTGCAAAGTAATCTAGTACTTTATCATATCATGTACAAAGCAATTTGTATTTCAATACAGCATGACCACTTTCATTTTAAGCCAAAACCCCCAGTTCTATTCAAAAAAGAACTTAAAAGTCTCTCTAAGTGTACAATTTACATATGTATGATTTCATATACTTCTGCTCATTTCTCTGATTAATCATATGCCAATTATGTTCTATAATCTTCTATTTACTTATAAATGTACTTTTCCCAAAAAGGACTCTGATAGGCTAATATTGTATATTAATATATTGACATAAAAAAATACTTAAAGACAGCTGTATGAAATCCCATCAATGAAACACCTGTAGATCAGTAATGAAATATGGTTCTCTTTGTGACTGGTAAGAACTGTGGATTGGACGTCATTTTCCTTCTGCAGTTCTGGAAAAATTTTAAATCTCTAGATGGGACTTCCGGGATTTCTCTTTATTGAGGGCTTATTCTCTGCTTTAACACTCTTTTTGAGTGGAAGTTCAATAATACAACTCCACACTGGCAAGGACCATTTCTCCAGAAACAGCGCAGGCTCCTGAAACAACTTTAGCAGTGTCTGTAGGTGTAAAAATGTGAACTGGCACTAACGCGGTATCTATCTCATGCAACTACCTGATGCTGATTTGGAGCTTCATAAAAACATTCTGACTGACTCTCCTGTACTGCTTATTTCATACCCGATGAGTCTTTGGATCATCCCATTCAAACTTAAGACTTGTCTTACTCTTTCCAAAATGAGTGCTCTCTTGTGTTCGGAATTCAAGGCTACTGCTAAGAAGGAATCATTGTGGATTAGAAGAAGCAGGCCAAAAATTGGGAAGATAAACTAAGACAAAGCTTTTATTAGACATTTTTAAGGATTGCTATCTTTCAACCAGACAAGCATTTCTAGCAGTCAAAGGCTGAAAGATTCACTTTTAGTGAAGTCTGGCCCTTGCAGTGCTTGTATCTAACAGCTGCACTGTATAGCAAGAGCAAATTAAATTGATGTTCTGTTTTACTTCTGGTATAATACAAGTTGTTTATATTTCAGCAAGCTCCATCTGAAGTAACCGAGAAGGGTTAATTGCAGACCACTGACCTTAGCTAAACAAAATGTAAAGCTCCAAGTTTTGATGAGAAAGCTCAGTAAGCTATGAGCTAACTCTCCTTTATTGAATTTGTATTTGCAAGCTTAACAGCATGAGGAATGATAATCCAAGCAAATGAAAGTTTCCTTATGTCAGTAAAAAAAGCCAAGGACTGTTTGTGCCCTGTACTTCTCCCAAAGCATGATAATGTTTGCAAGCTAGTCATGCTATTTGGATCGTAGGCTTTGCTTAGCTAACACATCACTGCATGACAATAAATGAACACAGCATTGAAAATGTGCGTTTCATAATGAAAAGGCCTTCAGATGTTCTGGAGGGCAGGAGATTCTTCTGCTTTACATGGAGCATCCAGTACTTCCACTCAGTTTAACTATCAAGTTACTACGTATCATCTTGCTCCTCCTAACATAAATAGCAAAACACTCACTGACTTCTCCAGGGGTTAACTTCTCCAGGGGTTAAACAAGTCTATTACTTTTACTCTGTCTGGAGCAGGAATGGTTTGTTTTGATTTAGCAATCTGATTTTCTCTTACATTGGGTGTGCTTCAAAGTCACAGTAAGTAGCTAAGTTTGTCATGATCAAGTATGTATTTAAGCCAAAAAACCACTTTATCTAGGCTGCGCACAGAGTCAGGATGCAAAAACTGCCTTTCATTAGTAGCTCTGCACTTTTGTAATTCCAGTAGTTAAGCTAAGTGCATGACTGAAACTGCATGGTATGCCAGCTTCAATGAAACCGCTATTTTATTGTCCTAGTTTAGTTATCTTCAGCTCAGCTTACCCAAGTAACAGCAACATTTCATAAACCTATCAACACTTCCCTAATAAATACTTTCTTCTAACACAGAAGCTGCTGAAGCAAGCATGAGATGTTGGCTAGCTGATAGTGTTTGCTCTTATGCTCTACTAAACAGGAGAAAATAAACCAAAATTGGATTCTGGTATTGGATCTTCTGCACTTGTCCTCTATTTTTAAACAGACTGCAGTATTTTTAAGAGGAGAAAGAACTTGTTCTGTGAGTAGGCTCTGGGGTTTGCTGTTTTGTTGGTTAATAAAACACTCTACAAACACAACTTACGTGAGAAAGAAAAGATAAATTGTCAAGCAGGAAATAAATACAAAGAAAGCATTTTCTTTACTCATTTTTGGGCTCTCACTTCAGAACACAGATTTACTTTCCCCTCCCCCAAGTTAGTATCACCTTTAACAAAATGGTATGGTGAGGTACATTATCAGAAAGAAGTTTAAATAAAGTATCATCCAGATTCACTCAGCTATAAAGCCCAGATCTTTCTTTTCCCCCCTCTGCTGGGGAGTTTATTGGCAACCTCAATCTCTGATGATGACATATAAGCAGGAGGTTCATTTCAGATGTGTGTTGCTTTCTCCTAAACTTCATCATCTTTGATGAGTATATTTTAGCTATCTATTTTTTTGGTCAATATATCTACCCAAATCTGCAACAGCTTTTCAGGTAAGTGCAGGTAACAGTGTTGGGGAAGACATTTTTTGACTTATTCATGAACTCCTGCATCAAATAGATTTTCAGTTCCAGCAGTGACTCATTTGAAGTAGTTACTGCTGGCAACAGTGGCTGAGTAAACCGGTTATACGTGTAACCCTCTACTTCTTGGATGATTTTTAGTGATGCACTACAGATGACTCTTTTGCTCTGGCTTTGCTAGCTGACATTATCCGCATTCCTAATTCCTTTTTTCCTTCTCTTTCCTCCCCCTTCTTCTCCCTTTTAAATTTTTTCTTTTTTTCAGAGTCCTCTGCTGTAAAAGCATAGAGGAGGGCACCCATGACAACTGCAGATTGGATAAGCTTCCTCATTTAGATTGTTATTTAAAGTTCAACTTTCATGATTAGTCAAATGAATCAAAAAGATAATTGAGAGAGAGAGATTATGTGACGCAGACATTAGTCACTACTGCTGATAGTTGAGTATATGGTTTTGTATCACCAATACAAAATGTGTTGGTGTCAAGCTTGTATTCACTGGGCATTTGTGTGTAAGAAATGGTCTGGACCTAAGAGTGAATTTTCTCCTAGATTTTTCTGCCATGATTATCATCTTTCCATCTGTTTGTCATATCCCTCTGTGGCTTGAAAAAGGTGTAAGGAGAAGGTCACTCATTTTTTTCAGACCTTGTTCCTTTCAGTTTAGTCTGTTGCCATGTGCCTCTTAGTCACTGAGTGACAATGGCAATAACTCTCACCCCCAAACCCTCCTATTCCATTTAACTTATCAGTGTCTCTTAAGAGCTTTGTTCCTTTCTGGTTTGAAGGACAATGCATTATGCACTGCTGTAGTTTTGCACACCTGACTTCTCCTTGTGGTAATGAGATTCTGGAGTCAGAACCTCTAAAATCTGTTTGAGATCAAAAGCTTCAGTCCTCTGCATGATGGAGGAATTCTGTTTTGCAATTTCCTTTTTACATTTTTGTCTTTCAAGCTTTCAGGCTTGTTTTCAAACGCCAGTCACTACAGAATCACTAGTCTTGAGCTGCAGGCTTTCACTGATGGCCAATTGCTTTTTTTTGTGCTGTAACACTGTTACTGGCTCCTGGGGAAATAAACTCTGTAGGCATCCTGCTCTGTGTTTTGTGACTGGAGCACAATATGTAATTACTGTTACATAGCTTTTGCCCAAGCTTGTAGCCCCACACAAGTTCTGAAGGTTAGTGGTACTCTCAGCTCCAGGTACTTGTAAGCAAAGGTACAGCTTCTAGATACTAATGATATAATTGTTTTTTATAGGGAGCCTTGTGTCAAGGATGCAGAATATATCCCAGAACTGACTTAAGAAACCTGAGTAGGGAAAGCAAGTCTATTTTAGTATTGCTGTCTTTTTCAGGGTCCATCCTTTTGCTCTTTGCTATTGATGGAATGGAGCTATATGGGCTTACTACTGACTTTAGTGGCTAAAAGGGGACTTAAACAGCATTTTGACCAAAGAAAATTCTTCTTATGTGTTCAAGTGCAGGTGATCATGCATGTGTGCTCCCAACCTAGTGAGGAGCCTACCTTTTGTTATAACTACGAATCTGGGCCACTGAGAAACATTCATAGCACAAAGTCCAACATAGTCCTTGTCCTTCATAAACAGTTCCAGAAACTTTTTCTGGGCATCTTAATACTTAGAGGTCATACATGAATAAGAAGACCTATGTTAAACCCATCGTTTAAACTAATATTCACAAAGAAGCCTATAGGAGTGCCCTAACCACTGTCCAGTCCCTAAACTTCGTATCTGTCCCTGAAACTGGTCTGGATCCTCTCTTGTGGAATAGATTTCAGTCCTTCTAGGCTGGGAAAAGACCTGAATCTGAAGCTCACACCACCTGGGAGAATGCTCTGCACATTAAGTCACAGAACACTTCCTTTCTGTACAATAGCTTATATAGTGTGCAACGAAACACCATTTTCTTTAGAAGCTGCATATGTTAAAGAAATCAGTCCTGCTCAGTTACAAAGCTACCCAAAGCAGATGACTGAGTACCCTGGACAAATGGATACATCCACCTTGCAATCCTCATGCTTGTGAGGATTAACTAGGATATAAATAGGGTAAGGAGATGGGATAGGAAGTTGAGAGCTTCCTGTTCAGTGTTTGGCTTTTTTTTTTTTGCTTTTTTTTTTTTACTTTACTTGATGTACAGCAACCCTAGATACTTTGGTCTGTCTCTGGATCAGCACGGGGAAGTCCTAAGTAGTTGTTTTGGGTCTCCCCTATTATGACAGTATAGCATTTAATATAGGATTTTACATAAAGAAAATGTGCAGGGTTTTTTTGTAATTCAGAAACCATTCAACCACTAAAACATGTACACCAGATACTTTTAAAAACCTGGATGCAAAGTTATACAGTATAACACGCTTAATTGAAATCTTTTCCTTCCCACAAGAATACACTGATTTTTTGACACAATGATCACAGCTACTCATATGCTAGAAAACTCATAAAATCAGTTTGATTCTATCCCAAAGCATATATTAAATGTCAAAAGAATATACTGCTGCAAAGGATCTGGTTGCTTGCCACAATGGAAATGACTCAGCTAGCTTGTTTAAAGAATGATATTTTAATTGCTTTGTAGATCACAAACCTGCCAGCCTTGTAATTTACACTGCTGAAGAACAAGACGACATCTCTCCTTGGCAGACAACTTCTTCTTCTCTCCTAGTGCTGTATCAGCCAAATCTTTATACCTAGAAAAATCAGAAGTTGAGTTACTCTAATGTTGGCCTAGTTGACATCTTTGCAGAAATTGTCAGTTTTCCTTTGACTCTCAAATCTTTGATATCCGAACTGGAAACTTAGGATTCTGCTAAGGGTGAAGAAAACAAGAAGGTCAAACACTTTAAATCTTGTATATTATTAGACATGACCTTGGTTAATAACAGTGTGGGACAAGTGATGCCTAAAACCCAGATTTGCTTCCTGTCAGTTCTTTGGATGCCTCACTGAAAATCAATGCAGAAAGAATGCAAAGCCTCACCAACTGATTTCGTTGGTAGTGAACTGGGTCACTGAAAGGAGGAAGATATTTTTCCAGTATATGTCAAATGACATATGCCTATTAAGGAGTAATTCATAAGAGAGTGACCTTGATAAAGATGTTTTCCATCAGTCAGAAATAATTCTTCCTTCACTTTGAACAAAAAGTCTTATAGCAAAGAGACTTTAAGGAACTTGATCAGTTTACACTATTGGAAAGAAGATCAAGAGGAGACTTGACTATAGGATCAAGTACCTTCAAAGATAGAAAATGCTAGATATTAAAGGGCTCTGATGTACCAGATAAAAGAATAAATGTAGGAAACTTAAGTCATACAAAGTCAAATAAAGAATAAAATTCAAATTTTAACTGTGAACTTACGACAACATATTACTAAAGAAACTGATGAATTTTATAAATGTTGATGCTTCACATTATTACTATACTTTCTTGAAGGTACTCCTCAGTCTAGATCTGACTGCATGTAATGAGCCAGAATGCTTTTTCATTATAAAAAGCCAGTTTTTGAAAAAGAAAGGTTTTGCAAATGTGTAATTTTTACTAAACTCTCAATGAAACAAGGTGCGTGCTAACTAAATTTCCTGACATTTTAGTTACTCTGTTCCTTAACAGCTGAATTCACCTACAGCTCTGGTGCAACCCAAAACTGTGCTGTTCTGGGACCACTCACACAGACCATGGCAGGCAAAGCTGCAGGGCCAGAATGACTGATTCCGGGGACATCAATGGTCCCAGGAGCTGTAGCAGCCCTGGAGAAACATTTGCAGGCAAACTGCTCTAAGGCCAAATTACACCTAGACTTCCAGTTTCCTGGAGCCACACAGACCCTTGGTTATCTCAGCTCCTGCAGTCTGGAAATGTTCTTTGGTCTGATAGCAGTCCTGCTGAAGACTCCATGGCTAAGTCTATACTACTAAATGGAATATGAAAGGGATTATTTCTCTGGCATAGAAACCATCTGGCAAAAACCCAGCCCATTTATTAAGTATTCTGCTATGTTCTGTTAAACTCTGTCATCTTCCAACAGGGTACACTCTAAGCTGCCTTCTGGAACTGGTCGCTAGCCTGTCTTAATTCCCAAATTGTGCCCAGGAATTGTTGGGAGAAATGCTGGTTGGAAGGGGCCAAAACTTCACCAGAGATCCTTTTAGTTAGTCTAACACTCCAGATTAGCAGTAGAAAACTGTGCATCCTACTTTCCCAATAGCTGAACTAGCTGTATGGTCACAAAGATATTTGTTTCATGGACTGCTATTAAGGCTGGGGCCACCTCATTTCCATACTTGTATCAACTGGATTTTCTTAGAAATCATGGAGAATCAGAAGTGTTAGAGAGACAACTACTGGAAAGTTTAGCAACTGCTGACTGAAACAAAGATGATTCAGCATTGACTCACAATGCATGAAGAAGTAACTGTGAAAGTGGTCAGCCTGAAACTCACTCACAGCTGAAACCCAAAGAAATGTATTTCACTCCTGAAACAGAGCCAAATTAAAATTTAAAAGGTTGAAATTCTAAGTTTGGATCAGATTTACTTTAGATCCATGCAAATCACAGGACTCAAAACAAGGATAACCAAACATTCTTTACAATCTGTATTATGCAGGAGGCCAGACGATGATCCACTGTTTTCCCCCAGCTTTAGGAGTCTCTAAAATTCTACCACATTACCCTGGAAGTCTAGTCAGAGTTCACAATTCCTTCCAGCCATTAAAGCAACCCCTATCTTAGAAAAACAGGGTGGGCTAATGGTTGTGGTAGTAGAGAAAGAGCTATCTATGGAACTTTAATTCTGCCACAAACTTCCTCTGTGAACATAGCAAGTCATTTGGAAGATGACCTACCCTTTCTCTATGTTAGACACTGAAAAGTTACACTCCTAGCCTGAGTTTGTCATCTTGTTCTCAAGACAGTCTGTGAAGAGAGGTATTTCCACAGGGTGACTTGTCCTATGCATCCTAGGTATTTTTGTTAAAATGAGAAGAGATTGCCCTCTGGAGGTGCCTTTCTCCACTGATCACAGATGGACTCAGAAGAGAAGTCCAGGCTGGATGCTTGCATTCTGGGTGCCTGAGAGTAATCTCACCTTTAAGTCTGCTTGTCTGACTTACTCATCTGCAGAGTAACCAACAGAGGGACTAACAGAACTTTCTTATTTCTCCTATCTCGTTCAAATATACTGGCTATCTAAGCACCTAGGATGAAAAAGCACTTTAGGCCTGGTGTCATCATCTGCTATGTCAGATCCATCATTTTTATCTTGTATAAGGCTGCTTAAACAAAAACAACACAAAATTTGTAGCTATTTTTCAGCCAGAATGGTTCCCTGATTTGATTTTCAGCCCACTTGTGCAAACACCGCTGTTAACGCTAGGAAATTAATGGGAACGGGTAAGTGGGAATGAGCAGGCCACACCTGTTGGTGGCAGCCCAAATTTGTCCTGGACAAAAGTGGTGGTCTAATTGTAAGCTTATTTGATTTTTTTTACTTAATTTTAAACGAGTTAAAATATTTAAACTTTCTTCATTTTTTTTTCCTTTTGGGGAGATAACCAAACACTACAGCTTTGGCCTAGGCATTTTTTGTATTTTAAACTTGCTTCCTCATAAGTGCTACCTCAGTAAAACATTACGTTAAAAAGAAAACTAAACGACAATAAACTAAGATATAAAGAAAGAAATAAGAACCTGTGAGACATTATTATCAAAATGACATATCTTTAGTGTATCAGATACTTTCTACTGTGAACTGAGCTTGTGTTACCATGTAGACACAATAATTTAACGTCCTCTTAAATGTAACCCTTTCACGGTCACAAGAATAGCAAAAGAACTTATTATTTTTCAAATTTACTGTATCACAGAAAATAGTAACAAAAAATACTGAATTTATGGTGCAGGCTTGTGCAGATAAACTTGAGTTACTTGCAAACAACAGGGTTTGCTTCTGGGGAGATGTAATCTAGACAGTCTTTGAAACCTTCACTTACCAGAGAATTGCTCCCCTACCACTGCAGCCTTAGTTCGCTCGGAAGTGAATGAACAAACCCAGTTAAATACCAGGCTTCTTCTCACTGACATGTCGTACATTTTGCTCCAAGTAAATAATGCAGAGTGTACTTGTAAGGCTTTAGAGAGGATCCTGAGGAATCCAGTGAGCATACTCAGTGCCACCTTGCTAAAAAAAGTCTTTAATCAGGTTAAATACACTTCAGCTAAACTTGGATTGATGTGTTAGCTGTCTAGACTTAAGTCTTAAGAGTCAGTAGAATACACTATTCAGGTGTCATATACCCTACTGTAATATTGATGCTTAAAATAGTTCAGATTAATTGTGCACTGCAAGACCCCCATTTCTTTCCACCGAGTATAAAGATAGTCTATGCTCTTGGCTTCAGTACAGACATATAATATTAGACAAAGTGAATCTCTCTCCTACCCACGTCAAGAAGCTGGTAAGAAACAGTATTTCATGGCCTAGCCAGAGCAACTCACTCACTAAGGGATCCAAACCAAAATACAAACCAGGGAGATTTAAAGCGTTAAATTGAATCAACACCCCTCCACCGCCATGTCAAGACTAAGGCAGTGTTGATTAGGAAATAAATGCAAGACCTCTTCCAGTTGCAAGTTGAGACAGGGAACACTACCATCAGCGGGGCTCTCCCCAACGCCCCTCCACAGGAAATCAGTCTGAGAGAAGCTCCTTTTCCCCCAGTCTTCTCCTTAGCACCCTCCTTGTCCTAACTTGCCATTTTTTACACACCTAAACAGAAGAAAGACCTTTTGGCTAGACAGGCTAGCACTGTGAGCATGTACAGACTGGCCAGGATCCTCTGGTGTTGAAGAAGCTGTGCTCTGACCTCTCTTCCTTTACTTCTGAATGATGCTCTTTATCAGGGAGATTTTGTGTTTGTTTGGACTAGGTACTGCTGCCAATACCCTCAGGTAGCTCGTGAATATGGAAAACTCAGTTCTCTTGGGTCTTCACAGATAAGGATGTTATCTGATCATTTTCTCCCTCACTTCCCTAAGTGCACAGCTGACAAGATCCAGCAGGCTGTTTTTCCCTGAGATAGAATATTCTGCAGTTCAGGTTATGGCACAGTAACCCACAGTAATATTCTAAGGCTCAGCATGCTATTTGATTTACACAGAGTGTACACAAATAGGCTGTAGGGTTGTACTCTCAGTTCTGTCTGCACAGCAAATCTTTAAGCATTGGAATAAACACCACACACTCAATTTCAATAGCACATCAACATGATAGAAGATACTAATGGAAAGAACACAGCAAGTACAAAGGGCACAAAACCAAGCAGCTCCAAATCAACAGCTTAAACCACATAGATGTCTTTGAACTGAAGCCTCAGAAGTACTTTTTTTGTTTGGTTTGGTTTTGCTATTCTTTTTCACAGGTCTCCCTCTCACCTAGCTAAGAAAGAAAGATGAAAAATTACAAAGTCAGAGGTAGCTACTGACTGCAATCCAGTATCTTCACTAAGAGGACAGGTTCTAACACCACAACTCAAACCCTTCCTGAATGCAACTGCTTCTCTCCATGTCTTTGTTATTTAAAAAATAAAAATCACATATGACTGGCATGTAACTGCTTTATAAGAGTGCTAAGTAATGTAGTTTTAAGTTTTAAATATCCAAACACAGCTTATGCAAGGAAAAATAATCAGTTCTGCCAGTGTAATTCATTATGTTGCAGTTTCATTTTCTCTTTCTTTTGTTTACTACAAAGTGTTCTGTTTGGCAAGGTAAAATGACATAATTTAGTAAGATCTATTCAAAAGGTAGTGAATAAAAGGCAGCAATCAAAATTAACTTGTATCCTGTATTTCTGCTAGAAGATATGTAAAAATTGTCATCACAAAGGAGTAAAACCAGGTTGTGCTGTCTTGCTAAATTCTCTGTTTTCCCTTTCTAAACTTTCTCTTTTCTTCCTTTGACAACCAGGAACAGATTGATGTATTATTATGTCTGTGAAGTATGTGAAAGAGATGGACTTTGTTTGCAAAACTTGTCACTGTGCTCATAACTCAGGGTTTTTAGTTCTGTTTGTTTGGATCTGGGGAGGATGGGGAGAGTGGGTTAGGCATGGTTTGTATTTGAAAAATCTAGCAAGTGAGAGCTGAAATATCTAGAGGACCTATCTATTGAAGAGAGAAACATTTTTTTTCCAAGAAAAAAAAACAATGTCTGGAAAATTTTGAAGTAATAGAAACCTTATAAAAGTAGTCAGCAGCAAAGAATAGGATGGAATTTTGATTAATGTTATGTGTATATGAAGGATACATACTCATTCCACTTCCCTGTGTTATATTCTTTTTTTTTTCTTGAAGGAATAAACTAATTATTTTTGAAATATGAGGAACATGGGAAATTCCAGATAATTAGAAAAGGGGAAATAGATTATTATTGTTTTCAAAAAAAGAAAAGTGATTCTGCCAATCTCTGTACAATCTATGACATAACTATCTCATTATACAGCATAAATATTAACAACCAAAGCAGGTATTCAAAATTTTAGACAGAATAAATCTTTGGATGTGGAGAAGAAAAAGATGCCCTTATAAATAACAGACTACAGCAGATAAACAGACTGCATTTTGGGCTTCTTTTATAGGAGTACAAAAACATACTATAAGAAGACTATAAAGTTCACCTCTATATGAAACACATTTTGCACTGAGGCTGCTTCATACAGACTTACAGAACTAATTCAGATTGGTGTGGAGATGAATATGAAGTACAATTTGCCTGATAGGTTTGAAACAATAAGTAAGTATATATGGCAATGAACCAAAACTTCAGAGTACCTGCTTACCACACTAGTGTTAATTGTTTTAAATATCCTAATTGGTATCAAGCAACACAGGATTAAATGGCTAGACCTGCAGACCATTAAGAATTAAGGGAGAAAATAGAATTAAGAGTAATTTTGGGAAAACTGCAAGCAGTTTTATTCTCTCTGGGTTAATCTGGTACACAGACATTTGCTGATGGAAAGAAACCTTGAAAGCGATAACGCTAAAGCTGACCTTACAGCAAACTGACCAGGTATCATAGTTTTACCACAATGTTTTTGTATATGCCACTGGAAGCCAGAAACTTTTCAACTGATGAAACATTCTGATTTTCTACTTCAACAATTAAAAATTCACTTCCTATACAAATAGGTATAGGGGCATACATAGCATGCTTTAACATGTCTAGGGAAAAAGGAAAATATACTTAAGAGTGACATAAATGGTATGTACCTGGGATAAAAGAACAACATTAAGAAGTGGAAAAGACACAGAAAATCCTCAGAACAAAATTTTACAGTGACTTGCACATGGGTCAGCCACTGGCCCCATGTGGACCTCACTACAGACTTTTGAGGGAGGATCAGGGCTACGAAATCCACTGGATCAGAATACCATTGCATACGAAGTGGCTGTTTGGGACATTCTAATTTATACTGAGTAAAAAGTAAAATAAATTCCTCAGATAAAGATACTACTTTGTGATGGGTGATAGACAAATGAATTGGAAGGATTTATCTTTTTTGTTTCCTAGATTTTATGTTTTTGCATTAGGTTTTGCCACACTTAATCTTTTCTAGACATCTGAATTTCAATTTCTGGAGAGAAGAAATAACGAAGATATGTGTGTCTTAATCCTAGGATATTTATTCATATACTTCATGTAATTAAGCAGGGGCTTCCTCATCTCAGACAATGTGGCAGCAGAATAATAAATAGAATCTAAATTATAGTTCAGCTCTTGGGATTAGTGGATTCAGCTACGCAAATAAAGAATGAATTCACAACATCTGCTGAAGATTTGCATTACAATACTTTTGCATCATCTTACTTAAAGCTGACATTCTCATTCCATCTTGATAAAGCAATGTAAAAATATATTTATTTAAGAAATTGGCAAAAATGAGACATTAACTCAGAAATATGCTAGCATCAAACAGACAAGCAGCCCATTACACCAACATTTACCTCTAACTCTGTAAATGTTTACAATTACCTCCGGATAGGTAAGCCTTCTCCATAGCTAACTCCCTCTTCATGCTTGGGCACTCCACAAACATGCACACAGAGCAGTAAAATGCTTCACTGTATGCAAAATATATGGACTGTAGAACAAACTTAACTTTATCAACCTGCTAATTTGATTCTGTGTTAACACAGAGCTGATGTAGTATTGGTGTGTAATGAAGCTAGTTTCACTTCTCCACAGATGTAGCCATGTGAAAATAGGGTGTCAAAATTGGAAGTCCTCCTGCAAAACTAAAAGGTCTGAAATCACAGAAAATAAAAAGGTACCCTCTTTTTTTTAAGAGAGATCAGAATGAAGCAATGCCTGGGAGCAGGAGTCAAAAGGTGACTAAGCAGACGGGTAAATTTTTGCCCTCTCCTACCAGAGAGAAAAAACCTGCCCTGTGAGTCTGAGCCACATCTCACTACGTAGGAATTAGAAGATGTCTTACGCATCCCTTTCTTTAAGATCACACTACAAGACAAGAGTTTTGGTGATTGTCATGGTATTGTGCAGTCTGCCTCCAGGAAACCTGCTGCTGGGCCTCACCAGCAGGCCAAGATAGAAGGTCGTCCTCCTTCAAGGGGCACAGGACAAGGTCATGACTGCTGGTCTACTGATCTGCAGGCACAATGCTGGTCACGACATTACAAGGGTGAAATTATGAGGAAGCTCTGAAATGGTATTCAGAGAAGGACATGATTAGGCCCAGCTCCTGTCCCAGTGTTTGGAAGCCTGGAATCAGATGCCTGAAATAAATGCAAACAGGTGGTGTGAAGCAAAGTGACTTTTGATTTTTTCTGAAAAATACACAAGGCCTTTGCAGAAACATGATGTGGTACTGAGTTGAAACACCAAAGTGGGCTTATACACTTTCCGACCTGGTCTCCTAGAGGGGTTGCTACTTCATTGGCTCATTGTTTGCCAAGAAAGCACTTCCCAGCTCATTCGGAAATATACCCAGATAGACATATATGACAGAAGCAGAAAGCAAAGCCAGAGTAAAATGGAAAATTTTATATTAAAGGGAAACAGGATTGAATTTGATGTTCCACCTAGATGATGCTTTATTTCTTCCTTGCTTTTTTTTTTTCTCTTCTGTACAACTTTGACTTAGCCAAAGAGGAATGGAAATACATAAAATCCTTCCCACAGTGCTCACTAGTAGCTCAGATAAGGTGTACTGGGATCATGGGGAAGGTTTTTAGGACCTTCTTAAACCATACAGGCAAAATAGCTTCTCTGGAAGATCATCTCTCTACTCTTTTCTGTGGGAGCTTCCCTTGTGCCCTCTGAACCCTGTGAGTAGTATCAGTCTGGGTAACAGGGGTTCTCCTGGCTCTGAATTGTATAATGGTTATACAAACTGTACACAAACAACATTTTTCAAGATAGGCTAAGGCCATCCCCTTGGCATACTGTATCAATACTGGACCAGATTCTGCTCTCATTTACCGTGGAGTACAGCAGGAGTAATTCTGCTAAAGCTCATGATGTTAAATTAATCCCACGTTGGTCTAAGAAAAAAAGCAAAGTAAGATCCAGTGATTAGGATACATAAAAGGATTTTACATGCACGCTTGCTTAGGATTTTGTGTTTGCTCTCAGATGTCACCAGTATTAACTGCCTACTATTATTCAGTCTGACTAGGAAATCTAGCTTTAGGAAGTCTCATTCCACGTTCTTCTGCTGAAGATTAAATGGTTGTAAAGAATATCAAGATGTGGATAAGGAGAAAAAGGGTGCCATGAATGTCTGAGTTGAATGGAAAGAATTTAACAGCTGCAGAATCACAGAAAGAAAAAACAGCAGGAGGGTCACAGTCACTTTCGAGTGTGGGGCAGCTGGACTGCATTTATACAAGTCCTATGAGCAGGAAAAAAAAAAGCAGTTAAGAGCAACTAATTATATTTTTCCAGGCACTGAAACCACACAGTTATATTTAATTAATCAATGAATACAAAGAATTATTTTAAAACTATACAGTAAAATTAATCTATCCATGTGACAATTTGCACCTTAATTAGATAATTCAAAGTTCCTGCACGGTGCCATTAGCATAAACTAATGTGTTACATAGTTACTTCTTTAAAATGTTTATTTTAAAGATAGGCTGTTTGTATTAATTTAAGTGGTCTATTATTTTAAAAGGCATTTCCTTAAAAGGGTTTCAATGTACAAGGATTAGTGAAGAGATCAGTGGTTGATAACAATTTCTTTTAACGGGTTTATTTCTATGGCAGGCATTTAACTGAACTTCTTACTACCATATATATAAATCTATGTCCATTATCTTTGTCATTATGTGGTGTCAGCAAATTATGAAGTACTCAATTATTTTCATTGAAACATCAAGTTTCTGAAATCATTTAATGTAATTAGCTACTTGTTATAGGCACACAGAACTCAGCTTGTGAGATATGGGTCAAGAACTTTCAATATTCTTATTCATACACAAATATAATTTTATCTGTTTTTATAATCCAGGCTTTTAGATGGAATCCAGTACTGTGATAGGTATTTTAGTACTCTGTGAGAACATTTCTCCATGTTTAGAAATAGCACAAGCTTTTAAATTCACAGATGTAAACTATGCATAGATATTATAAGGATATCATAGAGTAGCAGGGACATTTAGTGATTTAATAAATGTTTAGTTAACGCTGAGGGATAAGAAAAGTCAAATGCTAGTGGAAACTGAATGTCAGTCCAGAGGTACCAAGGGTGGCACTTAACTCTGGAAATGAAATAAACATTTTAAAATTTCACAGATCCTTCCTTAAGTTAAAATAAGGAAAACCACTGGAACTGCTGAAAAAGTTCATCCAGAATTATGGTTATATGTGCCCAATAGATTTTTCATTGCCTAAGAAAACGAACATAGCTAGGAAAAAAAAGGTGGAAGAAAAAAGGCAGAAAAATACCCTGCATATGCCTAGTAGTGGAGGGAGAACAATACCTTGAGATTCTCTTTGAAACAGCCTGAAAGCCAGGACATTCTCTCTTGCATGGAACAACAAACTCCCTGTAAGAAGCTCCGCTGACTAAGTTTTATACATTCTATACTAAATGTAATATAAATAATGCTGGAAGATTATTCAGATTGCACACCAAACGTTTGGAAGTTAGGAACTGCCAGACTTAAAACTGACCATGCCACCTTTATTTCCCTGTATCTGTCTATTTTATTACCTAATCACATCCCCCAGCTCAAGGGACCCCTTTTCATGTCAGTCCTGCAGAACTCTAAGTACAGGACAGACATGAATAATTCAACTGACTTCAGCGGAATGACATAATAGTTTACACTCATTTATAATCGCTTTAGCAACTGAGGGTTGCATTACAAAACTCAGAAGATGCCAAGCAAACAATGCTGATGCTTATTTTTGCCTTCTAAATATAAAGCTAGATGTCTGACCAGCCACTGAAAACTCCAGTCAAAAAAGAAACTTTATTTTCTCTTATACTCATTTGTGTGCTGTCAGTAAGCCCCAGAAACACCATCAGCTTTATCATTCTCACAGTCTAACACTGTGACATGTAACATAAGGACTGGTATTTTGCATGTACAATACTACTCATTCTGTGGGCTAGAGAACTGATGATACCATGGTAAAACTTCAAAAGCTGCTTCTGTTTCAACTCCAAAATGTTGTTCTCTGATTTTGTTGGAGCTTTTTACAAACCAGTTCTGTCCCTTGCCATAGATGGGAGCTAGACTGAGGCTGTGAAATACCTGCAAAAATGGATAAACCTAAAATAAGTCAATTGAATCACATCCTAAAAGTGACCTTTTTTCTCTATACACTGTAAATTAAGTCCAGGATTATTAGGTGAGTCACCATAGCCATCTGAAGTTACCTAGTCCATTTCTTGCCTTTTGAGTATTAAAGAGGACCTGAGGGAAAAATGGGAGAAAACAAGCTAAACAGCTACAAAGAAACAACCCCAAAGGGGGTAGAACAGAACAGTCTATCTACACTTAAAGAGTATGTGTAACATACAGAGCTATTCAGTTTGTTCATAACATGAATAGGCCAAATACTATCACTACACTATCACATTGTACAAATACATTTCAAATGGCCTGTAGCCTCTAAGACGGTCCCAAATACCTACCTACACCTAGGCAACTCCCCAGGTGATGTACACCAATGCTAATACACATGGCTTGCCAGGGAGAATGCCAGCGCACTCTGAGTTCTGGTCATCTCTTGCAGCATAATCAATTCCCTATCAGCAAGCTTTTACAAGGGATTAGTAATCTAGAATAGTTCTGAGACTGTTGTAAATGATTCCAAACCAGGCCCCACTATCAGAAAGGTTGATAGAGGAAATTAAAAAAAAAAAAAAGCTGCAGGAAGAAGGAAGAGGCGACGTATAGAGTGATGGCATTTGTCTTCCCAAGTAACTGTTAGGCGTGATGGAGCCCTGCTTTCCTGGAAATGGCTAAACAGCTGCCTGCCGATGGGAAGTAGAGAATGAATTCTTTATTTTTCATCACTTGCACACACAGATTTGCTTTCCCTATTAAACTGTCTTTAGGTCAACCCACAAGTTTTGTAACTTTTGCCTGTCCAATTCTCTCCCCCACCCCACTGTGGAGGAATGAGTGAGCAGTTGTGTGGGGCTGAGCTGCCCACTGGGGTTAACCCACAACTCTTCTTTATAGAATGTGATGATTATACAGTCATTTTAAAAATCATGGTTTTAAACTTTGGAGATGACCTTCATTCTTCACAGGAAATTAAGTCATTACCAAGTTTATGAATTTGGGTTTAAGGTGCCCTCAAAACTGATGACTTCAAAATACTTCATTTATTCACCTTTTCTTGCATTCTAAAAGAAAGACAAACAAAAATGATTACCCTCAATCAGAAATATCACTTCCAGCTCTAGGTCTGAAGCAACAAACTACACAACAGCGAGATTGCCTTTTGGTATAAATTGGTATCATTACATCTACTTTAATGGAATATTGCTTGTTAACACCAGTCAGATTACGTCTTGCTCTCCTTGCAAAGATTTAAGGTACCATGGCACATATCAATGCAGTGCTGTAGGATAAGACTGATGACATTATTGTAGAGTAGACAATAAAGCTGAAAGGGCCAGTGTGATGACCTATCACTTTGTGATCTATTCAGTATATCATTCTCAGTAATGCCCTGCCTACCTTGCTCATGAGACTCTGAAATGAGTCTGCTGCACTTTTTGAATTCACAAATGATGTAAGATATTCTAACTTCCCTGCTTTCAAGAGCAAAAAAAGGAGAGAGGAAAGACAGAGAAAAAAAAATGAACACAAAAGCTTCTGGGCAAGGGGAGTTCAGATATGCAATGATGAGTCCCACAGAAGAGTCACAAACATAAACAACACATCTGTGCAATACAGCATCAGCTAATAGTACGAAGTTGATCAAAAGATTACAATAGTTATTCATAATGGCGCTATGACATTATTTAACAAAGCAATGATATTAGCATGAACATAAACTTTCCTGAGGAAAAAAGGTATCTCTTGAGAATGATCTCCAAGCAAAGTCAATTGTCTGGATGAGTTAGGAACAATTCAGTGCTCTGAAGTCATTTTTGATCTGAAGTCCACTACTGGAGCATTTCAGTATGAATGAACGCTGTCCTGAGTAGAACTGCAGGTTTCAGGATCTGCAGTTAAGTGTAACTTCTAAGAAGAGTTTCATCTAAGAAGAACTTCATACTGCAATCAGAGGAAGACCTGTAATTAGAACAGGCTTCAAACATATTTGTTTCCGTCTCCTTGCTATGATTACCATAAGAATCCATTATTGTGTTCCATATCTTCCTTCCTACAATTTCCTATTAAAATGGTTTTTTTGCCATCTTTTTAAGTTACTTTAAAACAAAAATTCATCAGAATATTAACTCTTTTTAACATTCTATTTTCAAAACATTAAAATCTTAAGGGATTCTTTAATTGACTCAATACAGCTTACGTGTTGTAATTTTAACATGCTATGTTCATATAGGAGAATAAGGCTAGCCAATGAAAAGGAGGGAGAAGGAGAAGAAGAGGAAGAGGAAGAGGAGGAGAAGGAAGGAGGAGAGGAAGAGGAGGAAGAGGAGGGAGAGGAAGAAGACGAAGATGAAAAAGAAGATGGTCTGATACTGTACCTCCAAATCTGCACTTGACACTGTCTTACCAGTTAGCACAAACAAATACTTATAATCTAAGCTGCATGTCTGCATATGCACAGGTAAAACTAAAGATTAGACTGATGCAATTTAAGCCATTTTTAAAGAGAATTGGAAATGGTAAATCATAACATTGTATTGACTTATTTCTTCTTGCAACAACACTGTAAGAGAGGTCTCTACATACAGCCTTCATGTTCTCTTTCACTGTATAAAATTTTCTCTGCTGTTCCTTGAGCAGCAACAGAAGGCAGGATAGGAGCTCCACGACAGAAAACACAAGACTGAGTTGAAAGAGTTAAACCTGGAAAAGATAGTCTAGAAACCTGAGAGACAGTAATGAATTCCAAGAAACACTCAAAAAGCGCAGAAATAAAGACAAGGAATAGCACACTAGCAGACAATTATTTGGGCTTTCTGAACAACTTGTTTTTTCTCATAGAAATCCTGCAATTCTCATCAGCTAAGTGAAAGGCTTAATTTGCTTCAGTTCACGTAATCCACAGAGGTTGTCCTGAGGTCCAACAGCCCTGAAGGTTTGCCACAAACTGGCAGAGAAGGCTAACACCGATGTCTTATTTCAGGATCTGTGCAACTGGACGCTGAAGTCTCCATTGCTAAGCAGTGTCCCAGACACAAGAAATATGTGTGCCATGTGAACCTCAATCTCTAAGGCCATAGTCTATAAATTCTCCCTTGACCACGGAAACTAAAACACAAGCAGAGCAAAGCACTGGGTATAGTTCAGCAACATGGTGAACCACATTAAGAAGAGAGGAAAAATTAATTTTAATTCCTAATCCAATTTACAAACACTAATCGTAAAGGAGTGTTTGTAGAGGAGGATGGTACCAAAATAAAATTGTTCAGGATGAATAAAAGAGAGCATCTTATTGCCTCATTTTTACCTGGACATACCTGAACAGCTGTATTCTTGTACTTCACTGAGCAAGAAATATAAGCTCACCTCATTACTCTAGATGGGTCCTTGATGACTATCACTGTTATTAAAAATTTATATTCCAAATGGCTTTTACATGTCTTCCTTGAGCACCAAGTGAGGTGAATGACACGAAAGTCAGCCAGGATCTATTTTATTAATTGATGCAAAGAGATTAGGTTCTAGATATTAAGCTTGTACAACCAGGCTCTGTCTGTGCCCCAGAGAGTTTCTGAGCCCTATTGTTCTACACTGGTAATAAAGCACACACTGATACTTAACCTTTTTGCCATTGCACCGAATACCAAAACCAACAAATTACTACATACCTACTAAAGTGCTTTTTGGGTATCTTGGGTGGAATTATCCTCATTTTAAATAAGATATCAAAATGCTAAATGCTGGAAAGAAACAGCGATCTGCAGATAGTTCCTAATTTCATGGTTATTCTACTGTTTTCTTTCTTCCAGGAAAAGGATATTTGAGGATACTTTACCTATGCATACAATTTAGGCTGCAAATTGGAAACTTTGAACTCTTCACAACATTGTTTGGTGCCACTGCCTTGACTTCAAAGCAAAGCTAGAATTTCAAAATCTAGCCCACAGAGAACAATTCTGAAGATATTAATGCAAAATATATGGGTAAACTTTTCCAGGAGTCTAAAACACGTGTTACACAAGGCTTTCTATTTTAAAGATAAGGTAAGAACTGATTTCTGTCTCTCTACTCAAAGAGCTTTAGAAATTGACCCAGCACTGCAGGCAAATTCAGCAGAAACACTGCAGCTGGCAAATCCACCGAAATCACATATATCATTTCAAAATTATATTGGTGCTGCCTGTTTTTACAGCATTTAATAGCATCTGACCTTATTAATTCCCATTTTTATTGTATATTCATTGACAGTAACTGTCACAGCTTCCACTTAGGAACCAGAATTTCCACAAGATTTCTCTTCTGATGAACGAACTTTGGTGACTGACGGGATCACCTAGCAGCTGTCAACTTTCACTTTGATAATACAGAAGCAGAATCAGTAAATCCAAAAAGGACAGCAACAGAAATAATGATTAAGCTTTGTAGCCCAGGAAGAAGTGCTCTTGTGAAATATGACCTTTCCTTAGCTACTGTCTTTCTTTAGCCATCGTAAGAGTTCAAACGTGACTCATAAATATATGCTAGTGACCAGTCATATTAATCCCTGATTAGCTATTAATAGAAATTTATTCAAATTCATCCAATTAAGAAAGCAATGGTACTGTCTGTATTACTGAGAGAATACCATGGTTTTCTGATATTCTATCCCTTCACCACAAAGGCCCCTAATTCAAACATTCTGTCTTCTTTATTAGCCAGCCAAAACAAGGTTTTTAATTTTTTCATTCATTAATTTTTTTAACTCTGACTACATTACCTATATGATAAAGAAGACCCTAAAAGTAAATGCTCCAAACTGCAGGCAGGGTGGAGGAGGGTAGCAATTCAGTGTCTTTTGGGAATTCAAGTTGGGATCCAGGCTACAAATTCTCTTTGATTTTGCACAGTGCTTTCAGACCTACCATTAATATACTTTACTTCTCAAGCCAGGTAAGCCCAGGAGAACTGCATAGTACATTCAGCTCTAGAAAAACAAGATTTCCTTGCATCACTACTATAAAACACTTTGCAGCTGAGCTAAGCCGAACTGTGAACCACACAGCTGCATTCACTAAAACTCAGCCCACCAGAAAGACTCCAAGACACAAACTGAAGGTGAAAATCTGTCCTGGTTTCAGCCAGTACAGTGCTATGTTTTGAGTTCAGTATGAGAGGAATGTTGATAACGCTGATGTTTTCAGTTGCTGGTAATTAGTGTTTAGTCTAAAGTCAAGGATTTTTCAGCTTCTCATGTCCAGCCAGCAAGAAAGCTGGAGGGGCACAAGAAGCTGGGACGGGACACAGCCAGGGCAGCTGACCCAAACTGGCCAACGCGGTATTCCATACCATGGGACGTCATGTCCAGTATATAAACTGGGGGGAGTGGGGGCAGGAGGATCGCCACTCGGAGATTAACTGGGCATTGATTGGCAGGTGGTGAGCAATTGCACTGCGCATCATTTGTATATTCCAATCCTTTTATTATTACTGCTGTCATTTTATTAGTGTTATCATTATTAGTTTCTTCTTTTCTGTTCTGTTAAACCATTCTTATCTCAACCCACGAGTTTTACTTCTTCTCCCAATTTTCTCCCCCATCCCACTGGATGGGGGTGAAGTGAGTGAGCGGCTGCACGGTGCTTAGTTGCTGGCTGGGGTTAAACCACGACAAAATCTTAGTTATGGGTAAACCTCTCACAGGCATGCATCTGGGGATACATTTTGCTACCTCTAAGTCCTGTCATTCTTGGATTGACAGTTCATAGGGTCACACTTAACACCCATAGCAGGTTATGTTGTGTTTTACATCTGCAGGCCTATTTTTCCCCCTTTGGGGCCACATGGTCAAATTGTTCATTAGCATGACTCGAAAGGGGAGGAAACCTTCCTCTTCAAAAGAGAAAACCTACGTGAAAATCAAGAGTCCTTACTAGTATTTAGTATTTACAAACAAGGACACAGCAGAGCATGACAGGATAAAGCAAAAATGACTTGTATTTCTATTTCTTATAAACATACAAGAAAAAATGAAGGTGTAGGCAAATTTCATTATTCTCATTAAGAGATGGAAACTGTCTATTTTTTCTTTCTTGCTCTGTGTTTTTTCTGTTGTCAGCTGTCTCCCCAGAGTAATGGGCAGTAATTCCTTTGCCCCTTGGGGCAAGCCATGGGGAGGCTAAACTTTTTCAGCCCAGTAAGAGCACTTGGTAAGAACATTCACTTGTTTACAGCTTCCTACAGTGAATAAAGAAGAATTCCTTCATCTCTCCCTGTGTTTTGTTTCCTGATTTTTCTGCCCCCTGCACCTCAGCATAATCAGAATAATATTAAACAGATACACTTATTCCACACTAAAAAAAAAAAAAAAAAAAGATGAAAAGGTAAAATAAAAGACCATCATCCTCATTCACTGTGACAGAGCTGTATTTTATCCCTGGGCTTCTGAGTATGATGGCTCCTTCCAGATATGAAAATAACACAGAAAGTGGAGGCCGTATCAGTTGGCACATGTTTCTGTGCTGGAAGGTAATAAGCAAGCCTTCATTGTCTTTCAGATCCTACTCCTGCTCACGATCATTCCTTAATTATAAGGTTTTAACTAAGCCTCTAACTATCCATCTCTATCTAGAGCAATAGTTTTTCTGTTTGTTTTTTTTCTTTTCTTCTTCGTTCCAGGATAGCTCAGAATGGAGTCTGTTCATATACACCCCAGTATCATTGTGGCCTGTTGTGATCACTATTTGTCATAATTGACATTTTATATTTTACTTGTTTGTATGGTATTTGTATTGGTTTGGAATTGAGGGACTTTAAGTAAAATTCAAGCTGATATAATTTTTTCTCTCTTTTGCAGCTTGAAGAATAATAACCAGTACCTCAGAGAGACAGGTTCAGACTCTTGTGCAGCATCCTGACTGTTCTGCAAGAAGCAGCTCTTGGAAAGCCATTGCACTCAGTAGCTCAGTGCCTGTGCTCAAAATCTGCCCGAATGCATGCCAGTGCAACCACTGCTGCCCATGTAGGGGCTGGAAATCACAGACCATTCTGAACCATGCAGAAGAAGTAGAAAAGCCACAGTGAAGGAAAAATAATTGCAGAAATAGAGAAGATGCTATTTTCCCTAGTATTAGAACACTAAAAATACCAGTTTGACGCCAAAGGAAATAAAAAATTGGAAGATGAGAAAGTCTATCAACTCCAGGATTATAAGCATGTATGGAAATCTCACAAAATCATTTCTCATTCCAATCAATGAATAGCAGGACAAGACCAGAGTTAGGCTGAACAGCCAAAAAAGCAAATCCAGTTTACAAGAACATAGCGAGAACTAATTATTCGGTTTCCAAAACCATCCTGTCCAGTCACTGAGGCAATACAGGGACGTAGTACAAGTGACAGTTTTTTAGACGACTTTTGAAAAGGTAGCTCATAATCTCTGAATTCAATAATTCTTTACTCTTTATCTGTAGTCTGTTGGCTAAAAAATACAGCATTAAGGATAAACAGCACTTTTCAACTACAATCCAATACTATCTTTTCTGCTTTAAAATTTCATACTTTTCAGGCAGTAACAGAAGAAATAGCTACACGCTTACACTATTTGAAATGAAAAGAATTATCCACATACAGTGAATGTGAATATGAAGGTTAACTGGTCATGGTGAGTAAAGTGAAGAATTTGCATATTCTGCTGTTCAAAGTAAGATAAGCTTTGGCCTGTGTGACAGGAATGGCTACTGTTAAAGCCTTATAATGCTGATGGTTTCTTTCAGTACTGCTAGGCCAAGAGCTCGCTCTGTGTTCCTATTTGTACATAGACTGAAAAATCATTAGTGTCAAGAGATGTATGCAGAGTGATTATTGCTAACTTCTGAGTAGGTTCAACATATATTCACAGGTAATATTGTAGAATGGACTTCATTTTCAGTGACACCATGCTAGCCCCACCATTGTTTAATTCATTGTATGTATAATAACAAAATTATTAGGACCTGGTGCAAATAGGTAAAAGGACAGGGGCTCAGGTGCAAGGAACCTATAAAGATAATTTATTGTGGAGGAAAAGGGATAAAGATAGACAGTAACAAAACTAGAACACTTTAAAATAATAGCATGAATGTTGCTGGCATAATATTGTTGGGTTTTGTTGCTATTCTGTTTTCCTATCATTACTGCAAATAAACATTTATTGTGAGGCACCGGATGACCTCTAGACTTTTCGGTAAAAATTTGTCTTTGGGATGTACTTGAAGGAGTGGAAGAAAAAGACTGAAATTGTATTTGAGTCTTCAAACATTCTTTTAGTAATATTTTTCAATAAAGTTTCTCCAAAAAAGACAACGTGCCAGACTCATGCCTATACTGTTAGAGTGAACATGCGTGGTACCTTTCTCTGGCACTGAAGCCAACTGAATAAAATGACCTTTGCTCATATGGTTACTCTCTTTTATCCTCCAAAAGAGAGTAGCTACCTCCACACTGCCCACCAGGAGTGGTCTCAGGCCTGTGCTAACCCCCAATCTGTACCTGGGAATTGCAGTGACAACAGCTAGGTGGCGAGGACCAAATCCCTGTCAGGAAACACTGTGAGGATTTAATAGTAGAAAAGATTGTGTGTTTATGCTCATGTAATAGTCCCTTGAAGTGTTGAATTCAGTAGTATAGAAACGGCTATTTAGAGATTGACCCTACCACTTCCGACCATGAAAGCAGCCTGCTTTTGCAAATCTCCCATTATCTGCATCTTCTCCTCAACCTGCCTGCACTTCTGGATTCATGCTGCAGCATGAATATTGTGCTAGGACAGAGCTGGCTTACCTTTGAAACACATGGGATTATAAACTCCTATACTCCTGCACTTTTTGAATATTTACAGAATTGCCAGAGAGAATATGATCCTGTCCAAGCAATAATTTAACATCCACAACTTTTTCAAGAAAGCAACTGAAAGTTTAGATGTATGTAAGCAGCTGGTATTCCCATGCTGGTTTGCAGGAGAGAATATATAGGCCAGATCATGACTGCTCGATGTATCCATCAAGGAGTAGAACATGCAGAGAGAGTAACGTGTGTTGAGTGCATGAGGCTGCTAACCAAACATCTCTTGGACAAGATGGTGCTCTTTCTTTGCTGAAGCATTTAAGAATGTAAGTGAGCCAAAACCCTAAAACTGAACTGGGGATGGGGGAAAAGTGTTTTCCTTCAGCCAGAAGCGGTGATGCATATCCTTTTGTCTTTTCGCATTAATTCAAAATTTCACTCATTTCTAACAACAATAATAAAAATGGAATTGTGGTACGAGCATTAATAACTCATCACCATACAGAAACAAATTCTAGCATATGAAATACAAATACTGAACCATGACACCTACACCGATAAACTTGAAAAATTAGACTATTTCTCCTTCTGCCTTTTAATTACCCGGAGACAACATGCAATATTTGTATTTATAAATTGTATAAAACCATGAATTATAAAAATATAACTATTCTATGAAGTTGCATTTTTTAAATTGAATACATTTTGCTGATGATCTTTACAAATATATTTCCACAAAGTTCATGACGCCTTCAATTAAAAAATAACAAGCCTACACCCCTTACTGAAGACATAATTTTTCTCTGAAGAAAGTCTGAAAGACTCATCAGCAAAACAACACTGCAAGCACTACCAGAACATGACAGAAAGCTTTGTACCATAGCTAAGAAAAGGTTTTTATGAAACTTGAAAGAATTTACCTTGACAAGAAGTCTGTGAAAGAGAGACGTATTGGATATCCATGTCGTATGATTTTGACCATGTCTAGGACGCCAATATACTGCAGTTGAGCAGACACATAAAAATCGTCAAAAGTATCTGGCAACTTGGAGTTATTAGGCTTTATACAATGAACAGAATGTGGCGTGCAGTTCTGCAGCTTCCCAATAATATCTGAGAGTGACTTCTGTGGGAAAAAAAATCAGTTATCAATTATTATTGTGCAGCAAAGGGAACTCCTCAACACATACGCTCTTCCTAACTTTTTAACATCATTTTCTCAAACAGCTTGACCTGGCCATGCAAGTGGCTTTCTCAAGCATATGATTTTTCTTTTCTTTCTTCCATTACAATCTGTAGAGACTAATCCTGCCTTTAAAATTTGGGGGGGGGGGGTGGGGGGGTGGTGGTGGTGATAAATTTCTGCCCGGGAGATGTTCACTAACCCTGAGCTGTATTGCCACGGTGGTTGGGCCACCTCGTTCCAGTCTCTGAAGAAATGAGGATGTTCCTTTCTTTTTCAGTAGCTGTTGGGGAGAAAAGCACGCACACAAGAACTTTAACTCAAGATGAGCAGTAAACCTTCATTTTCATTGTTACACAATTGACTAACAAAGGCAAACATTTATACAAATAGTATGTCACAGACAATGATTTGAGTTTCAGAAAGAATTGGGAAAGTGGATAAATATCCTCAAGTATCTGCAGAGCCATGACTGGCAAGCAAGTTTAGATTTCAAAAGCAGCTGTATACTGTTGGAAAGATAAAATACCTTTTCCAAATAACTGGGCAAAGCAATTTGACCTGGAACTCTATTGCAGAAGCAGGACTTGTGCAGTTAGTATCCCATACAGTCTGCCTATAAGTAGCATAATTCTGTAACTCTCTGAAAAGGTTCCTTATGTCTTTGGCAGATGCTTAAGTGAGTAAATGTAAGCACAGATCATTAAAAAAACCTTGAAGGCAAAACAATAGTATTAGTATTAAAAAAAACCTTCTTTCTTCTTCCTACACATGTGAATGCAGTTAACCTGGTTTTCTTTCTTTTTTAACCCATTTTCACCCATTCTAGACATAAATTATCAGTAACTTCATGGCTCATTAGAACCAATGTTATCCTATACATCAGGGTTGGGTAAAAAATTTATTTTTTACTGTTCTACTTCCTATCTTAGAGACTAAAATGGCAATAATCATCCTAAAAGTGGCCCCAGAAATTAGGGGTTTTATTAAACTTTCTACAGGAAGGCTGGCAAAATCATTGCATTCCAGGATTTGGCCAAGCTCTAGATTCAAACCTCTGTATCAACGACAGCCTTTTCACCTCTGACTTTTCCATTGCCCTTCTCCAGTCCACTTATCCCCTAAAACTCCCCTTCTATCAAGTCAGCATGTTCTGGCCTACTCCTGTCTTTTTCCAGTTGCATCAAAAAAGTGTATGTTTCCTCAGCTGGGCCCACTCAAGCCAAATTCCATTTAAAATATTGCAATGCAAGCAATTCTCTACTCCCTATGCTAAACTTTGGAGCTCTTTTTTATTTCAAATCTCACTTACTAGGATGCAGTAAGATTTTAAAGGCAAATTCATCCCCAACTTCAAAACAGGAAAGTAGAAGATCTGCTTGCTGCAGGACTTCTCATAAAAAGAACGACTAGCATGCCAATGACACTTCTCAGTTAAAGTTTACAAAATGATTGAGGACTATAACCAAAATAGTTTTCTCCACTTGACAGATAATGCACTCACACCCCTTCCTCCCAAAAGATTAAGCCACTAGTTCAAGACCATTTCCTGAGTTAATGGAAGAGCCAGGAACAACGCTTTGGGTGCTAAAGTTCCTGCCTGCTGTCCTGTGTTGCACACTTCTTCCCATGGGAAAGAAGTGTTTGGTTCAGAATCAGGCAGAGAAAAGAAACGAAAAAAGGCAAAGACAAAAAATTAATTTAATTAAAACTCTCCAAACTTGGACATCTTTAGCTATGGGCTAAGGAACAAGACTACATCACTGAACCTGTACTTCTCTGTTACCCTCTAATATACAGCTTTACTTTGGAAAATCCTGTACCTCTGATCTACAAAAAAAACCCCAACCATATATGTAAATTTGTTACCTCTGTTAAGAAGCTAGAACCTTCTCCTAAAAAATCTCTCTTTACCAGCAGAGTATTTTAAAGCTTTAACCAGAAGACATACCAAAAGCTTTGCAATAGATGAGTTCTTCAACTAACAGACAATGAAGCAAAGCGTTCATAAAGAGAAACAACGTAAAGTCAATGGAAAGGAAAGCTTCCTGTTAGTGATTGTGCATTCATGTGACTAGACTTCTGCTGTATGAACTCGGAAACCCACTGATTCTTCCAAAGGAAGCGAGGGGAAGGCAACAGGGCCAAAGTATGCATTAGGAAAAGATTACAGAAAAATAAGGGAGCAAGAGCTGATGTGAGGAAAAGAGAGTTGTGAGAGTATCAGTGAAGATATATTCTATTTTATTTGAAAAGGGGACACAGTCTTCGTAAGTCACAGAGACTTGAGCTGACATCGCCAAATTCCTACAACTCCTTATGTGCTCCAAAATTCTGGCCAGCTATTAGATTTATTCATGTCTATCTTAAGATGGATGCACTCTTTTCTTGGACCCTACTACAAGTAGAGTGGGGAGTTCAAAGAGGTAGACCATCCTTACCTTTGACAACATGCTCAAAATCAAGGAAAGAGTCACTTATGGAAAGGTAAACATGTAGATACATGGCCATACACAGAAAAATCTATAATTATATAACCTAGCAAGTAGCTAGGACTGCAGATGACAAGCTGAAAGGGGAGAGAAATCACAACAAACTCCTATCTGACCTCTGAAAGTGTCTACTTCTCTTCGCTGGGTATGGTGGAGTCTAGATGACTACCCATACACAGCAACATGAATACCTTCCATTTTGTGTTTCTCTCTGCCTACAGAATGATGTATGTTACAACTCAGATTTCAGATATAAAAGTAATGCCAGTCTCTTGTTGATAAGTCTTGCCTTAATGTCCCTCTTCCTCCCCCTCCCCCCCCTTTTTTTTCCTTCTTTATCCCCTTTACCCTCAGCATAAACTCCAATAAAAATGCAGTGGTTAAGATTTTCCAACCTGTAGTCATTTTAATTATAAGAAGAAAATGCCACTTACATTGCATTTCCAATTACAGTAACAAAACAACAAAACCAGCATTATTCCAGCCCATCACAGTGGATTTTCACGGCTATGCTGGAGAAGTGAAGAAATTATTTGGGACAGTGCAGTTATAGATGTGGGCTTGATCCACAGAAAAATTTAAGCACTTACCTACTCCCAGTTCCTGCATCAGGTGCCTATTCCAAAATAACAAGTGTGCTTTTTTGCCACTGGAACAGCTTAGATACCTGAAGTTCTGCTTCCGTCGTGCAGGGCAGCACAGTACCTTGCTCAAATTAGGCCAGCTTAGTATCTACAAACTTAAGTGGTGTTCTGTCTCACCTGCACAGCTCTTCTCAAAGCCCACCTTTGAGAAACCAAGCCATCCTTGCCTCTGTGGGCAGATGAAGGATGAAGTTCTTCCCACCTTCCACCTAATACCTAGAAGTTTAGAGCATTTTCACTGCATCTGGAATTTCTGACTTAATTTATCATGATTCCCAAAGGAATCTGAATATGTCTTCTCTCTCTCAAGAGAGTAACTCCAGTTTAAAAGCTATTCTGGACTGGTCAAAAGCCTCATAGTTTCAGAGATCCCAGCTGTGTGGTGTTTCCCCCTGGCTTGATAAGGCTTCTAACTTAGACGTGCTTTTCATACTTCCTTCCATGTAAGGGACTAGGATCTTTTTCACAGCCTTAGGAAGCTTCCTCTCTCTAGGAAGCTGTTGTTATAGCAGAAAGGCACCTAAAGGCACTTTGTGAGGCCTCAGCTGTTTGCTAAATATAGCCTTAAACCAACACCATTCACTTCACCTTTAGTTTTTCCACTGAGATTACTGACAAGAACACTAGACAGGAATTATACTACTATCAGCAGGGGTGCTATAAGGAAAGTCCCATTGCTATTCTATGGATGTACTTGCATAACGCCTTCCACAATGACACATGAGAGCAGGCTCCTTAATCCCATGACAGAATCAATTTTATGCAGCTGTAAGCCAAAAATAGCCGTAAGATTCAAGAAGCCTGGCGAGGCAGCTGATGTATTGTGAGAACTGCTCGTTTCTTTTCTAGAAGAAGGAGGAATTCCAAAGCTCTGTCAAGAATGGACTCAGCAAATCATGTTACTCCTCCTCAAAAGAGAGATGTTCCATGTGACACGAACAATGAATTTTCTGATAGCCTCCAAAGTTCCCCCCTCCTTTTTTTTTTAAACTTTTTTTACTGACGTAGCTAGCAGAAGAAGACACAAGTTCAGAAATGGGGAGAGTTTGATTTGATTTCAAATCAACTGGGAAAATTTACGTGCAAGTGACCATTTAACATAAAAATGTTTGCCAAAATGTACAGAGTTGATCTTCATACAAAACTACACAAACTATCTTTTGCAAAGCAGAAATCTTCTCAGGTTAACACAATAAAGACACTGAGGTTTTATTTTTGCTCTTCCTATGTCTTAATTTACTTAACTATTCATCATAAAGTCAGCCAAGGAGACAAAACAAAGAAGTGTTCCTATACAGCCAAAACCCAGTAATATTGCATCCACTGCTAAGCCCTGGAACCACAAAATCATGGAATGATTCAGGCTTGAAGGTACGTCATCATCTGGCCTAACTTTCTGCTCAGAGAGTCCACGAAAGAGGCTCTTGTACCAGCATTATTGGTGTTAGTAAATTATAACCTGTTGATTCTCACTACCGCTTTAGTGTTCATATTAAGTACTAAATAATTTTAATAGTTTAATGACTACAGAGAATGAAGCAGAGAACAAGGAGCTTTCAGAAATGACAAAGTAACAGAAAAATCTTCAAGAAGCGAAGAACAGAAAGAGTCCTAAATTCTTACCTTGCTGAGCTCAAAGTATTTCTTTGCTTCTCCACTTGCACAGGCTACCGATGTTTTTTTACTCAGCAAAGCTGCTTTACACCCTTTGATTTTAAGGAAATGATATGGAGGAACAAGTGATCCAGTTTGTGTCAGCTTGGATTGAAACAATTGATTGATGACTACATTTTCACTGGCTGGGAAGAAAAGAAGAAATCAATGTATGAAGATAAAACACAAGTTAGAAAATTATATATATTGTATTTGGGAGTAAAAAGACGCACAGTAGGAGATGGAATTAAGTAAGTAAACTTAAAACAAGTAGACAAACCAATGAACTATTATATTATGTTAGTTATCAAAGAACATTCAATATCTAAGGATGTCATCCATCAGTAACACTATTTTTAAACATATTCAGGTCCTGTGCTGAACAAACAGGGCAGAAAACAAAACCTTTCAGACTGTGATCTGTCTAAACGTAACTACTTATGTGATAATCACCCCTGAATTTTGTTCCATTACAGACTCCCAATTTATCCATCTATTAAAGCTATAAAAAAAGATGCATTCTGCGCGACATTTACCTAACATGTAGTATTTAGAAATGATCAAGGCACTTGACAGAAAGAAATTATAGACGCTCACTGCACCAAAGAAAAAGAATTACATAAAACACAATATGGGAAAGGATTAATAAAAAAAGGCAAGGTGAAGGGCAGAACTGTGGCAAGCTGGGTTCACATTTCTCTACATCAAGACCACACTCACAAACATTTACAGGAAAAAGACAACGCCATACATATGTTTGATGCACTGGCGATAATTAGTACAAAACAGATACACTTCCAAGAGGTTTTTTAAAAAATAAAAATCTGATTTTTAAGACAAATAGGATACTTCATACTAATTTCAGTCAAATTATCCTTTATGAGATTATGGTCGTGGGCTTTTTAAGATGAACATGGTAATTACATGCTGCTTGTACTGCCACAGCACCTATAAGCATTAAAAACCTGTTGTGTGATACATCCTTAACCATCCTTAATTTTTATTAGTTTTTTTTTTTTAGGAACTAACGAACTGGCATTATGATCACACCCATCATGTGAATAAAACAAACAAAAAACCAGAAAGATGAATGGGATAAGCATCATGAATAATGTCATTAAGTTTAGCACAGCAGGTAGAAATCTTCAGTTTGCTCTTTATTAGATGTCTAAAGGTATACTACTAGATGCTTAAATGCAACAGATTTCTCTCCCTTTTTCTGTGGAGATTACTATTCCTTACTTAACAGGAGTAATAAAATTATGAGGAAAATAGTAAAGCAGATACTTGAAACAATTTCAGCACAATCAGTGGACATAGTAAACCTCCGTATTTTTAAAGTATGGATAAATATAGTAAGTAGCATTAGGAAAGGCATTAAAATTATGTCCTTCAAATTAAAACAGATAAAACCTATGTCAATAGTCTCTCCTGATTTATTTGTTGGACAGGTATGTTCCACATTCTTATACATATATGAAAATTACTTTAATGTTCTTAGCATAATTAAAAGTTTTGATTAAGGAAACTAAATTCAATGAAATCAAAGGAAGCATGTACTTAAGGTATATTACATAACTTATGAAACTGACCTTAAAGGAAGTATGTCAGTGATAATCAATAGGTTTTAAGCCTAAGTCACTTGAAAAAGGAGGAACATAGCCCTTAAATGACTGCCATGCTTGTAAATATTCTGCCTTCAGAATGTTTCCATTAATTGTAATTGTTATTATTATGACTTCTTAATTATATATACACTCACTTTCAGCATATCAAACATTTTATATCCAATCCAATCCTCCATTCTTCCCTTTTAACAGTTGCACAGGTGATTACACAAAATTTTTGCACAATGAAAGTGCAAAAAGGAGACTATGTGAGAGAATAGAATAATGCTCTCTCTTGTAGAACATACTGGAAGTTGCCATACCTTCTTATACTCTTTGGCAGATTATCATGTAAATTCCAAGTAGTGAGAACTGAAATGTCTCTAATCAATAAGATTATATACAAAATCAATTCTTCCATTTCTTTCTTCAACCTTAATGTACACTGTTTGCCCTTAAAATGCATCAATTATTTTACTAGGGAGTTTAGCTAATTTCACAGTAAAATTGCTAAAAAACAATACATTGTAACAGCAGGGCTGATTTGGAATACAAATGAGCTCCAAAAGACCTCTATTTCTATGAAGGAAATATAAGTATATAATATATTAGATGAAAGACTCTGCAGTGGTTGCAGAAAAGACAAACATCTCAGGATACACTGACATTTCCCCAAGGAAAATGTTTTTTTCTTCACAGAAAGGGTAAATGATAGAGGTTTTTAGTAATCTAATTATGAATCATTAATTAATAAACTGGGATACATTATTATTAGTTGTAATTATACAATATGCACATGGAAAGGTATTTAATTTTGTATTTCGATGGACATTTGTTTCTATTCACTGCAAAACATAAGAACGCCCACAAGTTCCTGCTTTTAGAAAGGTAGTCAAGCAGTGAAGTGCATCCCACTGCAGTCTCGATGATTTTGGGAGCCTTATTTCTTTTCCCTATTTTCTGGGGTTTATTTCTGTTTAATTCATACTCAACAACTTCTTTAAGTCATACTCATCTATCACACTATACCTTCTTGTTCTTTCCATCACACCACATGATGAAGATGCTTTATGTTCATGAATTCCAAAGGCTTCCTAAATTAGATCAAATTTCAAACAACGCATACATACTTCAAAAAGATGAGGGTGACTTTTTTATGTGGAAATAAAATATATACCAATTTCTCTTAAAAACTAAAATGAAAATTAAAGTCAAGTCATAATATCTTAATTTGCAACAACAGTAACCACAAAACCATTTACTTACTTTTCATTACAAATACGAGATTTTGTGAAAGGGAATCTTTATTTTTTTCTATCGCACCAGCAATTTCATAAGTAACCTATAATAAAATATTATGACATCATTAGTAATGACCAATGTATCTTTTAAAAATCTTACAGCAGTAGAAATGAAGCTATGTTTTTTTCCATTCAACAGTTAAAGGCTGGCACCAGGTAGTGTCTTTTGTTCCTTTCTTGATGCCAACAATACTAACCAGAAGCACTGGTTGTTGAACACTGTGTGTCTCTGCAAGCATACAGAAATTTCATCAGACTGATTCTAAAATATTTCCACAATGCAAGACTTTGACTCGAAAGTGTAGTGTAGAGCAGAAGTAAGTGACCTAAACATCACCTTCCCTGCAGGATGAGCAAGTCACTCCCAGAGCACACAGCTCCTTGTCAAGGGGAAACTGTCCACACGGACCAGGACAAAACACTCATGGAGCAATCTGAGTCCCAGCTCACACCCAAGACAAGTTCCAGACATTTACAAGACAAGTTCCAGACATTTATATGTCCTTTGGAGGCAAGTTCAGTCTATAGGTTATGTACAAATCCCATTGACCTTTCTAACAACTATGCACATAAGGATTTTGGATCACTTTAGTTGCCTGATGTTGTAATTTCAAGAGCAGATAGTTGGATTGTCACTCCATCTGTCATCAGACTGCAGATAAACTCTAACACGTGTGCTGGGCGCTCAGAAAAGCGAGCAAAACACAAGGCTCTAGCCAGAGTTCCTGAGGGTACATCCAAAATGAAGAAATATGACCAAGTGGTTGTTTTAACACTGAGCCCATCCCAGGAGACACTGTATAGAAAAGCAGCACTAAGACAAAAAAGCAGTCACTGAGCCCAGGTTTTTGGGGGGGTTTTTTGGTTTTTTTTCACTTTTTATGGGGATGGAAGACAAACAACTAGTTCATTTATAGGCTTCAGATATAAACAGCTCTGGCTTGCATGGTAGTAGAACCAGAAGGGAATTTTTAAGTTAAAGAGGATGAAAATTATAGATCGTAGTACCTCCAACATCAGGCAAACACGTAACAGGAACTTCTTAGAATACAGTTTGGGTTTATTTACCTTGTGACCATGTTACTATCTAAAGCCTTTTTTAAGTTTTTTGTTGGATCTACATCCTAAATGCCTTAGATATTTGGGGAAATTTTATCCTTGTATATTTAGCAAAGCTGTAAATATATAATTAAGATTAGTAATACTAATCAGTGCATTAATTTTGTTTTCCATTGTGTCATTTGACAATTAAGTAATGCTATCTTCCTCACAAAGGAGATTATATTATTTGGATGTGTATAGTCCGTTATAGTTAGTAATTGTCAAATGAAGTGATTAGTATGGCATCTGACACAGAAAAGGTGTAACAATAGAATTACGTTCTTTTCCATGACAGATGCAATGTTTTGTGATTTTCTAATTGCACCTCCTAAGAACATACAACATAGTTAGCAAACTATTAGAATAATTTAAGTGTACTACTAAATGCTTTTAGTGTACTCAAACTAAATGTTCTACCATACTGGTCCATAAAAGATTATTAACAGAACTTATTTGACAAATCCATAACGCCAGTTCCTAATTGAGTGTCTTAGGCTTTGACTAAATTGGAAGAAGAGAGTTAGTATTGGTGGGAAGAGTAGGTAAGTATAGCAGTGGGAGATACTGTATTATGATTAAGTGCCTAGACTGAAACAGGGAAAAGTTTCAGTACTGGTGCTGGTATAATACATCACCAACTTCTAGAACTATATTCATAAGACATCTCTCGTATCACATAAAATACATGAAAATTAGCAGGATTCCCTTTTATGAAGAAACTGCTAACTCTAACAGTTTTCCCATAGACTTGGTAAATTAATTCACTGCCATGAAAACTGACTCAATGAGGGTTCCATATTCATTGCCAGTCCCACAAAAGACAGAAAGAAAGAAGTTCTCTTCTAGCTGCCAATTTTGTTAATTTAATCCTGCCCTCATCAGAGATGCCAACCAGCATAGCACTTTGCCTAAAGCACATATATTTCCCTCAGTTTTCTTCCACTGGGTTTCTAAAGTAAACCTGGCCAAAACTGTGCACCGATTGGCACTCAAAGACAGTGGATAGTTATTCCGAGGAGACAAAAACCAAACAAACATTGTATAATTCAGACAGGAAATGTGCACTTGCTTAGGTCATGGTTCCAGTATTACGAAACATACTCCTTTTTCTCACTTCTATTTATTGCAGCTGTTTGCTCTATCTTGATTTACATGATGAAATCTTTGGGGTAGACAATATGTAAACCTATGCATCTGAGTTAACCAAAGGAAATAAGATCTTTAGATACTATCTCAACTAGAACTATTTTTATTAAAAAGGAAAATAGTGTGCAGTTCCACACTGCATTTCATTTCATTAAAACAGATTAAAACATGAAAGGGATTGGATTTGCTTTCCTTCTTGATTTAAGTTCAGAAAGGAAGAGAGCTTAACCTAAGCACAGTGGCAGTGGAGCAGGCCAAATGTTCATGTAGTCCTGTATATTTAGGGAAAAATATTGAGGAATACTTCCACTCTGCCTCCTACCAATTCCCCTCTCAGCTTCCAGGGCTCTGCCCATGGGGAAGCTCTTGACCTGCAGTCTGTGTCTCATCTCTGAGTTTAAGACCTCTTGACTGATGTTTCCTCCTCAAGTCTCTGTTACCATGTCCTGGTTTCAGCTGGGATAGAGTTAATTTTCATTCTAGTAGCTGGTACAGTGCTATGTTTTGGGTTCAGTATGAGAAGAATGTTGGTAACACACTGATATTTTCAGTTGTTGCTCAGTAGTGTTTAGACTAAGTCAAGGATTTTTCAGCTTCTCATGCCCAGTCAGCAAGAAGGCTGGAGGGGTGCAAGAAGTTGGGAGGGGACACAGCTGGGACACCTGCTCAAACTGGCCAATGGGGTATTCCATACCGTGTGACATCATGTCTAGTATATAAACTGGGGGGAGTTGGCCTTAGGGGGGATCACCGCTCGGGAACTAACTTGGCATCGGTTGGCGAGTGGTGAGCAGTTGCATTGTGCATCACTTGTAAAATCCAATCCTTTTATTATTATTATTATTGTCATTTTATTATTGTTATTATCATTATTAGTTTCTTCCTTTCTGTTCTACTAAACTGTTCTTATCTCAACCCATGAGTTTTGCTTTTTTTCTTTTTTTTTTTCAGATTCTCTCCCCTATCCCACTGGGTCGGGGGGAAGTGAGTGAGTGGCCGCATGGTGCTTAGTTGCTGGCTGGGGTTAAACCACAACATTCCAGAACTCATTAATATTTTCAGCATCTCTAAAACTCTGTGGCAAGGAGTTTCACTAGTTACTAGCTATGTAAAAAAATACCTAATTTTATTTGTTTTGAACCTGTTTTCTGGTCATTTAAGTTGGCATAGCTGGTTTTACTATCATGAGAAGTAGCAGATACAAAGAGGTAAAAAAACAACACCCAGAAAACAGGAGGTTCACACACCAAATGTGCACAGAGCTAAGTTTGGGAATTGTATGTTCCTCTTATTTTCTTATATACTTCTGCCTCTTTGCTTCATTAATTATCCTCATGCCACTCCATTGTACATATTCTCTTCTGAACTGAAGTATCCCCCCTCGTAACATCTGACTTTGGTAAGGGACTTTAAGTAAGTTTATTGGATTTCCCTATATACTTTATCAACAGGACCACCTTTACACATAATTTTCATCAATTCCTTCAAATACTCTTTTCTGTAAATAGTTTTCGTATGTTGTGACAGGCCAAAAGCACTCATGGTTAATGGCAGATCCAGCAGGAACCGTAAAAAAAGCTAGGAAAATGCGACCTGGAATGTTAAGGTTGATTTGGCTGCATTCACAGTTAAAAGGGAAAATGTTACTATTTTAATAACAAAATGTAACTCAGAAACTCACAGTTTTGCATGTGTTGTTAATTCTACTTAGTAAGAAAATAATCAGCTCATATAGTTAAAAGAGAAATTTTTGAGAACATGTCCAAGGAGAATTTCAGTGCACAGATGGTCACTTGCAGTTGTTAATTTTCTGCCAGTACTTAAATGTGAGTGACAGCATTTAAGTGCTTGAATGTGCCATTTGGGGTGGGGGATCACTGGGCTTCTCACCCTCCAAAAACAACTCTTGCTAAGCAATGGGTGAAGTAAATAATTTTATACAGTCTGTAAAGTCTTATTCTAACAGATAGAAACACTAGCATATTGAAAGCAGGAGATATTTAGCAACAAAATAGGAGGGTGGGGGGGGAAGTGTTCTATTATTTTCTCCTGCAAGTGAAAGTCCAAAATCAAGTAAGAAAGAAAGAGAGAGAGAAAGGGAGAAAAAGCATGACTATCTTGTCTGCGTGAAAAAGAGAATCTTTGTCAAGTAACCTTTATAGGCCTTGGTACAGCTTAGACTAGACTGATTTGATTGTTATGTCTGGGGATTCAGCCTGGGGAAAAAATAGAGAAAATGAAAGCATCCTTATTGATTACTCCATCTCCTTTTGTCTTCTGATTTAGTGGTTCAGTTTCAGAGTCTGCCTGGGATATATAAGGCACTTCAGGAAGACTGCCTTGGTGAAGGTGAGCTGACAGCTGAGAGGTATTTTTGAAATGCACATAGCTGAGAAATGGAACCAACATTGATCTGCACTTAAAGGACATAATGTGCACTGGTTTATACAGCAAAGTTGGTCTTTAGGTCCAACTCGTTTATTACAGTACCGTAAATCAAAACAGTGGCAAGGCAAACAGCAACAAGGGGCTTATCTGATTTGTAAATTCCAGTATAAATTTAAACTGCAGAAAGCTTAAATTATGATGACCTGTTATTCAGATTACATTAACAATGGGGCAAATAGCTCATTACCTCACACTGGTATGTTAAATACCACTACTAGGTAAAGTTGTGACTTCTGGCATTTTGCTAAGACAACATATTTCTGATTTACTTATTGATATGTTAATTCTTCCACTAAATTAAAAAAAAGAACTTTCAGTCTTTGAGAAAGTTTGGTGATGGAATGTTACTCATCAAAAATCACGACTATCAGTACAGCTGACAGTTCAGAGATATAATTCATGTGAAGCCCTTCATTACATTAGAGCCCACAATGTAAATATTAATGTTACCAATAAAAGCACCTAGAAATTCAGTATTACACATTCTTGGTATAGTTTCAGCTGAAGGTCAGATGCATTGATCAACTGCACCCATAAAACACTTTTCTTCCTCAAGGCAAGCTTGCAGCGTGCAGCATGGCATCAGCCTGCCTCTCCTCTCAGGGTGCTGCCAGGCAGACAGTCCCTGTGAAAAGCAGCTGAGAATAGCCACATTCATGTTAGGCACCAGAAAAAAAGCAATGCCCCAGATGAGCAGAATTTTTCCAGAAGAGATCAGACTGCCAGTGTTCAGGGAAATGTGTTAAACAACCTTCAGACAAAGCCTTCCACTAGGATTTTTTTTTCAGTCATACAAAACCTAAATCATTTTTTTCTACCTTCTGCCTGAATAGAACAGATAAGCTTTTTGTCTTATAGCACTCAGATACCAAGACATTAAATAGCTCTTAGAAGAGACTCATGTGTCAAGGCATTGTAGGATTCTGTTCAGCTGCAAAATTAAAACTGGGAGATAAAGTAAAATACTTGATATGATCAAGTGCTAATGTTCACAGTGGCCTTTGCTGAGCATGTGTTCATATAATTAACAACTGTATTATACTGCTCATGCAGAAAAAGACAGATTGAGTGTTGCGCAGGCATAATAGTAAAATTCAAGAGAAATGAAGAAAAAGTTTTCTTTTTTCCACAGCATCACTCTTGTCACATTTGTGTAATACAGTATTCTCCCTCAGCTTCCACTGAAAAATCTCACCCATGTTGATTTCTTCTATGTGCAGAAGCTTACTTGTGCATACTGTTTTCCTCTTTTACTCCACTTTCTTAATTCCAAAACAGTATAGAAAGTAAGAAAAAAAAGGTCTCTCAGAATGATATACATACAGATTTTCTTAAAGCATTGTTTTTGCCAGAAATTCAAGTACGGATTCCAAATTCTTTAGGATTTTTTTCCCTTACACATTACTCTGAGCCTTTTCTTCCCGTATGCCTTCTTAGGCTCACTTTGACCTCATGTTTTCTTTTTTTCACTTCCGACCTATTATCTCTACTCTGTTCTCTCAGTACTGCCTTTTCTGGAATGGTCTAAGGCTAATTAGGATTGGGACAACAATACGGTATGTGTAGTCCTAGGAAAAGCTACTGAGCACAAAACATAAGGGAATGGGCAATACCTGACAATGCATGACAATAATCAATCAAGAAGACTTGATATTGGACGGAAAGATAATTTTTCTATGACTATCCTGACATAAAACATTAAGATATGAACGTGTTAGAGGTCTTTAAAACTGTATGGACACATCTGTATCAGCTGTAATTCTCTCATAATATAAAGCTAGAGATATCTGTTTTGTTCACAAAAGGCTGTCTGTCAATTTCAATTAAATATATGGAAGAGGTCTCTTCAGTGAGGCAGTATTTTTAACAGCTGCATTTTCCAGTATAACTGCACTTACGAGCTGCTAAAATAGCTACTGTGTCTGAGTAAAGATATGAACCCAATTCTTTCTGGACTTTGAGCTACATACGTAAACTACTGATGAAAAGGAGCCTAAATTACAAGGGTCTGTATGAGATGCGTACCAGGGCAAACATAGAATATTAGCTTTTTTTTGCTCTAAATTACTTGGAGTAGCAGCTGTTTCACACTGGCTGTGAACTACGCTGCAGTTACAACTTTTGTTACCCAGAGAAATCAGGACGTCTGCCTTTACCCTCTGTTTAACACAGATCCTGTATTCAGTGGGACCTCGTCCACAACCACCAGCCTAGACACATCACCCAAACAGAAATCATTAAGCCTAGAAGTGAAAAATTTCATGTTCAACTACCTGTCACATTTTACTGGTAACTCTTTTTCCACCCTCCGGGTCTGATTCATCTTTCAGTTATGTAAATAATGAGAAGATTTATCAAGTTAAAGGAGTTACAATCAGTGAAAAATTGTGATGAGTGAGAATAAAATCAAGCCCCCTTGTTTTAAATTTGGGAATCTCTGAACGTAGCAACGCAGAGAGAGATGGCTTTATACTTCACTTACTTTAGACTCACTTAATTGATATCAGACTATTAAAATGGCTCTCAAAACCTGCCAAACGATACTGTTATATGAAATTCTTATTTTTGAGTGCCAATAAAATCTGATGAATTTAAAAGCCTGATCCTTTAACAATTTTCATAAAGCATAAATCACAAATGACTTCTTATAGAAGCTACTAAATGTAGTAATAGCACAATCTAAAGAACAGCACCAGCAGTTTTAAAATCCTATTTTTTCTTATTCAACTTAGGAAGACATACTAGTCTAGGACTAAACTCAGTGTGTCATTATTTTGTACAGTAATGCTATCATCAGATCTTATGTAAATACACATCATAAATCACTGGAAATGTCTATCTATGATAGCTAGGTAACAGTTCCATGAGATAACAAAAATGCAAGTGTCTTTAAGGATTTTGCTCAATCACTGTTGAAATAAGGAGAGTCAAGCACTTGTGTGGAACTTTTCTGTTTTGGCAGGGCCAAGCAGTTTACTGTCATAAGGATGCAAAACCAACCTGAGTGGAATAGTTCCTTGGCCAATGTCAATCAAAGGATCTCCACTGACTTCAAAAGAATGTGTCAATTTACATTACTTGGAGAGCTGTCTATTTGTTCATACTTTTAGATTAAATGTCATTGCTATTATTAGGAAAAGGTCAAACCAAGTGTCTATGTTACCAAAAAAAATATGTAAACAACCATGGAAGGCTAAAACACACGTTAATGAAAAGCATACTCCTTACCACTCACAGCTTAACTCTCAGAACTAGGCACCTGAAACTTTGACCTTAACACATCTTCCTACTGAGTGCTTCTTCAGAGGGTAAGACAAACATTTTGTTTTCATATGGAAAAAATGTGCTTATTATTCTGGTTGTGATTTTAATGCAGCTGCCTTGATGCTGCTTCCATGTCAGTTTTTTGGTGTATGGAACCTTTTAGAGCTATTGTGATAAATTTTTATAACTACAACAGAACTCCCTGAAAAAATATTTACCTAACAAGTATAGAACAGATTTATAAATGAAATTAGATGTGTGGAGTCCACAGTCAGTTCCTAACTCTATCACTTTAAGTCCTAGTAAGTTTCACAAAATCTTCATTGTGCTGTTATCTAACCACTGCGTGCCTGCATTCCTACTGAAAAGTCCCAATAGTGAAGGTATTCAAACCACTTAACTTTGGCAAATAAATTGAGTCTAAGTAGAGGGTCTGATGATGAAAGAAGAGCCTCCAGGGAGTTATTCAGACTATTTAGGTTAGGAATTTAAGCACTGCCCAAACAGTCTTGATCCCTTCCTTAATGATCACATTTCTATCATTGGGCAGGAACAAATTTGCCTGCATCAGAACACTACTCAACACTTCCATAGACTTCATTTCCAAATGAGGAGCCACAAAATAGACCTTCCCCCCTTTATACTGCTGTAAAGGACCCTAATCTGGTTAAAGAAGCCTGTGCATGCACATTGCAATCTCTCATCTGTTCTGCAAAGTTCAGGGCATATAATGTTACCTTGAGATATGACAGAGCCAGCAAGTCTTTTTTTGGTGACTTGGAGACAAGTCTTGAACACACCTTTTAAGAGTGGAAATTTTGGAAAAATAATAATTAAAAGCCCCCACTGTATTGTGCTCATACAATCTACATTCATGAGCTCATTCCAAATACCGTGCTTTGAACAGAGACAAGTGGCAGCATGTCAGATTAAACACAGAAGGGCCAACAGTCAGATTATCCCTTTAAACACACACCTATTTCGCTTGCTTTGGGCTGCAGGTGGTTGTGGAGACAATGTGAAAATGAGGGAGTATCAGAAAACAAAGGGTAAGAGGCCTATTTAAACAGAATCGATTATGCTTTTCCAGTGAACATTGCAGGAGGGGAAATGCAAAACATTCATCCTGTTTTACAGCCATATTTAGAGACACTTAGCATGTTCTGAAATTTTGAAGAAAAGAAAGGAAAAAAAATATATTTGATTATGATTACTAACCAAAAAACATGGGGTTTCTTTTACCAGATGCATGCTGGTATCCACAGTATCTACATATATGGCACAGTATCTACAGGGAACCTATACTGTTCTGGAAAAAAATCTGAAAGCAATGAGACAGCCAACTAAAACAGCATTAAACATTTATGCTGAGGTATCTGAATCACTCCCTTCTTCATGAAGTGCTTACAATGAAGATACAATTTAGGAGCCAGAATTAGGTAGCCCAAATACTGCATAATATGATACAAAGTACAGATTTTATACACTAGATACTGCATTCAGATTCTAAGTTGTCCTCTGAAAATTCATCACTAGAAAGTGAACTGTTATTTATAGCCAGGAGTTGGAGAAGCCATGCAGAATTTTTTGCTTACTCTTTTTCATTAATTGTGTGTAATCCATCATTCAAACAACTTACCCTCCCAGCATAATGCATAACAGTGAAGGTGGAGCCCTGATCCTTTGGAGCAAGGTTACCATTTCCATCTTTTGTGGAGGAGTATACTGCATTTGTGTCTGATGTATCCAGGAAGGACTGAATGCGTTTAGAAAAACTCTGTTCCACTGACCAAATAGATTGGCTTTCTTCATCCAGCATTGACAAAAAGCCTGATGGTTTCTGAAATGAAAAATAGATTTTTCTCGTCTTATACAGGAGCAATAGATTTTCAGTTGTTCCTTGTAGAGTAATACAGCTTGTAATTTAGTAAACAGAAACGTGTATCACCTCAAAGAAAAGGAAAAAATGGTTAAAATATTCCGATAAGTCTCCAAGGCTAGGTACATCAGATAATTCTGCAAGAAGTGTAGGGAATACTATTTCAGTTGCCAAAACTAATGATATCTTGTAGGAAACTGATTGGGCTACTTCCTTCTTAGAATTTATACTCCAGAAGTCAGCTCCAGGCACAAAAGGAACTGTCAGGCTTACAACAGAGACTCGTCAGTCCTACAGCTGCATTAAGGACGTTGCATGACACATAGATGCTACGCATGAATCAGTATGGGCAAGGAGTTTCTGTACCGTCTCCTTCAACTCTGGACTGTCACACATCTCTGTTAGCCCTTGAGCAAAGAGGGCAGTTAAGACAGCTCACTCTATGGTCTCTTTGGACCCATAACCTTCTCTACAGATTCATGAATCAGAAAATGCAGGCAAAAGCTTGTACTAGTCTAACATGTAAAGACTGTGTATAAATATATATGGTGTAAAATGGATCTGGAAAATACCTGAAAGAAAAAATCCAAGGCTGCAGTATGGTTACCAGGAGAATACACAGTTTCCATGGCAACTCCCTCTTGTACACATTCTGCTTGCTCTTGTAGGAAAAGCACTTCATTGATGTACTGGTGTATCTTCTCATTGGTCATGTTGACACACAGCTATTGTATAACCAAGAAAAAAACGAGTATTAGAAGTTTACTGCATAATTCATCGGTGTAGGTTTTACTGCATGTCTAATATTGAATTTGATGAAATGTCAATCCACAACATGTTATCTCTTGGTAGACCATAGATTAGCAAGACCCCCGCAAAATTTACATTTTAACAGCTATTAGCGTTAAATTGGGAATAAACAGATTTCTGCCTGCACAGTTCATCGTGAATTCCACATAAGAATCATCCAATACCAGCATTGTCAAATACAGTGCAAATTTACACTAATTCCATTGATTGAAGTGGGATGACTCTATATATAAATTGGTACACTTAATACTCTTCTGCAGTTTATATTCAGGAAGATTACACAGATGCAATGTGCTTTTAGAAAAAATAACTACATATTTGGTTAAGATCCCAACTGTCTGGTTAGTTCAATATTAACAAAGACATTCAAACTCTGCTTCCACATATGATGTCACTGAAGTCTAAAGCAGTCTCTGAAGAACTCATTGTGTTTTGCCCAAATATGTTATAAAACACCTACGGACATTTTACTAGATGCTTCTCTCCATTTTATTGATATTCTAAGGGAAGGCTGGCAAGAAAACGGTCTTCAATAGAATAGTTCAGAGTTTGAAGACATAATTAATACAAAAGCCTCTCAAATATTTTGACTGCCTTGTAGGAGGTATAGTGCCACTTTTGCAAAATAAATAGTTTAATAGGAACCTGATTTTCAATTAAAAACAGGTGGGAATTGTATTAGCTGATTTGGGACCTTTTGTATTTTATTCAAAACTCACGATCTCCAAAAAGTAAATATTTAATAATTTTGTGGAATAAATGTTTTAACTATTTTATTGATATTAAAGTGGAAAATTTAGTGGAAAATTCTAAAATGTCCTCCAATGCTATACTACCTATCACTAAGAAATTAAGAAAACAGAAACTCCTAAAATGGTGGAAGAACCCTTTATATAAGGAATGATGCAAGGAATGCTTGCATGCAGTCTCTTTTCAGACTAAACTAGTCACTTACTTATTTTGGCCATAAACTGTATCTTCCATGAATGAAGTGTGTAAAAGTAATTCCATCAGCATGTTAAAAAATATGAAATATTTAGATCAAAACTACATGGCTTAACATCCAGATGAGGGAAAAGAACCCAAGTAATGTTTAATAGTTGCCTGAATTTTCCATTAACACCTCATGCTAGTACAGTCAACTTGCACTTGCTATACACTGAAATAGACTAGTATGAATAACAGTAAGAAGAAATAAAACAAAACCCCATTTTATAACCAAATGTATGTAATTAACTGTCTTTACTAATGCTTGATAGTGCAGACAAAAGACAGCCTCAAGTAAATCCACTGTTTTTTAAAAGTGGGATTTCTAAAGATTCAGGTTGTTATTTTATTAACAATGAAAGTATACAACTGACTTACACTATCTACTTCTTTTCTGGAAAAAGACAGCTTTTTAAACTTTGTGGCAGGCAAAATGTGCTTTACTGATCACTTTTCCAATTCTAATTACAAGATCTTTTCAGAAGCTTTGTAACATCATTTTAGAAGACAGACATAACATTACAGGCTTATACTTCACAGGGTATGTAAAGGCTTAAAATGATGCATGCTGTGTATATCTTTGTTTGCAAATGAGTTATTTAGAGAACCATGTTGTTTAACTTTACACAGGTATATTTTACCATAAGAAAAGTTGACAAAATCACTATAAACTCAAGCTTTTGTTTTATCATCTGCCAGTCTCCTAAAATACATAAAACCAATACATGTACTCGAGGACCTGGCTGTGCAGCATATTAAACTATTCAAGAAGAATTAAAAAGATCTGATAAATAGCACTGGTTTTAACTGCCAAAAGTAAAAGGTGTATTATTTTGTTCAAACTCATACATAACATGCTGGGCTGGTAAAGAAAAAAAAATAATTTATAAATTCCACTGATCAGTATATTATGGCACACACTGGTGTGCATTTTAGTAATATAAGGAACGCTGTCATTCAGATCGGCAGATTTGCCATAATGACAGTAAAGTTATGCAAACCAGACCAGAAAGCAAGCTCAAGCGCTTATACACACTGCAAGCTGCTCCAAAGCTGCACTCTCTAGCAGTGGCTGTGAGTAACAGCTCTGCAGAACGTGAACCAGCAGACCAGCCACAGGCTGCTGAAAAGCAAGACACTCTGACCGTATCTTTCTCCATTTCAATGTTTTATACAACCTGCTAGGAAAAAGTAATAATGTTCAAAAGCTTGACACAGGTTGGCATAATAATTAAAACAGCTGAAATGTAGGAATCAGATGAAAATGAACTAAACTAGCTTTGCTAACACAACTTTTTTGCTCCACGTTATATGAAGTATTATATAAAACAATGACATATTTTCTGTCCAAAGATATGAAAAGTTCAGAAAACTACATTTTTTAAGCATGTATTTAATTGTACCCATGAAAATTAGGTGGAAATATAATAGTAATAAAAGAAAATACAATGAAATTTTGGCCTAAAACAAATGTTGTGGGAATACCTTTAAGCATTGTTTATTTGCTTTACTTTGCAGCATTACTCGACATTACCTATGGTGGTACTTCTCATTAACCATTGTTAAACTGTTCTTTACATGCCTCTTACTGGCTCCATTGCACGTCTCTTCTGTAAGAAATCTTCTTACCTGTCTTCCTTTCTAATCCTAACTCACTGTTATGTCTTAGTTAAAACAAATACACCATCTATTTGTCCAAGTCTTCATTAAAAAGTAGAAGAAAAAAAAAAAGTCTTGTTCAAGCATTTAAACAAACAACTCGAAGTATCATCCAAATTGTAGAATTTGGAAAATAATATAGTGGCATTTGGTAAAAAGAATAAGTATTCATCACATTAGAGACAGTGTTAGCTTGATCTCTCTTCTTTTACTACATTTGACTGATTAGTACTATTAAGTATACTCCAAATTCAAATTTAGGTAGAAGACCAAAATTGTACTGTGCTCTGTAGACAGAAAAGCACTTTTGACTAATAAAATTTTCCTGCTCTTCACTTTATATAAATAACTATTTGAAAAAGCATAGCCAAAAAAAGGAAATTTGTGAAAAGAAAACTTGGTGACAATCAGTGAGGGAACGATGGATGTGAACACCCTTTGGAAAGCTCATTTACATCCTGTGGTCATGAAGAAGGATTAGCTCTCTCAAGGGATGCGTACTGAGAGCATGGAGTAAAGCTCACGGCTGTCATATCAACACATCTATCAAGTCGTATGTTATGGGCCAAGATGATGAAGCTACAACGCCAAGTTTAATTTGCAAGGATGTGCTCTAGCATTTCTCAAAAATGTAATTCTAAGACAGTGGAAGGCAGAATCACCTTCCATTTACTGAGGTTGGACCCAGAAAATATTTTTAAACCTAAGGTTGATGGATCACTTTTTTCTCAGAACTACCTTCATCACTGTTTCCCCTTGTACCTGCTACCCAAACATTTCCACATCCTTTTCTTTATGTAGAGTACCAATCAGAATATTTTTAATAAATGTGTTACAAAACCAGAACCCATTACATTTCTTCCTTTGCTTTTTAGGGGCAATAGGACCTAATACAGATTTCTTGTTTTCCATGCAGCTCCAACAAATTCAAACATAGTCCTTCTGCCTCTCTGTCAGAAGAACTTTATTTCACTGGGAGTTCATGTTGTCTCTGGGGTCAGTTGCCATTAGCTGATCTGTGTTCCTCTAATAAACTAAAACAGAACCCAGTGCTATATTAAAATTTTATTATGGGTAGCTGTCATCTGAAAAGCCTTCCACAAAGGAGGGTCCGAAAAGCCCCTCCAGAAGGGACACAATTTCAATACAAAGTGGAATAGTCCCTCAGCTGATTTTGTACATATAAAAGTATTAAACAAACAGGCATAGTAACAACAGTCTTTCCTTGAAAGAATTTGGAATTAAAGATACTGAAATAGTTCCAAATTATTTTTTCGCTCATACTGCTGACTGTAAGATAAAAAAGGGTGCTGCTTGGAAAAGTGAGATAACAGTTAATAAATGTCCTTGTGCAGCATTTCACCAATCAATCACAAACTGAATCTAGCTGGGAATCTCAATTTTAGATAAATTATTTTATTTTTGGCCACAAAGTGTCTACCATAAAAGAATAAACTAAAAATAAACATTTTAACATCAGGTACCTGATAAGCCAACTTTAAAACTGAGTAACACTGGTTTTCCAGTGGCTGACTGGAATACTGCATGGACAATAGCGTCCTGCACAAATGGAAAAAAATGTGTGCAGGCTGCAAAAAAGACCCAAGGGACTGAGAAGGAAGAGGGATACACCATGACAAAAGCCATACAGAGTGTAAGACCCACAGGAACTGGGTCGAGGAACAAATTAAAACATAGGGTCGCCGGGTCCCTGAGGGCAGGAATAGGCTTTTCCAGCCTGGCTCAGCTTTCCTTGGGGCCCCCCCCAGGCCCTGCCCATGGGCCCAGTCCCAGCAGACACCATGGCAGTGACAGCTTCCAGCCCCATCTCCAGCTGCTCCTGAGAGGACCCCAGCCCCAGCTCACTGCTTGCCATGTCAGGGCTGTCAACGGGCGCCATTACTGGCCCAGGTTCTGTCCACTGTCCTCAGGCCCTGCGGGATGGTGCCGGTGTGGGAGGGCACGGCCGGCACTCGCGTCCTCCCAGTGCCCGGCTCCCTGATGCCAAGGATCGGCTGGCTCTGGCCGCTCCACAACAAGGATATGAAAACCCTCCTGTGCATGGAGGCTAGCAAAACTCTGACTTTAAGATATCATGTTATTTTTCCCTGTTAAAGGCTGAGTTAAGCTAGTAAAGCACTGTCCCTCATCCTGTGGGGAGTAAGGAATGCCCCAGCACTGAGAACTGCAGCGGGAGGTTCTGCATCCAAGTCCCTGTGTAGTATCAGAGCTCGGTGTGCACCAGCACAGGCTAGCAGAGACAAGCAGGACCATCCATCTATACTCTGGACAGGCAACAGTGAAGAAGGCCGATTTCTTCTGCATAAAATAAAATACTGGAATGCTTTTTCAGACTGTCCAAATGCAGACACTTGTGCGCGTGACCTCCCATCTGCTATCACGGAGACTGCAATGACTGTAGAAAAGTTAAGTCGTGTAACTTGTAGTTATCCATCCACAAAACAGGCAACACGAGCTCATATTGGATAGCTAGAAGTGGTCTCATGGCTGAGGCAATGCAATTTAATACAAAATATTCTGTTATGACTGTTTTGGCTAGGAAAGATCAGATGACAAAATTAAACAAAGTCGCAGCAGGATTAACTAAAGAAATAACACACTGTGAAGTTAAAACCTACCACACCTAATCATAAAAGTAGGTGAAAACTCCTGTGAGCACAGCTGGGTTGCACAAGCTCTTCTGCTTCACCATAGTGACTCTGAAGTCCGGAGTGGGGCAGGCAATGCTCTCTGCTCTCGGAGCCAGCTGGCTTCTGTAGCCAGAGATGTGCTGCACAGAGCTGCCATGGGGCCATGCCTCTCCCAACACTCTACTGCATCACATGGATAATGCACATGTACTTTAATGGGTATAGAGTTGAATGGGAGTCAAGAAACACTTGCCTGTTTCCATGACCTGCGGAACTAATTCAGATAAATTACTCGTATTTCCTATAAAAAGGAGGTTATGATATATACTTTCTTCTGCAAAACTCAAGAGGTCTACAAAGGCAAAATACCATGCAAGACTTAAACACATTATTTAACAAGAACTAAATATTTTTTTCAGTTTACCACTTGAATTAGACATCAGAGAGGAAAGACTCTACTAGAGTCCATTTTGTTTAACTGCATTATTGCTCTTTATGATGCCTCCACAACTACAGACCTCTGTTTCTGTAGAAAGACCTGACTTTCTGCAGGGAGAAGAAATGCAACTCTTGCTACTCTAAAGTCTGGTTTTTCTGCTATAATACAGTTTTCTTAGAAACAATTAGGTGAAAATGGTACAGGCAACTTTATCAGCCTTCCCTCCTGCTTATCACTTGTTAGATTCATTGGCCATGAGTTCTTTCCATTTGTGTGCATGCTCTTGTGGTCAAAGAATACATTAGCATAAAGGTATAAAGAAGATCGCAGCATTCCTTGACTGCACTATTTGGAGTTGTGCTGTGAATAAGATCTAACCTAGTTTTAAACTCTATCGGAAGAGAAGCAGACATTTTCTACTTTTAAAGGAGTGCAGATTAAGCTGTAAACAAATATAGACCCTCTCAAAAAAGGAAACCTAAGAAAACATTGAAAACTGCCATTGAAAACTGCCATTGCTATTTTTGGTAAAGCACTCCTATTTCTTGAAATGATCACAAAATGAAGGCCATTTCTGTATAGAACGGGAAAGACAAATGTGTGCTCACTTCTGACCATGTTCCAGGGTGGCTGTATACAAAGCTGTTCTGGCACAGCAGGAAAATGCTGTTCCCAAGCCAATGAACACTGCTAGGAAGTGATTGTAAATTGTAATTGGGGTGAGCTAAAAGTGTACTGTAGTGATTTACCTTAGCTCAGCTGATGAGCAGTAGCTCACTGAGGCCTGGTAATTCGGAAGCTTTCAGTCTTTATTGAACAATGACTCCCTCAGATTGTGGCTTCTAAAAACACTGTCCCCTGTCTTTCAGCTTTTAAATTTCATATCAAAAATCACAACTCCGCTCACTATCACTTACTCCATACACTTATTTACTGGTATTAGAATTACATGTCCTATTTTTGCTATTATAATGTATCACACATATATTCTATAAAATGAAGGCTTACCAATGCTCACCAAGTACAAGGAAAACTGAACATTTGATTAATACTGGTTTTAACTTCTAATGCTGCCTTCTTTGTAACCGTCTATGAAACTTTTCTCCTAGCATGCTGTCAGTCACATCATTTTGCCTGCAGAAGTTACCAGATTCTTGGTGTAGACATAATTAACCTTTTCTAGTTCTTTTACATCTATTGTCCTATGCATTGTTCATGAACCATTCCTAGACCAATTCTTCGTTTCCCTTTGACATTTCAATTCTTTAATGCCTTATCATTCCAATACACTCACTGGAGTGGACAAGTTATTCTGTCTGGTTTATCCAGCTCTCTCTTCCTGAACCGTCTTCAAATACAGCCTATTAAAATGAATTGCTTAAATTGACATGTGATTTAGTATCATATTGCTCTCTTAATTATGATACTAAACTGTCTATCAACTGTCCTGATTTGAAGGATTCACGCAGCTGCTTGGAATGCCCCCAGATATGGGCAATCAGGAGGTTTTAATCTTTCTTGAAAACAGCTGTTTTGGTTTTTTTTTCCAAGAAAGCAGGCAAACGGGATTCATAAAGAATGCCTTGCCTTACACTAATTTGAAACAAAAGATTCATTTTCCCCAAATTACTTTTGTAGTGCCATTTCAAAATATGTTAATCTAAATGTAATGAAAAAAGTATTTTTATGGCTCCTCCGCTGTTTGGCTACAACATTTAATGTTAACATTCTGCAATCACAAGCTTTGACACTGGGCATGTTTGCAGACATGATGCAATGTTTTGCATGAGGACCCTATCTGGGCTAACAAGCCTGTTTACCTTCACGGTTAACAAGCCCAGCAGAATACTGAACTAGGCGAGACTGCTAGAAAGCTCCAGCTTTTGAGTGCAGACTGTTTTGGGTATGTCTGCATGATTACACTGTGACGCAGGGATACAAACTGCTTCTCTTCACTGAAACTGCAACCTATCACTTCAGGAATGAGATGTGTTAATCATATTATAGAGTCCATATAAAAATGAACCCTGTAATTCCCTCACCTCTATTCTATCTTTTCAGGAATGCAGTTCAGTAGTTTCTGAGGTAATTACTCAGAGTATCACTCAGTACTACTCAACAAAATGCATTCAGTCCAGGTGGGGGGACAAGTCTCTTGAAATACATTTATTTAGAAAAAATAAAATAAAAATGCAAAGTTGACTTTGAAATTATCATGTTTGCTAATGCAGATATAAAATAAATTGCTTTTTACTCATTTTTCTTTAAATCTCCTACTTTCTCTTCAAATGTGCTCTGCAGTCACTAAGCAGAAAATTACTTACCACAGAAATTGGAATTCATGGTATTTCATGATGTCAGTTGCAGAACTTATATGAGTTTCATGACAAAAAACAATACAGAACAGAGTCAAAGGAAAATAACCAGTAAGTCCCAAGATGCAACCCTCTCTTTTGAGATGCATTTAAAATGCATAGAATACTTTATCCTTGTTAAACAGTAGGTTTTACAGAAATTTTTTTGCATACATTCAGTCTGTTAGAATGTTTTTTATTTTTCACTTGGTATTTTTCCCCAAAGTGGACATTTACACTGAGTAAATGACTGTCAATATTGGCACACATCAATAGTCCTTAATACAGGAAATGTTCAAGCAAGGTAGAACTGTAACAGCAAAAGGAGTTTTGTGAGAGGGGACCTGGAATATGTTTTATTGCATTTTTACATGCCCTTTTGAAGGTAGAGGTAAGCTCGCCCTGTTTGTGCCTTCAAACATTTGGAAATTGGGTAGCAATGTAAACATGCTATACGAACTGCACTAATGTGGCTCTAACTCCTATTTCATTAGAAAGTTGATTCATAAAACAATGGATTGACTGGGATGAAGGGGCAAATTCTTATTTCAAACAGCAACAGGTCCTTTGTTGTTGATGCCATCTCTATTCTTTTCTATGCTTTCATTTTCTATTCTATGCTTTGATCTTCTGCTGCTGCATTACAGAATGAATGAACAACTGAACAATAACTTAGACATCTCTTTCAGCGTGTTGTGTAGAGCTGCTAATGCTTTCTGAAATATGTAATTCACAAGAGCTTTGGTATTCAGAGACTAATGTTAAACGTGGCCAAACAGTTCCATAACTTTCAAAAAATGTTTGATATGTTTAAATGGATTTTTAACCATTCAGTAAGCTGAAGTTTAATTTATTTTCCATTGAAGTAATTCAATTTTTTAAAAAGTCACATATTGTAAAGTCACACAGAGGTGAATCTGCCAGTAACGGCACATAGCATAATGTAGCATTTTCATTCTATTTTTTCTCCAAGGCTTCTGAAGACCTTTTGATCTTTCTTCCAAACCAGTGTATTGTCCTCCTACTCACTGACCTAGTTGAAGTATCACTTCCAGAAGCATGAAAACAGACAACACTAAGTATTTTCCTCAGATTGTCTTTCAGTGCTGATACTACTCCTCTTCCAAATCATTATGGTACATGTTTACTAGATTCTTTTAAAATGATGAATAACTGTACAAAGCCTGTGTTTTAATTCACACCCATATAAGCACAATGGGAAGAAAAAAATTTAAGAGCAAATTTTCGCCTCCACGTATGCTTATATTCTGATCAAAACACTCATTTTGGCTAAAACCCAAAACCTTAATAGAAGATTTAACATTAACAGTTACAGTAAATTCAGCAAAACATAGCCACTTACCTGTTCGAAAGTATTCTTCTGAAATTCTTCAAATCCGAAAATATCCAGTACTCCAATTTCAAATACCTGGTCACTATGAAAAAAAAAAAAATTACAGATAATAAGAATTCAGGCAAGTGAATAATGCACCTGTTGTTTCTGACAAAAGTATTTGTTCTAGGATCGAAGCAGGCTGTATTTCAAAAACATGGTACAAAATATACAAGCAGACCACATATACAACTGAATCAAAATTCTACCCACCAACCTATTGTAATGAACATAAATAAAAAAGCAGTGTTCAAGATTGTTTTAGCAGCCACTTTAAAAACTGTATTTGTAAGAGAATGAAAAAAATCTTAGCTTCTTTAAAGTCCAGTTTCTAAAGGTATAGGTATCCGTTTGCTCAGATGAGAGTTTAAAAATTGCTTGGTTGCACTCAGTTACCCCTTCCAGTTATTTCTTTGACAGCCAGAACTGCTCCTACTAAAGGTATTTCAAGGGAAACCTGTTAAGCCAGAGTCCTCTCTGTGCCAGCATCAAGTAGCGGCTGCTAGCTCAGGCTGCACAAGAGGTTACATCTCTCAGGGGAAAGAACAGTCAATGAAGACGACAGATGTTTCCTCTCTGAATATATATAAAAAAATACTTGTTGGCAATGCATCTAATTTGTCATGTGCCACTGCTTGCTTTCAGGAAAGGGTTTTTATTTTGGCCCAGTGGAAGGATAAGGGCAGGGCAGTCACCTAGGATTGGGACAGCAGAAATGAGAAAGGGACAGAGGTGTTATTATTCTGTACTTACTTGGGACTAAGTCATCGTAAACCTGATCTGGAGAAAAAAACAAGTTCACTACGGGGAGCAAAATCCATGTTTTGGGATATCCTGTTGCCTGCTTTGGAATGATTTGAGAACAGATATGAAAGTTCTGAGCTCACTGAGGCTGGCGTTTTCTTTATTTTCTTCACAGTATCATTAGACAGAGAACAGAAAAAGAGGGTTACAGTCAAAGATTTGTTGCAGTTTGCCTATGTGAATGTAGTGGGACTGTCTCCAGAGTGAAATGATCTGCCAGCAGGATGAAAGACTTTGCACTATAGCCAATGGCTGTCTGGAATAGGAAAAATCATTCAGCTTCCTGAGAAAGGAGATGGACACTTTCTAAAGCAGATGGGTTTTCCCTTCTCTTTGCCAACATAATTTGTAAATGCATACAAATAATATCACAGCCTGCTGTTTCTGAAATCTACTTTTCATTCCACATTTTTCCTCCATGTTCCCTCTATGTCGAAATCTATGTGTATAGCAGGATACAGACGTAAGGGAGAAAAAGGTGATCCACTGTTGAAGTACTTTATTATAGTTCTGTTACAGTCATTGTAAACACTGCCATTTAATTAGGAAAGGATCCAACACTGAAAATAAATTCCCATATAACAAACAAAAAAAAGTAAAATCATAAAAATATTGAGTACTATAAAACAAGCTAGGAAAAACGATCCTCAGGGACAAGGAGACCCTTCTTCAGAAATCACAGCCAAGAAGTTTGTCTTCATTTCTAAGGCATACTGGTTCAATGCACTACAGATAGTCACAAGACTGGCTACGTGCGTAAATGTCAGGCATAGAGAGTTGCATAATAAATCTAACCTAGAATGACTTTGTTGGGCAGGAGAGGTTATCGTGAGGTCGATTAGCCTCCGAGGGAATTTCTACAACAAGAAGCATAAAGATATATCACCAACTCCATCTCCAGCAATGAGTGCAATTTAAATTGTGTTTTAAAATGTAAGCCTCATTTTCAAATGTTCCTGATTAGAAATGGGTGTACGTTCCTTGCCACAGCATGTTTTCAACAAAACCAATCCATTTCTGTAGAGAAGAATGAGACATTTTAAAAACAAACTCACTCAGACCAATATTGAAAAGCCAGAATTATTATGTTATTTAAATAAGTTTTGGGGAAAAAAGTAGTTTGGAATTTCAGAATACTTAATAAAACTGCTATGTAATATTGCACAGCAGCTGAAATATTACATTATATTTCACAGTTATTAAGAACTACTTAACACGGATGAACAGTTTATCCCTTCTTTGTCTGATTCAATGAGTAGATTTGAGGCTGGACTGCTTACAACCCAGTTCAGTACCATGACTGTTATTTTGTCAAATTAGTCTCTCTCACTTTCTCTCAAGGAATATATAAACATTTGCATAAGGAAAAGGCCAGAACAAACTGACTTAATGAATTATTACAAATCAGGCAAAACAGGAACCTGGCCCTAGTTTCTAAAACTCCAGGTTAAAGCCTTAGCAGCCAGCCTATTGCCTACCTCAAATAACATTTCTTATGAAAACTGTAATATTTCTAAGAAATATCTTGATCTGCTGGAGATGCATTTGTTGACAGGAGAACATGTCATCCCAATGTTTTTGATGAACTCCACTTGATAATCTTGGTCTTGTATTATTAGAAGATGCACACACTACATGAAAAAGAGCTGGAGGTTTTACATAATTAGTATCTTGCCTACAGGGCAGGTATAACAGAACAAGGCTCTGTATCCTCTACAATAGTGACATTTTATTACTACATTGTGGCATTTATGTGCAAAGTCTCACTAACCATAATAGTAATTTTCTGTATTAAATTATTGCTCAGGTTTTGAAAATTAAATAGCAACAGACAGCACAACAACAAAATTAAAAGTGTTGTTTTACATGTGGCTACAAATTACTTTGCTTTTTTTCTTTCTTTCTTCTTGTCTTCTGTTTTATACCACTTTTCTTCTCAGAGGGAGGGTCCATATATGTTTTTCTTGGCTAGCTGTCAATCATATTAATTCCAGCAAAATTACTTTCCTTAAATTAATCATAGCAGAGATTCCCAAGGCAAAACAAAGCATGAATGATCCCATGTTTACAAATGAAAGGACATGTCACTAGTGTCTAAAAGAACAAACATTAGAAAAGAACACTTTTTGTTCTGAAAAATCCCCTTATTTTACTTTATTCTTTTATGGTTACTAAACATCACTGACCCTTTCCCCCATTATGTTTCAGATATTCAATATTAACTACGTATAAATAAAACAGCTACAGTTTTAGTGGGGACTGAGACTTTGATTTCAAGTTTGACGATATTTCCTAGCATAGAAAAACAGCAACTTGCCAATATTTGAAGAACATTTTTATCTCTTAAGACCAGTACATAGCTGTGAATAGTTAAAAACAGGCATGGATGTTAACCATAACTCACTTGATCTTTGTGATTTATAAAAGAGCATTTCAACTGATAATATTTTACAATGTCTCCAGTTTTGCCTTCTTCCTCAGAATGACATCTCTGTAAATGTGTCCTTATAGACTAGAAATACCTTTTGATCTTGTACTCTTAACAACTGCACTATAAAGAAACTACATAAAAATTCTTGGCAACTCCTAAAAACAATACACATACAGAAGACATCCTGTCTGATGATCTACTGTCTTGGCAGACATCTTGCCATTCATCAAGAGATGCTCTCGACCTGTTTGCCATTCCTGGCTCCCTTTACAATACTTCTGACCCACTGCTTCAGGCAAACCTGTAGGATGTTATTTGATCACTCTTTTTTCATCCCAGATGGTTTTCAGCTCTGAAATCCATAGGGTTCATTCCCATCGTCATTTTTTGTAGTCTGCCTACGTAAAGCAGCAAGGTGAATCTGTGGAGGCAGGATGATCTAATGTGCCTTTTCATCTGCCCCAGATAAAATGTTTCTTGCTCTTCCCCCAACTTCTGCCAGTAACCAGAAGGAACCCAGTAGGCTTATGTCTGATCTGGATAAACTAGAAGTGATACTGATTAATGAGGAAATATTTCTAGGATTAGATGAAGTATATAACCTAGCCTTCAAATGAGGACCCTCAGAATCCTAATTAAGACTCCCTCAGTTCTCCCAGGGGGACTGATTACACCCGTTGTCATAAATACGATTCTTGAAGGGAACAGGCTGAATACTCCCAGTTGGCTATGTTCTTAATCTGAAACAATTACTAAACCAAACTACTTTCCAAGACTTTTGAGAGTGCTTTTTCTGGTATTTTTTTTAAGATTCTGAGATTTTTGCTGAGATGGTGTCATTGCCACATCTCTTAGTCATCTTGCTCAACAACTGTCATTTTTCTTTTAATATTATCTTACCCAGGTGTGAGTGGTGCAGATAAGAGACAGTGGTTGGACACAGTGGAAAGAAACACTGGCTCCATATCTGACAAACATTTCTTTGAGTGACTTGACAGGTATGGCAGGAAGGGAGAAATATGTTTGCTAATAGACTCCAGATCTATAGCCCTCTCATCAGTAGCACATACTCTTCCCCACCTCTTCAAAGCAAAATTTGTTCTATGTTTTAAAAAACAGCATTGTCTTGTTTAATGAAACACGGGAAATGATCCAGACTGAAGCAGATCTCAAAACATGGTATTATGCACCATATGCTTTTAGATGCTTTGTACTGTTTGTTTGTTTTAAAGATTTCCCTACCTCCACATATAGAGACAATTCTCATTACGCTGTGCATTCATGTTTTGAACAGGAACTCTCTTTCCGTCCTTCCTGCACTGCCAGCACGCTTCTACTGGGTTCAATAATACATAAATGAATGCTTTAGTTTATGCTCTGGTTTTTTTTACTTAAACTGGGAGGATTTCTATTTCAGAATATCTATCTTGTTCTATAAATCAGGTGATGTGTATTAAAAAGTTTGTAAATGAGACTCCTGAGATCCTTCTTTTCCCCAAATAAGTGTTGCCACTGCTACCCTCTGGCAATATCTGAATTTCACTGGAATAAGATTACACAGCCAGAATACACCAGCTTTCAGAAAATACCTATTTAGAAATATTCTATATGCTCTATTTGGAACAGAAATCTCCTATGGCTCACCTGCTGATACAGACTGAGGGTATAACTGAATGCTAGCTTTCTTTGCTTGTCTGTAATACAGCAAGCATGTTGGCATTAGCCCCATATTCCGGCCACATAAGAGAGAAACTCTTTGCTAACTAGCTGATAAAACATCATGCCTTCTACTTACTAGCAGGCAGGGAAAACAATATCAAGATGTTCTCAAGCATATATACCTAATTAGCTTGTTTTGCATCAGAAAAGAGCAACAGTATTTCACAAGAGTTCACAGACATTCTTAAGTCCCCATAAGCATGAAGTCCTCTTGCAAAATGAGTTATGAGTTCTTAAAACATCATCTTAAGACATTTTATTACTAATATTTGGATCACTAGATGCAACTTTGCCAACATGCAATCAAGCACCTTGAAATGCCACATTTAGGCAACCATGAATGCTCTAGTCTCTTTTATCTACAAAACTGAAAATCAGCATATTTATTTGAATGGAAGTAAAACAGTCATAAACTTTGAAGAGTTAAGAGTCTTGAGAAGAAGTTCACCCGGACGATTTTTATAGTAATAGGAAATAATTATATAAATGAGTGAATATAAATATTAAACTTAAAAAAAATAAATATAAGCACCTGTAAGAAATTTTAATAGCTTTCTTCTAATCCCATTCTAGAGGCCAATTACAGAAAACCAGTTTCTCCCCAGTGAATTTCTTTGAAACAATATCAAGATGAATAAAGTAATATACCTCAAAGTACCTTGCAACCAGTCCAAACTAGAATCCATGGTTGTAATTTAGTTCTAACTAGACAAAATAGTAAGTAACTTTTTATGAAGGAGAACAACATTTCTGAAGGGGGATTATCTCACTTAACACTGCCATTAGAACTCTTGCTTTATATTTATTGGATAGTATTATAAAGTGATGAATTTGCTGGACTCTGGCAACACTTAATGTCTATACTTCATACCTCTAGAGCTTGGTCTTTGCAGCTTTTCATAGAATCATCTCCCCTTCCCTTAGATCTAATGGCAATCATCACTTTTATTTTGCCTGAAACCAGTCACAAGCTATTTCATGGTAAATATAAATCAGTATTAATGACCAAAATTTAGTAGCTTCAGCATAAAAGTTAAACTCAGGTAACTAGTTTCCTCAAAAATGCCAAGATCAAATGTTTCTCTTAGAGTTACTAAGCCAATAAATCTAATTTTATTACTTCATAAATTCTCACTGAATTTGGATGGAAGTACAGTTAAGCTACCTCACAATAAAACAAGAGAATTGAGTTAGAAACCTTATTCCAGGTTTCTGATGAAGGCTTCACCCCATCTGGTAAGTAGTAACTGTGTAAGTTTCTCACCAGGCAATGAAGTGTGGCTTGAAATGTATCATCAAGCTTATTTAGCCACATTAGTTAAAGTCTTTGGTGGATCTTTATTAAGACGTTTATTAAAACTGCACCAAACTGGAGGTATAATGCCACTAATTCATAGAATTGCTCAGATGTATATGAAGTAAATCTGAACCACAAATCACAGATTCATGAAATGACCTGCATTAATCCAACTTGCATCTTGAACTGTGCTATGCCTTGATTTACTACTACAGCTTATGCAATATGATTAGGCTGGACCAAAAAAAAAGGTGGGGGTGGGAGAGGTATTTTTTTTATCTTAAGCTGGCTAGCTCAACTGGGGTTGAAATATCAATGAAGGACTGTCAACTTCATTTTCACTTCGAATAAGCTATTTAGCTTCAAGTTTGGAAAGGGACCTGAGGCTGAATTTGGCCTGCCAAAATTTATTACGTCTTGTCAGCATTGCTAATATATCCTAAGCCAGTTAGCTTCCTCTACCCAGCCTAAAAGAACTCCCCTTTTTCAAGCATGGGTATAATATAAAACTATTGCAAATTCCTCATTCCTGACAACATCAAACAGCTGTCCTGTTTTAGCTGGGACTTAGAAAACCACATAGTCTTCAAGTTACCACACAGGTAGAAATTGTTTCACTGAGAAGTATTTCCACAAGGTAGAAGCCACCTTAGACACATATGATTGCACTAAAAGGAGACTGCAAGGTAAACAATATACAAACAGATTTGACTTTCATTATTTGAAGATCTTATGATACCTAGAAATTATAGGTTTACCTTACTCAACAACAGAGGTACACAACACCCTGTTCTGAAAGATTGTGAGATATCAAATTTCAAAACTTCAAAATTACACATTGAAAAATTATTTCAAATAATTTTAGTAGATTTTTAATATACTGATTCTAGATTTCTTCCTCAATGACCACTAGAAATGAGCTCACCATAATTAGGAATACCTGAGCTGGATTGCTGTCTGTCACAGACATGCACTGAGCTAAGCCCATGTTCTATAAGTCCCAGGAATGAATGGGGAAGACTTGAATGTGACCACATGCCACTGTCCTTCCCTGTTCTAAACACAGTATTTCAAATTAGGACATGGATTGGAAAGTTGCTCTAGCTTGGTTGTCCAGGTGTAGGCAATTCTAAGGGGCTGTACAATCAGAAACAGACAAGTAAAACCATTCCATGTTACTGGCAAACCTTCCCTTTGCCTCCAGCAAGAAGCTAGGCACTCTGGTGGTACGTATAATGACAGAAAGCTTTTGTGTGCAGAAAGCTCTGAGTTACTCAGGCATGCTAACTTTTCTGTTAGCTACACCTATAGAAATATGATTTATTACTAATTGGTCTACAAATTGGATAGGAATAGAAGTAAGATTGTAAAGTTTTCAAACTCTAAAAGAGGGCGCCTGATAAATATTTGTCCTATGAAGCCAACGCAGACATTATATAATGGAAAAATACTTACTCTTTTTCTGAATTTCCACATCTGTCATTTGTGGTTTTCCATTTAGCAATAATGCCAAGACATCTTGTACTTAATGTTCATAAGAAAGCTCATCTGAGCATGTGAGATGTTGAACCTTGGTTAAGTCACTTGCATACGATCCTCTAATAAGGTATACTGTCTTAGTTTGCTACTTTGATGCTACTAAGAGTTCTTTTTTTTTGTTGTGTTTTGTTTGTTTCTTGACTGCTCCACTGACGACATTAATTAGCATTCTTTTTTTTTCAAGGAACCATACTGGATAGCAACAGCATTGAATTTAGCAGATGATAACCTAGAGACACCCAGAACATTCTTAGAACATTTAATTCAGTGAAGTTTAAACATTCAGTTGAAGGCCTCTGAACAAAATTCTGGTTTTAATACCCTGTGCTAAGGTCATAGTTTTGGGGAGAAAGAAAAAGCATATTCTGCACTAAAAAAAACACAAGCAGTTTTCTGCTTGTTGAAAGAGTTTGCTTATTCTGCATTTTCAACTCTTAAAAGGCTACTAATTCTAACCACCAATCCAGATTACTGCATTAAGTACCATGTCCCCCTACACGAACAAATAAATAAACAAATATGTTACCGAGGAAATGACTTGAAGGAATGGCCAGTGATTTAAAGATTCAAGCATCACTGCCATGCTATCATAAAATGCTTTAAATGATGGAATTATGTTTCTTTTACAGATCTGGATTTGAACAGATAATGGCACACCTAATAGTTTGTAATGGCACTCCTACCTGCCAGTGTCATCTTGATTTTGAAGGTAGCAGTTGATTGTGTTGACTAAAAAGCTAAATAAACGACCATATAGAGATTTTGCCAAGAGATCGCGGTAAAATTCTGCTATCTCTATAGTGTGCCTCCGTACAATCATGTCTCCTAAAAGAGAAAGCAGAAAATGGAGATGAAAGCATGTTGTAAAGCTTGACTTAAGTAATTTTAGTTACAATAAATGTAGTTACAGTTACTTCTCCTTTGCCAAACCTATACATGGTGTTAGTTTTTTTCTGAAGCCTCCAGTGAAAGATGAGAAGACTGTCAACACTCACAAGATCTTCAGTTTGGAAACATGTACATTTGTACTTTTTTCAATAGAAAAGGGTATGAGTACCACACAGAACTAGCATTTTACTGGAAAGAACTTTTTCAAAACTTTTTTCTTTTTCAGGACACCCCTGTTGACTTGAGTTCTAGTATTAATATCTAATCTGTTATCTTGACATACTTTTGTAAGATTAATCAAGTTAGGAGTCCATCAGCGTCAGACTGCGGAACTGCTTTGCTCCATATTATAAAGACATTTCTAATTCAGTGGCCCAGTCTGACTTACTGCATGGCAGGTAATCCTACGTATTCCTCAGAGAGAAGATTTGCAAGACCATACAAGAAATAAGAAACAAAAATTATCTGCTTTTAAAATTCTCAAATCAGAAGGATCAAAATGCCACCAGGTCTGATCTATGAGAATGTAAGCTTGGAAAAGATTACCTTTAAAATACTGAACATCAGTTGTTAAGGCTGAAGCAAGCTCATCTGGTGAAACCTGCAGCATCCCCGCAACTGAAATGAAAAGAGAATTTCAACAATGCCTGATTTGTGCTCTACTGTGTTTGGGATTTTTTTATTACAGATTTTCTTATGTAGATGCCATTTTTTAATAGTGAAAGAACCGACACATTAAAGGAAAGAGTGCTGTCATAGGAGTAATCAAAATTAACAAACACATAAAATTGGGTTACTATAATCAGCTTTTTGTGAAGTTTGAACGTATCTGTATATTACATTACAGCTTGCTTTCCCCTTTAAAGATTCTCGGGTCTTTCCCCAGGGCTTGGCAGACTTCCTCTCATATTAGAGTTAAGGTATGCTACTTATTGACATTCTGTATCCATAAGCCACTTTGAGGAGATTTGTTAGTGACTAAGAGGGCAAACTTCAAAGCAGGGAAACAAGAGACCCTTTTAAGACACAGACTTTGAATGTAAGGAATTCAATTCCATGCAAATTGTTCAGCTGTTGACAAGCAGCGCAAGAGCATTTTAAAAGAAGACTGCACAAAGTGCACTGTACAATTTCTTTTGCCAAATGATACCATTAAATAAGACTTTAAATTAGATAATTTGCAATACTAGCATTTTATTTCATCCCATAAAAATCTATAGTTTATAAAACATTGAAGTCAATTGGATAATGCCTTCCCACAGTAACACGAATTTTCAGAGGTCATCTTTTTGGTCTCCCTGGAATTGTGTTTCCATCTGTTGGTGGATCAGCGCAACTGTCCTGCTGAGGGACCAAGTGGGCAGCGCTCCAAGGTCACGTCCTACTGACCTTGTTCCAGTAGCTGCAGGTCTGACACGAATGCTGTCTCAGCGTCTGTCAGAGCCGTAAAGCGAATGTCTCCAAGATGCAGAATTGCTGAGAGAATTACAAACAGGTTCTCCACCTCCTGCACATATTTTATGCAGAATTAAAGATAAAGAAGAGATCTGTTGGGCACACCAGTGAAAGGCGATGCTTTATAAAAATACAAATTCTATTAGTTTGTATCATCAGCATTTGCTACATTAAAAAGTATTCCTGTGCGAACTATTAACAGGAAATTTGGATTTCAAAATCAAACTGGAACCTATCTAGGACATAAAACAACAAGATTACCTTTTTTTTTTCTTTTGTTTTAATGTAAATCACATTAACTACTGAGTTAAAAAAGTTTTTCAGAATGTGATAAAAAAATACTGAAGTATCTTTAATGGATGCATTATTTCTGCAAGAAATAAACATGTCTTCTCCATAGAGAATTTCCATCAAGAGTATTTCTGTATCTGGGAATAGCAAGGTTTGGTTTTTCCTCAGCCAACTGCATTCACAAACCAAGCGTCTAGCTCTAAATTGTAACAGGTTCCTGGTAGTAAAAGCTGTAGTTAAGGTCTAAAGAAACAAAAGCAATCTCCCTTACCCACAGATTCCCCCCATGACTGCATGTTAGGCTGTGAAGCAGTTATCATTAGGGCTAGATTTTTCCTGGCCTCATTTTTACCACCGCAAGAAGAGAACTAATTTCTTGTTTGTTTGGGGTCTTTTTATGTTTTTAAATTCAAGCAAAAAAATGATCCATGAAATATGAACCAAAAATGCTAAGACATGGAAAAAATTGTGTGGGTTTGGAAGGTTTTTTTAAGGTCAGTTACATAACAATGGTGCTCCTTAAAAACTGTAGAACAGGGAACCTGATATCCACTATAGCATTAGATGGCATTATGCACAGCAAAGTTAACAGATAATTCAGGAAATATTTTTGAAAAATAATATTTGGAACCTGATTCTACTGAAACAGTAGAAGTGGCAGTGAGAAGTCTCACATACTGGAATTTTCAGAATAAGATTAAAAAATACACTACAAATGAAATAGCCAATACATCCCCTTTATTCTCAGGTGACTGCAATGAATTCAGAACACACTGAAACCAAGCTTGGATGACTTTTCATCAGTTTGCAAAAGCAACAGGTAAAAAAACCCCAGCTTTTCTTCTTCTTCTTCTTCCTTTCTCTAATAAATACACCCATCACCAGAAGGCATTAAAAAAAGCTCAGTCTTTCTGGGGTACAGACAACAGCGCTTCCAGTGCTGTTTAAGCAAATTTCATTCTCTAAACTACATTTTAAGACAAGAACTTCGATCTCTTACTGTATGAGATAGATGTAAACAGGGCAAGACCGTATTTTTGTATTACACAGTACCAAAGCTGAAGATTAAAAAAAGCAATATATACAGGCGAAGTCTGAATAAGATAGCTCTTACAACAGAAGAACTGTCATGCTAATATGGCATTCAAACCAGGGTGCTATACCCTGCTTCTTAGGAAGGCCTCTTAGGCAAGATGGAATGGCACACTAGTACAGCATACTTCTTGCTTGTTTGTTAAATTGTTCAGAACTGGTTTGGGGATGACTTTACAGCACTGAATTGCAGCAGGGGACAGCTGTTTATTCTGGTGATTTGCTAAGGCCTCAGGTTTATTTCACATTCCAGATTCTCAAACACTTTCTCATTGTGCTCTAAGATGCATGCTCCCTCAACTTTAAAACAATTTTTTAATAAACATTAACATACTTTGCAAGATACCATTAAAGACTGCTAAGGAATTTTTATGTAGTTCTTCAAAAAGTTAATCTCCTCTATCATTAAATGTGGCTAGATGGTCAAGGAGTAATACATACAAAGCTTTCCATGTACCTCAGAAGTAATGGATAGAAATTTTAGATGTGTTTTATCTACATATTCCCCTCTAACCTCCAGCACAGGAGATCAGCCTGCAGTACTCTGGAGCTCCACAGATTTCTACCCTCCTAAATGTTTATTCTAATGCTGTCTGGATATAGAGGAGCCTTGAAGATGATTTACATTTTTCTGAGAGGCAACTTACTTCCTTTCAAGAACTCCGAGCAAAGTGAAGTTGAAGTACTAGATCCGAAAGAATACTGTTACGCAAAGCGTTATTAGACAGTTTCTGCAGGCTTCTAGAATGTGATTCATTATGCATTCAATTATTTATTTACGGGCTGAACCCCTTCCTCAACAGAACAGAAAAGTTAATGGAAGACCTAGAGAGATTCGCCCATCTGTGAACACTGGGCTAAATGCCTAAGTGCCTGGAACTTTTGCTAGTGAAGTCTACAGGTGCAGAGCTTGAGCCACTAAGAGTAAGGTATAATTCTGTCAAATTTAGCCATATGTATTCAATTTTGTACATGGCCACATGAATATCCACGAAAAACCCCACACTACTTTATATTAAAAGGTGGCATAGGTTACCAAAGAACATTTGTTACTACCTTAACTGGGGAATGCCCAACTATATGATGTACCATCACCACAAAAGCCTACCTCACACCTAAATAACAACTTCAGCAGACTCACAATTTTTTTTGCTGATAGCCCTTGAACACTTTTTATTACAGTTGTTGCCCATCTGTCAGCTCTTATGATAATCTAGCATACTGTTACATTAACTTGTCCTCCGTATTTTTCTTGTGATGCTAAATATTATGTAGGGGTAAATAAGTTTTTACCTCTTTCTAGAACTACTGTTGCTTATCCATTTGTTTTGCAGAAGTGTCCCAGCTACAGTGTGCTAGATAGCATATACATATGTAAGCAATATGGGGAGTTTGTTAAATATTCTAGCATCCTGAAAGGAATTACACAGTTTACATGAGTTCTTATACTCAGCCCTCCGTTTCTTCTGATTCCTGTCACACCTCTGTGCTCCGGAACCACTTCTTGATTTATTTTCCAAATTATCTTCTTCATTAGCGTTATGGGCTTGAAGACAAACATCAGACCTATCTTCTTGTTGCCTTTTTGGGGGTTAGGCCAGCTCTTTCAAGTTACCCAGCCCTAATTTTGTTTGACTAAATATGTATTTACTTCTTTTCAGGTGCTGCTAGCAAAGGCATTTGGAATAAGTTTTTCACAAAATTAAAAGGGACAGAGAAATAATCAGGAAGAGGAAAAAATTCCTGTTGGTTTTATGAGGTTTCTCTCATATGGGATTTGATTGTTTCTTTTTATCTCTGTAATTTTAATTGTTCAGAGTATTATACCTTGAAGCTGTTTTGTGAATCTTTAAGAATGAAAAAGATTTACATTGTTGGTGCTGTATCTAATTAAAAGTGATTACAGTAATTTCCCTGGAGTGAACTAGTACTGTATATTGTTCCAAGGTCTTAATGAACAGAAGGAAGACAGAATGGCACTTCTTTTCCCCACAAAAGGTTATCAGCAAGAGTTCCTTTTGACTCACTTTTAACTAATATGGTGATTTTAGCCACAAATAACATAAGCTTGTGTAACTTACCAGGCTATTGAATCCCACAGCACCTAGAGCTTGTTTTAGTATGGCTAATTTCTCCCTGTTTTGACGGTTGGCTGTTAACACTGTCTCTTCCAGTACGGTCTGGCTTAGATACCTGCACAGAGGAAAGCATATGTAGTATTTACAAGGCTGGTGCACAATCAAACTTTTGAGGGTAAAAGCTAGCTTTGCCCTTCTAACCAGAGGTTTATTATAGATTTTTCTCAGCCTTTGGAGGGAACAGTATCAGTGACAGAATGCTCCATATTTCTTTCCTTAAGCTTTTGCTTAAGGCTCCCCCCCTGCCAACTTTAGCCCTACATGTAAGCTAAAACTTCAGATTTAATTTATACCACTGACAGTTTTGCCATTCTTGCACTACCACAGATTCCCCTTCCGAAGGAAGATTTGAGGAGATCCTCTGATAACTCTGACTGCTTTAGACTCCCCTCCTGCTGGCTAGGGAATAGATCAGCTCTTATCTGCCTGATCCCATGGTGATCATTCACTCCCTGGGTGACAGGTATACTCAACATCTCTTAGAACAATGTAGTAACTAAGTGCAGAGAGTAGTAAATGTATATATAGCCCTTAAGCTGTACTGCTTTGCACACTGTGAAGCAAAATGAAATTTTACAAACCTTCCCCAAAATAATGATTGGAAGAGAGAAAGAGAGACACCTAGTGCAGCAGCTAACTCAGGGAAGAAAAAAAAAAAGAACCAACATAAAAACCAGTAACACAAAATAGAATAATCAAAAGCTATAGTACAACAGACTATTGAAAAGAGCAGTAATGTTAACTTTTACAACAGTGTATTTTCACCCTCTTAAAATATGTCTATAGGCCAGATTTTTAAAAGCGTTCAGGCATCTTCATACAGCTGAAATCACTAAGAATGAGGCATCTGAATATCTTGTGGGATGTGATTTTTAATTACATCATGCTGAGAAGGTAAAAAGATGTTTTCTTTTATCATTATCATTAAATTATCATTATCATTAAAATACACATTCATCACACAATCTACAATCTTCACAAATGTCACTTACATCAACAAAAGAATTCCCCACACCTAAATCAAAATAAGTTCATCACAACACCAACAAAGGTGGACAATTTACACACACTCCACCCCTCATCCTTTCACCACAATTACAACAACAAAACTTCCCCACAATTATTCTCTCTAATAATGTTCAGTCCATGATCTGACACGTAAAGACGGGAAACAATACTGGTTTAATTTCTGACAACTCTTGTTCACAATCCTATTCTAATTGCACTATAGAGGAGACACGGTTTCAAAATAAAACTCCTATTACCACAGAAAGTCTGGCAACGCTGTAGTAACTAGGGTGGTAGCTCTTGTACAGGTGGCCTTTTACGTGAATGTGTGAAGCTTTTGGAAACACATGGAAGAATGATTTAGTATTTGCACTTTTCTAACTGATAATGAGGTTTATGAGGTATACATGATGAAATGCAGAGCACGTTTTTAGTGGATTGATACCAGATTTACCAGTGTGGATCTCCCTTAGAGTGATAATGGCTTATGTTACCCCAGGAGGTGGCCAGAGGAAGAATGATGGGGAGAACACCATGTGCCTGGGTGCGTAAGCACTTTTTGCACCCACAGGAGAACTCAGTCAGCAGATATCTCAAGTACAAACAAGCCTCACATCAGTGGCTACAGCCAGTGAATTAACACAGCCTTTGAGAACGTGGGTCTGTGAGCATCACTGCCAGAGCACTGCACCATTTCCTTGAGGTTACTAAAAACCTTAATTTTGTGCAAATCAGGTAGATACAAATGATAGCAGAGCTGTCAAATTAGCTACAGCAGATGATACAAAGTATATGCCAGCTTTCTAGCTTTTTTCTGGTGGTTTTTTTTTTTTTTACAGTGCCTGTAGGTTTCAAAAGGAGGCTAGAATACAGCTGATACTGAATCTGGCATAGAACCTACTGGTATAAAGGTTAATCCAGCAGAAAATTTTCCACTGTTCCAAACTGCTGCATGAGCTTATACCAGTTCAGTGTTATGCATCATGTGTTGGTGGCATTTTTGATCCGTAATTAGATTAACAGCGGCAGCTACTCTGCTGTCAAAATATCCTATTGTTGAATGGTTGGAGGAGTTGGAAGCTTATGGCCATTTCTGCAAAAAAAGCCTCCTCACTGGTGCTGTCCCTAAATAATTCTTTGTCTCTCTGCATACGGAGCAGGGAATACTCTTTCCTGTCCTGTGAAGAGAATATTGCATACTTCTCTTATTTAAGCAACCCCATTTAACCAGCTCTTTTCAGCATAGTTAAAAGTGCTAGTGGTATCGTAGCAAAAAGGTGCATGAATACTACCAACACATATCAAAGCAGGCCATGGCACAGCAAGTGACCCAGAACGCTCACTCCCTTGGAGGAGAAGAGCTGAGCTGTGATATGAACCAACACGCATCAGTTCTTGCCTTCAGCGCAAGCACTTCTTGCTGATACAGCAGGGGGCAAAATGGGTACCCGCCAAACCAGGTGCCTGTGGCTCCAACAACCCATCCATAAACTGCAGCATCTGCTGGGACATGCCTGTTGGAAGAGAATCTGACTTTCCCAGCATAAATCTCCTGAAGATTTAATCAGCAGATGTGCTGGTGCTCTTGGAAAGGGCTGCAGCTGGACATTTTCTAAGATGCACTTCAATTTAGAATCAGTTTCCCCAGTCTAAAAGCAATTAAATTCTTTTATAACATGTCATGAGCCCCACTCATCTTCCAGACTATTTAAGGACTAATGAAATATGAAAATTGCTTTGAAGATATGCACATTCAACTGTTGTATGTTTATAATATAAAGCATATGCATGTTAAGGATGGATTAATTGTATAGAGTACTTGGAACTGTTGATGGATGTCATACAACTCCAAAATGAGAAAGTACACAGTGTAGCAGAGTAGGGGTATAATATATACTAGCTAGACAAAGAATCATATTTTTCTAGTTGTTAAGTTCATTCTAGTGACATTTAGACAGACATATAAATGATTATATTTTTTTTGCATGTGAAACATGCAGTTCCCTGGCATCTCCTTCTTTCCACCTTAAAGGCCCTGAGAATAGAAAGGGCTTAGACACCCTTTGTATTAATATTACTACTATCACGTATTTATGCTTAAGAACCAGCTTCCAGAAGAAATTTTAAATTATTGCCTCTCCTACAAAAATAAGGAAAGGGGAAAGATGGGAAAAAGATGTGTCGCAGCACAAAAGTCCTAATAATAATGGAACATTCCTTCCTTGCAGATACATCATTATTCTGTAAAATGTAAACTTTTTTTTAATATGTGTAGCCTTTCTCATATTTATAGTGCATTTTTTGTGTTTTGACACTCAAGTGGCCTGGATGGTATTGCATCGCTAGTGATGAAGAGGGATTAAACTGGTTAAAGTTTCCATTGTGAACTTTTAGCTATTATTTTCACTTAGATTTTTGTTATTGTAAACTATAGTGTTATAGCCATCATATTTATGAAAACCTATGCTGTTACTAGAGTGTATGTAATGCTCCTGGATGTTTCCAACAAGGTAGTCTGTGTCCAAACGCAAACCAGACCTGGTGACTCCTGAATTCTTTGTTGCTGAAAATTTTAGTAAAAGAGGTACTACTGCTATACAGGCCAGAGATGATGTTCCATAGTATCCAAAGCATGCAGGCTGCACACCAATTGTGGACTTACTTATCATAGTTTCACTAGCCTTACTTGCATATCTCTTGTGTGCAAATTCACTCTACAAATGCACATTCACATTAGCTTACTGCAGCTTTTGAAAAAGGTTCTCAGATTTTGGCTGAAGCTGAGCCTTTTAGTTGAAGGTAGCTGCTCAGACAAATGTTATTTATATCTCTGGTAAAACTGCTGAACCAAACAGTGTATGCAGTTCCAATAATTAACTCCTTTCTACTGACTGTCTAACCATTTGTTTAAATGCTACCATGTTGACATTTGCATTGGACTAGTACTCTCCACAGACAGCTTATCAGCACACAAAAGTTCTAAGGACATGTGATCAGTGACTGTTTATTTTACTGATCCACAAAAAGTTGGGGTTTTTTTTAGGATGATGAACTAATCAGTCATTGTAGTACAGTCACTTTCAGTAGAACACAATGCTGCATCAGACAATTTCTTGAGAAATGTAAAAGAGACTACCTACATAGTTTTTGCTTTCCGATTTTTCTTCTAACAGTTCTAATTTCCAGCATTGTAGCAATCTCATATATTCTAGTCTCTCAAAAGGAAAAAATGACTAGAAGAAAAAATCAACGGTGGTAATTTTTTAGTATATTGCATATCATATCACAAAAGGTGAAAGAAGTCTTTTTATTCTGTCTTTCCTATTAGAACTGTTATGTTTTTATAAAATCTATGAAGAGAGAAAAATAAACAAGTTCCAAATTTGATAATTAGGGGATTTAATTGAGAAGAGGGTACCCCTTTTCTGATAACTATCTCATAGTTGGCATGACCCACAGAAAAGGTCTGGAACTTCCCCACTCGGTGTGTCAGGCAGTCCATTCCAAAGTGAGTTCAAAGCATCTAGGGCATGAGGTTATATTGAACCTTCATGTTTCATATCCCAGGTAATTAAGTGCTGCATCTTCTCAGTTAGCTCATGCCAAGGCAGAAAAGCTTAGCACAGTCCACTCAGGAAGTTTCATCTTCTTTCAGTGGGAAGCTGAAGAACATCACAGGCTTTCAAAACTAAGTTTTCTTGATATTTTGAAGCATAGTCAAAGCAAAGACACAAAACAATCACCTTTTGGCCCTGAATTTACTCCCCAATCTTGAAAAGCTGGCTCCCACTCTGATCAGAATTCAATATATCTATAAACTTCCTGGCTATAGTCATCAAAGTCTAGAGACTGTGGTTATCAGCGCATCAAGGGAGATATGAACTGTTGATCTATATGTCACATAGGGAACTTATCTGATTTCTAGCAAATAAAGGTTGACAAATAAATGGTACTTTGCACTGATCAACTCTTTGGACAACTATGATCATCAAGTACTTCGAGCTGTATTGTTTGTAGTTGTTAAGTGAGGAAAGACCACCGTGGTACACAACGCTGACCACAGATATCCCAAGGCTTGCTACAGGGACACTGTAGCAGCAAGCTTTCCTAAGGAGTGTTATAAACTTTGGCATTACACTAACAGAGTAAATAAGGCATTATCAAAACACTATCCCAAAACCTAACCACTTTGCATTTGTAAAATCCAACACTTGAAATGTTCCAAGTATTCTAAAAGAACAGCCACCTTATGCCACGTACCTATATACATTATTGCTGTTTATCATACAGAAATATCTGGTTCATTACAGTGGTTCAACTCATAACTTATGACAGTGAAGCTGTCTGAAAGAGATTAGTAGGTTGTGTCCACTTCATCAGAAATTCCCTTTTGTCAGGACAGTTAAAGTTGGGTTCCAATTAAAGGGGAAGAGGAAGCGTGGTTTTGCCAGATGGACACTTCTTTTCAGAGGGCTTTCCTGAAGTAAATACATTCTGTCATGGATAATTAAGAGAATTCTTGGTGGGATTGTATCATTAAGTGGTTCTAAGTCACCATAAAAATTTAGCATGAAGCCCTATGATGAAAGAGAAGGGATTTTTTTTTTTTTAGGTAGCATCTAGCTGCTTGCTACTTGACACCTCTCCTGATAGAGGATGAGTGCTGACACACCTGCATTTTGTTGTAAAACTTTCTGGACTATAGCAGGCTTGATATAAGGGAAAGAGAATACAAAATTAGTTGTTAGTCTTGAAACTTTATTATAGCTGATAACTCAGTGCAATAAATGTTGCTTGTGGTAATAAGGATTTCACCGATCACAGTTAACCTCTTCAGTAAAAAAACTGGTTATAAGCAAAAAGCTTCATTTTCTAATTGCTTATATTCGTAACAATTTACCCATTTGAGGTCTCAAGAGTACTCTGAAGCTTCTGGGCTGTGCTGAGACTAGAAATAGCAGACCTATCGAATACAAAAAGAAAAACACAGAAGCAAGGGGCTGAATAAGGTTATTTATCCTAGTTTATTGGTCAGAGAAAGAGTCAAGAGACCAGATGAAAGCATATTTTGTCAAGGAATTAAGCCAAACGGGAATCATATGTAACACCCTTGTTTACATATGCCAATATAAGAGGCATGAAATACTTAGCATGGTAAAGCTTCAACTGGAGTATTCTGTGTGATTTTGGGCATCCCATTTCAGGGAAATCAGATCAGTTAGAGAAAATCCAGAGGAAAGCAATACAAAAATCTATCAGAAAAATGACTTAGAGCACAAACGTTCAGCCTACAGAAGACTAAGAAACATATTGCAAAGAGGAAGGTCCTACAGTCCTTTGGGCCCAAACCCATAGACATGGAAATACCACTACTTTACACAGCTGACCTGAGGGACACAGAAGAATAGCATGGTAGAGCATGAAACAGATCTTAGAGAAATGATCCAATTTCAAGGAGATGCAAAATGTGAAGGTACTGTACTAGAACTAAGATGAAGATAATTTCCAACACTCACGTATTCTGGATTTTAATACTGCATTCCTATCAAGTTTGCAGAAGACGTCAAACTGGGGGGGAACAGCAAATATGCTGGAGGGTAGGGCTGCCCTTTACAGGCTGAAGGAATGGGCCAACAGGAACGTCATGAAATTCAGCAAAGACAAGCGCAAAGTCCTGCAGGTGGCAAGGAATAAACCCTTGCAATGATACAGGCTGATGAGCTGGGAAGCAGCTCTGGGGAAAAGCCCTAGGGGCCCCGAGGGCAGTGAGCTGGGCAGTAGCCAGCAATGAGCTCGGGCAGCAGAAATGGCCGGCAGCATCCAGGGCTGCACCACCAGGAGCACTGCCAGGAGACCAGGGGTTGTTTCCCCCTGCCCAACACTCACTGTTAGACCACATCTACGTATTGCAGCCAGCTTTGCGCACGCACACACGATACACAGAAGACATTGCTAAACTGGAGTGAGATCAGTGGAAGGCCACCACGATGGTCAGGGCTGGAGACATGATGTGGGAGGCTTGGTGAGTGAACAAGGCTTGTTCAGCCCAGGGAAAGGCAGGCTCCAGAGACACAAACATCCTTGGAGGTTTTCAAGACTTGACTGGACAAAGCTCTGAACAACCCGATCTGATCTCACAGCTGGCCCTGCTTGGAGCAGGTGGTGCCCTAGGGACGTCCTGAAGTCCCTGCCAAAATGAATTATCCTATGATCCTATGAAACACACTGAACTTACTTCTCAGAAATGTTGGGAGTTTTTTGGACCTCATATAAAACCAGTAATTTTAGCCCCAGAAGAGCGGGAGACCAAGAAAAGGTAGGTCTCGAATTGCTGGGGACACTACCTTGACCTTTGAACAGTCCCTAAAACACAAAAATCGAACATGGCTTTTGGAGCCGTACGATATCTGAGGACAGGTAAGTTTTATTTAGAAATAAGAGATGACAGTGTTCTAAAATCAGAACAATCTTAAACATCAGAGCCCTACCAAAGGATGAGTCAAAATAGGAAGAGTATATTTGTGCACTGCAACTCTTCTGCTTAGGTCAGCAGCCCTTTTCACTAGTTTATCTAGTAGATAAAATAGCACAGCATTATTACTTTATGAGGACGAAAATGTCTTCTCACCTTGGAAATAACTATTTGGACATCAACTTCTGAACAGTCTTTCTTCTTTAAAAATTTAGAAAACTTACATTTTAAAGAAATTAACTTTAAATTTTAAGAAAAACTGATATGAACAATTTACCATCATGAAATTTCCAGACACTGTGATTGCCTTCTGTGAACTAGAAATCAAAGGAAACCTCTTTTAGGATTTTTTTTACATCTTAAAAATATCTGGAGAAACAGTATTATAGGTAAGTCAGAAGATTTCCATCAGTTCTTTTAGAAAGAGCTGTGGCACAGGGCCAAACTCACAAAATTTATGAAGATATCCCATGCAAGCTGTATCAAAATAATTGTCAAGATACATGCTGTGACCACCACCAACACCTCCAAACTAATTCAACTCAGCTTGATTTCGTATCTAGGCAATAAATGGTTTGTACCTTCCACATGAAACCATTCATTTGTAAGTCTAGCAGGATGACTGAAAAATAATTCTTTCTTGCACAAAAACATTCAGGGAGGATAAGATTTTTGTTCTACCGGGCTTCCAACTAAAGATGTACACTAAATGAATTCAATCTTTATTTAGATCTTAGTTCTTATGTTGTATGAAGTAGCAAAAAAGATAGGGCTGAAAGTCACTACAGAAACTTTTGCTTATTCCAAATATCGTCCTGAGGCAGAAAATCACAAGTTTAAAGATTCAGGAATGACAGATTCATCTTCCTGGTAAGAACTGGGAACACAAATGTGAGCACAGCTAGAAAAGTCCTGGCATTACTTTATGAATCAGTTAAGTTTTCTGTTTCTTTTGTGTAGCTGTTGCAACAGCTTTTCAAAGAACCTGTCTGTTTGCACAGTAGATCCTGTCTCAATAGAAAGGATTGGACCAGATCTCTGGAGGCCCCGTTCAAACCAAGGGCAAAGGAAAATATTATTTTTCTCTGTTTATATTCCTATACTTGGTGAAAGGAAAAAAAAAAAAAAAACACCAAAAAAACCCCCGCCACGCATGAGAAGAGCTGAATGTCATAATCTGTTCTTTTCTGAGATACCAGGGTAACTGGTTCCTGTGAGGAATTACAACTTTTATGGTGTGCCTTCTTCTTCTGATCCACTCACCCACTGTCGTTTCTCCGCTACTTGTAGGACTTCTCTTAGCTAACTCCTAGAGAACCAGAATACTTTCAACTCCTATTCTAGCACAATTGACCACACTATCTAGTACATTTATTTTGCTAAAAGGAGTTCAAGATTAGTGGGTAAAGAATTCACATGGAAGCAGCAAAGAATAAATATTTAACATAAACTAAATACAGGACTCTGTATCAATACTTAATTATGCAATACAAGCCACTGCAGATCATATTATGAATCAGAAATTCTAGATTTTGTCTATAAATCCCTTGTTTCTTTTATAAAAATGGCATACCATAAAACACTTAATATTCATTCACTAATTCAAAATAGCTATTAAAGCAGAGCTCCTGATACTTCATGTTTATTTATACAAGCCAGAACTTTTTTGTTCTTAAAGAACAAAAAAACCATACTTTTTTTTTTTTTTAGTATCGTGCTATAGTCATGTGGAAACCTGTCATGCAGTAATTCTCCAAAACCATTATGTGTTGTCCAGCTAAAGAAATTCAGAACAGAGAAATGAAATTGGGCTGTTTAAAAATATCATCTTCATCCTTGATACAATTTTCTGCATACCTCTCCCCTCACACAGAGGTATCCAAATTCTTTGTAATTATGGATATAGGCAGGAAATAGAACTGACTTGTCTCTTCCTTTGCATGAACTGGTTCACAAGTCAGCTTTATAGGCAACTGGTAGGAAATACTGTATTTATATCCTAGAGGAGAGCACATCACTTAGACTGAATGGATTCAGATATGCCTGTCAGAAGCATTCATACACTTCTAGTGTTGTAAAGGCTTTTATTACAGCTTGACCTTAATTGAAATGGTCATTAAAAAACGCAAAGTATCCTCCCAGTGCTAGCTTTTATAAAACGTTGCAATTGTTCTAAAAACAGACACAGACCCAGACCATGCATGTCATGACATCATATTTAGTGATTTTGGGCCACTGGAATGACAAGAAAGAAGATTCTTTTCTTACCAGGTTTACATGTACTGTGAAGTAGATTAATGATTTATTCCACCACTGTATATTGTCCCAACTCAGCAAAACATATATGTGTAACTAAATTCAAACCCGTGCTTCATCCCACTGATTTCAGTTCAATCTTACTATCATAATAAATGTTAAGATGAAGCACAACCAGAAGTTATAGGTTGACACCCTATGTTGAGCTTTAATTCACTATGAAAGAAAGGAAGACAGATGAGGTGTTTAAGTGAGACAGCAGGAGATAAGTAGTATTAGAGACCTAGACTTCAAGCTGCCCTAACCATTGCCTAAGTAATTTCTAGGCATATCACCTTACCATACATTTACTTCTACACAATGCAATGCAGCATTACACAAAGATTCCTGACCTATACCTATATGACCTAGGTGTAGTACAGAAAGCACAACAGTGAGGCTAATTACCTCAAATGGACCACTGCCCCAACACAGCTATGGTACTTTTTGCACGGCACCATCTGAGGTGTCTCTGCTACACTCTGCAACGAGCCACACAGACTTCTCTTTTGCCTCCACCTGTCTTTATATAAAGTCTAAAACAAAGCCAGTTTTAATTGGACAATTCTTATTACAAAATCTTCATTAATTGATGCTTTGTCGCTAGAAAATTCTCAAGAGAGCCAATGTCACAGGAGGATGAAGCAGCATTTCATAATCAGGTGCCAGCTCTAACACAATCAATATGCATGTTGTGGGTGTCATTTAATGTGACATTGTATTAAGAAGCATGGATTAACAAGCTAAATCCCTTCCTTCCCCTTATTAGTGCTGCTCAATGAACCATGTACCTGCACAACCATGTGAGAAGTGTGTGGCTGTTGCTTTTGCAGTCCCCATCCCTCCTTATCATCCAGCTCAGGGTAGTAACTCTGATTAAGCATAATGGTCATCACTGAAAATTCAACATTATCAGATCAGTTAATTTGTACTTTAAGCTAAGGTGGAAATTATAGTACCTCAAATATGTGTTAGTTCCAGTCAAAATATAACCATTTATAAACCAGTTTTCTTACAACTAGGTCAGTTTATTGTCCTCACATTAAATATTTGTGAAGCCTTTCTCTGAAATACACCAATTTTTTCTAAAAGGTTAGCTATTCCTGTGACTACTTACTAAAGCCCAGGATTTAATTTAGGTATAACTAAACATCGAACTTAAGGACTGTTTTGCCAGACTGAGAATGAGTGACTTCATAGATTCACAAATGTTTCAAAAACCGCTGGGATGAAGGGTATAGAGTGTATAAAGCAAAGACATTATCTTTCAAAAATAAATTCCACTAATCTCTACTTATTTGCAAAGCCACAGAATAAGAAATTACAACAAATATTTTTATTTCGTTAGATCTCTCATGTGAATATGAGAGGACAATGTATTCTGCTTAGCGAGGAAAAGCTGCCTTGCACTTAGCACTGTTTGATATGTAAACAGGAATGAGATAAAGACAAAGCAAAACAGTTGACATCAATGAAGTAAACAACATTTACAGAACATGGTAACTTTTTTCTCTGAGGGAAAAGGGGCACGTTTTACTGCTTTCTTTTTCCTTTTTCCTCCAGCTTTTAAACCTATTCCAATCTGAACAAACTTTACATCCTTTGAACCATGCTACGCAGTAGCACTGAGCTGAATTTACTGCTAACCATTTAAGACCACAGATTTCTGCTCATGACTAGTGCAATAAGGCACCAAAATGAGCATTTCAAAAATAGGAGTAACTTTGTTAATGTCAAGAGGTAAAGTATCAGCACAAAATTAATAAATTTAACACTGCAGACAGATTTGGTGATTGCCAGAACACAGCTCTTACTTTTATTTTTCTAAACTAAGAAAATCACGTCAAGATATGTCTTTTGTAAACTGGTTTCAGCACAGAAAGCTTATATTAGCCTGTGTGTTGCTCAGTAAATAGTTTTATCTTGACATTTACCTAAGACAAAATTTCAAATAGTTCTCTAAGTGTACTTGTACTATGAAGAACCTAAGTTTTTACAGGCAGTGGATATATTCAAATGGAAAGCAAAGAAATACAGCTTGGTCTTTACTCTCAAAATGCCAACTGTGTTTAGGCTAAGCTCAGGTACACTTTTTTTTTTTTTAAATTATACTGATATTCCCGTGGAACAGGTTTAAATCAGAGACTCAAGCCATCTGTTCCTACAGTTACGTAAGAATGTAAATCTAGGATAATTCCACTAAAGAAAAAAATGAATGCACAACAGAAGTGACTCAGAATTTCTCACACCTCTGGTGACATGAGAAGAAATAATAAAGGCAGTATACCTTGTAGTGCTGTTTCTCTGACTCATATTATACAGTATTTTATAGGACAGATGCACTTAGGAGATCGTAATTCTGTGAACTATCACTTTACAAGCATAATTTTGAAGTTGAATATACATTAAATAAGGAGCACGATGATGATAAAAAAGTAGCAAATATTGAGCACTGCTGAACATGTAAAGAAAGTCAGTCAGTCTGCCTGCAAGTGCAAACTGGTCCAACCCCTGTCCTGAAATGCTTCAGAAATTGTGTTTGAACTTTGCTCCTACAACCAAGAGTAATTTTGTATTCCTGTATTCAGACTTACTTTGGCAGTACTTGCCCGGTAGATGCCATTAAGTTTATGAGCCTCAAGGCACTTCTCCACCAGCATTTGCTACTTTTAAAATGCTGATTCATTAAATAAAGCTTACTGGGTTAAGAGCCACAGTATCAGATCTAACATTTTAAAAGTGCTCTGTAACTTTCAGCAGTATCCAGTTAAAATGTTGATAAAATACTTCAAATTGTTTCATATAAACACTGACTGTAGTTCATGGATCAGTTTCAGATCAGCTGATTTACAAGAAGCCCTCTTCTTCCATGCAGGCATGGCCATGTCTATTCAGGTACGTATACTAAACAAGTAATTCTGAAGAGCAAGATCCCTTTAAAGCCCTTTAACTTTGCCAAAAAAAGTTAAGGCCCCTTAAGACACTAGTCACTCTAGTGACTTTTGAAATACTGGGAAATATACAGTATTTTCACAGGAATGAGACAATTTTATGGAGGATTAATATAATTAATTAATCAATAACAATTATTTACCCATTACGGGCTAAGAAAATCTCACACAATACAAGAATATGAGTTGGTGCGGTACCTAACTTTACCCACTTGTTCTACAAAGCAAGAATATTCTTCTTTCTACTTTAAATGGAGTAAATACATATGTATTTATGTATGTTATCTATTTAGCAATCAACCAGCCACAATCATTAGTGGCCATCCCCTTAACGTAAGGAGAGGGTCCTGCTTTTTGCACAGCCAGCAAGCTACACGACGCTGAAGACAGGGCTCAGTTACGGAGAATTCACTGCTGCTCTCCCAAGCTCAGCAAGACCTGCCTTGCCTCCCCCTGTCCCAGGTGCGTTCCAGGACTGCCAAAACAGGAATAGGATAGATACGTATGTGTGTGTGCTTCTCGCACCTTCTCAGCCCTCCCACTAAAATCATGCCGGATAAAAACTCACAAATGAACTACTTCCGACATTAAATCTCCCATGGTGTCTTCCATTGCCTCTCCTAAGGCAGAAACTACTGAAGATCCATAAGCTGTATGCTCAGCAAACCTGTAGTAAACTTCACAGGTTGCACATTGAAAACTCAATTCAAGGGCTGCATCTAAGCAGGTTACTTATGTGCTGAAGTTACACTGAAGTTACACTGTATTAAAGGAACTGGCCTTCCTAAATCAAGAGAATTTGCAGATTTACTTCAGTACTTTGACGGTTTGTGCATCCAAATAGGACGAAGAGAATCCCTGTTGAGTCTTACTGCTAAAATCCACACTGTGTTTACACATAGGGATTTGCAGTTTGTGCAATTTAGTTATGTAGGCAGGCTAGATTTGTATCCAAATAAATTGTTTTCTAAATAAAATAAAATAAAATAATAAAATAATATAAAATTAAATTAAATTAAATTTTAAAAGCACAGAAAAACAATGATAGCCAAGTAAAATATACCTCAGAGTAGCCCTTTTTTCCCCCCTAAGATACAGGGCAAGGTGGAATGGGAAGAGATTGGAGAGGATTATAATTGCACGTTTAAAAAACAGGCTCCAGAGTAAACTACAGAACCACTGAATTTGTTAAGATGTTCCCATCTGTTCCAGTTTTGACTTAAGGACCAACCTAACTCCATAACATACACACTGAAGTTAAGTTCATCATAGTACATATTTTATTAGATGCTGCTCCATTTCTCTTAATTGCTACCTGATTGAGGAATCCTGTTTAAACAGGGGATTAGGTCTGGAAATATGGCAAATATACATCATGGAGATGAAAATATAGTGGGAAAGCAATCCTGAGAGCATGATGGAAATGAGAAAAGGACTGCAGGTACAAGAAAGTACAGATACATCTCTAACAGTGAATCTGATTTCTCTAGCTGCACCTGAAACCAAAGACATAACTTATACAGAAGCAAACCCAAAGAAATACTCAGAAATACTAGGATAAAAATGTACACTCTCTAGCAGTAGCAGTTTTAACCCATCTGGATTTGGGACAGGAAAGTGATAGAAAATAAAGCCCAAGCGAACAATGATTTCAACAGAAAAACATATGAAAGAAAGTCCAGTACTCATTACTGGAAAATTTTAATGACATAAGACAGTCTCCAATTGTTTTCCAATGAATTATTCCACTAAATAAATGATTTTCCTGTTTAAAAGTATCATTTTCATTATCCATTTTTACTGTGAAAGGACACAGATTTTTTTTTTTTACAAGTGATTAGCATTGTTCTTAGTCTTCATAATCCTCATCTTGAGTGAACAAAACACATCATGAAAACTGGCATCAGTGTACCAGCGTCAAAATAAACACTGCAATTACTGTGTAAGTTTAATACTAAGCTGAAACACCAGCTTGGTAAACTGATTTCTACCCATTTAATGATTTGGTTATGTTAAAATTTCATAGAGATTGAAGCAGAAATTAGAAGGTGCCAGCATTTGTCATAAGCCATAAATTACACTTCCCTGTAATTATGGTTAAGAATGCAGTTTGTTTGTCAAATGGTATTTCTACATTGCTTTGGTGCCCTTTTCCATCATTTTAGTCAGCAGAAAATTTCTACTAAGTTTTTCATTTCAGAGGACTTTCTTGATTTGCATAGTTCTTTGCGCAAACTGGATTTGTTCTAACAATTTTTCTCACCCATATTACTCCTATTCAAGAAATGTTGAAACTTCAGATCAGGTAAGCAGAGGCCTTACTAGCACAGACAGGTCACAGACCAAAATCATAGAATCATTTAGATTGGGAAAGACCTTTAAGATCATCAAGTCCAAAATGGCGTGTCAGGAAGCATCGAACCTCATACATGTTTCTTCCTTGAAATAGTCTGAACTACTCCCATTCAGCTCTCCCCACGTGTCTCCTTGTCTGATCCAGAGTGCTGTTTGCACAGATTTGACAAAATACAGCCTTCCCTGGTTAGATAGGCTAATGTATCTGTGAAAATCATTAAGCATCCCCAAAGTATTTTACATCTGTTGGCTGCCAATCAAAGGTGACTTGAAACTATTGAAACTATACTTGTAACTATTTTTGTTTACTTTTGATATCAACCACTAAGTACAACAAGCTTCATATGATTTATTTGTACTATACTAAGCTGCAGCAGTAACACTTTGTGCCATGGTGCCAAGACATGTGTCATAAACTAATTGGAGACAGACAAGGCCTATACGTAGAATAAACAAGTTCCAACAATCATCTGGGTGATGGGTGATTCAGTACAAGATATTCTTGCACCGTTCTGTCCTGCATTATATTGCATAAAATAATTTTAGAAGTCAGACTGTTGGAGCTGCCATTTTTTGGAGCTGTATAAAACTGAGATCCTAACATCTTCTGGTCATTTAACATATTCAGAAGACTTCTATTGGTTACTTGTAGGCTTTAGACAAAACTCAGTTTGAGTAGTTATATTTTAACTACAAAAAAATCCATGTGCAAATCCAGCAGGAATCAAAGGAAACTGTGAATGGCACTAACCTGACACCATCACTCTTTAACCTGTGTAGAGGTCACTTTGAGATACGATTAATGAAAGAACTATGGGAAGAAAACTATGCTACACTTTGGGTTGACCTTGCCTGACTTTCCAGAGAGAGCTGGCTATAGTACCTATCAAGTTACTCCAGTGCAGTGAAAAAATCAGGCTAGCTCAGGGAGCTCAGTGAAGACAGTAAGTTCAAACAACGGTGAGAGGTATCATCTCAGATCTAACATTAAGCTGAGATGAGCTGGGTTCAATGACTGGGGCTTCCGTAGGCCAATAGCAATTTCTTAAATGACCCATTCCTGACTGGAAATTCATCTACAGTAATTGTATCAGGATGATTCTAAGAGTGACTTTTGAAATATAAATTGCAGAACTATATTATCACTCAAGATTTATGTAATGTAATAGCTAAGTGGTTTCAGGAGCTGAATCCACTGAATCTCCCCCCACACATGAGATGATTAGCATCCTAGTAAAGTGCAGAGACATATCTTGTACTTAAACTAAAAGCCAAATGAACTCCTCTACCATTTTTGTAAGTGAGTAATCACATCTACTTTTAAGCCAGGGTTTCTACAGCAATTTCATCCCTTGGAACTACATCCATTTTCAGTCTGACATGAAATACTGGTGGGCTGCCTAAACAGTCAGCACTGAATCTCTTCAACAGAGGACCAAATTTAACCTCAATATATATATAACTTCCACAGATCTCTGGAGAT